>NC_090179.1:29783569-30383569 GCF_024679245.1 Pseudorasbora parva | reverse complement strand
ATTACAATGAAAGACAATATAATTATAGCGTATATAAATCATTCAAAAATAAAACAAAATACCACATTCAAATGGGTCACTTTAAAAGTTTTGGACACTGACAGCCATAGTTACCATGAAAAAATAAATAAAATAAAATAATAATAATAATAATAAATAAAAACCTCAATTTTGGATTAACTAACTTTTAATTCTAGCTGGTTGGGAGTGGAGAGTGAGGTTGGCTAGAACAAGAGTTTTGCTCCACTGGAGCTCAGCTGATTCTTTCACCCATCTTCTTCACCACTTGCACACATTGCTGTCAGAACATTGAGCTCAGCGGGGTCCTGCATTCCCTCTGCACAGTCTACCCTTTAAAAAAAATCCCCAAGTTGCCCCATTCATTCTTGCACTTGGTATTCCTGGCAATCTGTGGAATCAATCTTCTATTTGAGGTCTCCTTAATTTGGGCCTGGTCTACAGAGGTGTTTCAGAGCACCATTTTTTTTTTTTTTTTTTTTTGGAGGGTAAAGTTGTACTAGTAACCCTGTATTCTCTTTGTAAATTTTGCAGGACGGAGTTCTCTCTATATCATCCTCTCCACGGGAGGCATTTTCTTACTCATCACCTTGGTGACTGTTTGCGCCTGTTGGAAACCCTCCAAAAAGTACCAGCTCTATTATCCCTATATCCATTCTCTTTGATTAGTATAAAGCAAGCCATAATAAATCTCAGCAGCTGGCACTATAAGAGAAGTCTTTGTGCTTCAAATGTTAGGAGGCCAAAGTTCCACAGATCAGATGAAAAACAAAGACCAAAGCAACTGAATAAATTGGAAAGAACTCATCTTTTACACATTTAAGTTTCGGTTTGCGCACTAAATTAATATGACATTGCATCTGATATTTCAATCACCAGATACTGCATGTTTGCTAATAAAACCATTGTTATTCTATCTACAGAAAAAGGCAACAGCTTGCGAGACAGAGCAGGCAAAATTTAGCAGAGCAGGGTAATGACAATCATGATGGTAAGAATAACTCAAGATAAATTCAATGTTCCCCTATTTTATTTTAATTTAAAAGGATCTAAATTCTTTTAGTATATTATAATTTAGTAATTCATTTTAGTTTTTTTTTGTGAAAGGGTTATTTGCATTAATTAGCTTTATATATATATTTATATATAATTTATTTATATATATATATATATATATATATATATATATATGTATATATATATATATATATATATATATATATATATATATATATATATATATATATATATATATATATATATATATATATATATATATATATATATATATATATATATATATATATATATATATATATCAGTAGCCTATAAAAAAGTTTTATTTTGGAACCAGTTGGCTCATGGAGGCAGCCATTTTGAGATCTGCATCCACACCACTAGGGGTCAGTCCAAGGCCACTTTTATATTAAACAGAGCTGAGCCAACTGATCGCACTTTGACACTTTTTCTTTTCTTTACAAATCAGTGTATAATACAAAATAATTATTTGCATTTATTTAATTATTAAATAATTTATTTGTATTAAATCTTCAATACTCTCTTTTACTGTAGTTGAAATCGTGCCTGCTAGAAATTACCCTAACCGTCGGAACCCAGGTGGACTATATGTCCTTAAAGAAACGGTAAGATATTGTTGTTATTATTATTATTATTATTATTATTAATTTGTTTTTATTATTTTTACTTTATTATTATTATTTCCAGGATTTCCCTGAGGGAACAGATGAGTCTTCCTGTAATTATATCAACCCTACTGATCCCCTCAGCCCACCTTGTTATCCCAACATGGCTCCACCTTCTGTACACTCTTCGGATGCTTATATGCATTCAGGAAGAAGATATCCCCGTACCCCTGTCCCCTCTCCTCCATCAACCCCTCATCCGACTGTCACTCCACCCCTGTCCAGTCCCCAACACCTGGGCAGTTTAACGCGCAAGCCCCGCCCTCCAAGACTAAGCCCCTCCCCTCCACGTGCAGAAGAACTTCTAGTTGAACCAGAAAACAGTATGCCCTACCACAGCCTTCCCCGATGAGCAAGACGGATGGAGAGTTTTAAATGTAAAATGTCAAGGATAATATCAGAATATGAGATTATATGTGTGGGTATGGACATTTTCATTAGTCATTTTTATTAGTTATCCTGTGTTTTAGCATGAATTACAAGACCAAAACTTAAATATCAGTAGTTAAAGTAAAATAAATAATTGGTTACAAGTACTGGATGGTTTAATTTTTGGTTTTAATAATAATAGAACAATTTGATTTCATTATTCATTTTCATGAGTTTTTTCTTCTTCTTCCAGCTGTGGTTTGAAGTTTAAACTAAACCAAAATAATACTATAAATAGAAAAAATATAGCATTTAATTTCAGCTATAATTGAGCATAATTGTGATCTGTTAGGGTTTACTGTAAATATTATTTCTTTATGCCTGTATTAAAAAGATTTTATTCTTTCTGTCTCTCTTTGTTGTTGTTGTAGAAAACAAAAGTAAATATATTAAATAATTGAACTTTCTTTCTGAATATTTAAAAAGACAAAGGTCTGGTTTCAGAGACAGGGTTTAGATTATGCTATGGACCTTATTTTAATTAGGACATTTAAGTAGCTCTGATAAAAATGCCTTAGAAAAAGTTACTGGTGGTAATCCTTAGACAAAGCAATGGCATTGACCTGATATGTCATTTGCGAGTTGCTTTCGGCTTGAACCTTGCCTGTGAAACCAGCAAGCACCAGCCTTTATGTGCACAATTGTCAATTTACACGTTTCAACCACGAGAGGCTCCCACATCACTATCAATCAATAAAACATCTGCGTCATTTCAAAGTCTGGACCCCAAATAGCCAGATAGGGTTGTTTAATACTCTTCATTCTTCCTTTTTTTTTTTGCTGTAGAACAATTAGTTTTTAATTGAGTCACTTGCCGTGAATTTTTATTTTATTTTATTTTTTTCATTAAACATTTTTTTATTCAAAGGTTAGCTAAATACAAGATAAAAGATAATTTTAAAAAGATTTTGAATTGATCAGCTACATTATATTTTAATGTTTAATCTACAGTTAAATGCTGACGTCATGAGAGAACTAGCAAATCGATCGATACGAGAGTTCGAGTAAGGTTATAATCTTCTTGACAATGGCATCTCATTCAGTCCTGTGACAGTTTTTTTCCGGTAGGACTAACCTCAAATCACACCAAGTAAAAGGGTTAAATGTTCACCCAACAATAAAAATTATGTTATTAATTACTCAGGAAGGAGGGGGAAAGGGGATACATCTGCAGTATTTTGTGAATAAGTTTATCGATTCATGATTCGTTCACGTGACTTTGACGATCCGAACTGCTGATTCGATACACTGATTCATAACGGTTCGAATCTTTACGAAGTGCTACTTTGAAATCGGACATCACTATTTAGTTGTTGTTTTCTTGTGCACAAAAACTATTCTCGTCGCTATATAAAAATTATTGTAGAAACACTGTTGTGAGATTTACTTTTAACGACGTCTTTAGTGCCTTTATGGGTCTGAAAATGACTTGTGGCCAATGGAAGCCTTTCTGAGCCATCGCATTTCAAAAAGATGAATCCGTCTTACGGGTGTCGTAGGGTACGACATGAGGGTAAGTAATCAATTACATCATTTTCATTTTTGGGTAAACTAACCCTTTAACTACACATTGACTTTTAATCTCTTTTTAAGTAGGGGGAACTTGGAGAATGAGTCTTGTTCAATGGTTCTTTATATGAAAATAAAGGCACAGTACAAGGAACTCTCAAAATATATGTAGCCACTGAAGTCTATCAGTGTTGGCCTATACACTTCAGTGTCTGCAGTCACTGTATCTTTTGTTGCAAAGTAAGTGTATATAAGATTGTGGCCAAAACTGGTACTGCTGGGGTATGCCCTCTCCCCCTCCTCCCTGACTCGAGGTTGTCAGATAAGCTGCAGAATCATGCAGGAACGTTTGTAGCTGCAGTTGTGGTAACTAGAGCATATCTGGCAACCCCTATGCCAAAACACTACTGACTTTGTGATTGGTAGATAGGTGGAGGGTGGAGCTTCAGGCCAAAACACAACATATCAACATCAACATCAGTTGAGGGCTGCAACAACAACTTTTAAATGACAATATCCTGGCTGGACTACTGTTGTCAGTGATGTAAGTATTTGAAATTAACATGATTTCTTAATGTCTAGTGACATATCACTGATATCAGGGCCATTTTATGATTAATTGAAATACATTTCTTACATACATTTAGCCTGACAAGCTAGACCCACATCAAGATGTTTGGTCTGGAAACTCACCATTGACAGGGCTCAATCCGAGGGGCGGGATAAATGGTCTTTCAAACTCCCTCTGTATGGCGTGCTTGCAATTGGATAGCGCTATAACCAACCAGAGCAACGAAGGTGACGCTGAGTTAGCTGACAGATTAAACTTTCGCCATATCCAGTCGGAAAAACTCTGAACACTTCTTCCCTTCATAAGAATGACTTCTGTGGCGTTCTTTGTTCTTTTCTCAGAGAAAAGCTTAAATCTAAAAATAAAAATAAAGTCTTCCAGAGTCACGGTCAAAGCTGATTCGGAAGACCGCCGTTCGCCAGTTTCTGTGTTTACTAGCAGCACGCAAGTGCAACTCGGCCATTATTATGTTAAGCCCCGCCCACCGACTCTATACACGATGTGATTGGCCCGACCAGAGTTTGGCTTTTACAGCTCAGAAGTGTATTGAGAGTTCCTAGACGACACTCGCGACAGATTAGATTTGCTGCTGCTAGGGTGCGTCTAGATTTCTAGGCTAACATACAGTTCCTTTAAATGCTAAAATTAATCTCAGACGTTTGTTTTGCTATTTATGTATTTCTAGTGTAGACCAATGTGTTATTCACCTTTATCTTATCTGGCACTTACAAAGATTTTAAGTGTTCCTTGTTTTCTTATGAAGAACAAGATATTATCTTCCTTTGCTAATGGCAACTGCGAGCATATTTACATTATTTATGTCCTGCATTGGATTTTTTAAATTTATTTTTTATGTTTTATTATTATTACTTTTTTCCAAAGAGATTGGTCAATAAAAATGCAACTGATGTTTATAAAAATGGCACAAAATGTCATATATTTATTGTGTAACCCTGAAGTTATACACTTACAATATATGGGATGACTAGTCAGAGATTGTCATTTTATAAAGTGGTTAGTATGTTTTATCTTTTATGCGGTCATCAATGGAACATGTGCATTTGATAGGGCATTTTACATTGGCTCTGGCTTCCATCTAAATATAGGATGTTAAGAAATTTGAGAAACCATAAATACAATATGGCCAAACACTTATCACCTTAATATTGTGCAATACATGTATAGAGTTATTTTGGAAACAGCATATGAGTTCATAATGCATTATTAATATGTTGAGAATGTCTAATATGCATATGGCCAAACACTTATCACCTTAATATTGTGCAATACATGTATAGAGTTATTTTGGAAACAGCATATGAGTTCATAATGCATTATTAATATGTTGAGAATGTCTAATATGCAGTAAGACGTCACACAGTCAAACATTAGGTGTCTGATAAGTCAACCAATCAGATGTCAGATGTTGTAAATATTCCTTTCACAATAATTCTGTCATGAAAAACAGTACCAAACAGAAATCCATAAATAGCACATTCACACTGTTTTCAATTGCATAAGGATGAGTATGAGTTATGAGATACAGTACAGTAGTTGGCTGGTTAAGGATGATGTTATTAATAATACTGTTTTATGAAATACAGTCTTGTTCAAAATAATAGCAGTACAATGTGACTAACCAGAATAATCAAGGTTTTTCGTATATTTTTTATTGCTACGTGGCAAACAAGTTACTAGTAGGTTCAGTAGATTCTCAGAAAACAAATGAGACCCAGCATTCATGATATGCACGCTCTTAAGGCTGTGCAATTGGGCAATTAGTTGAATTAGTTGAAAGGGGTGTGTTCAAAAAAATAGCAGTGTGGCATTCAATCACTGAGGTCATCAATTTTATGAAGAAACAGGTGTGAATCAGGTGGCCCCTATTTAAGGATGAAGCCAACACTTGTTGAACATGCATTTGAAAGCTGAGGAAAATGGGTCGTTCAAGACATTGTTTCAGAAGAACAGCGTACTTTGATTAAAAAGTTGATTAGAGAGGGGAAAACCTATAAAGAGGTGCAAAAAATGATAGGCTGTTCAGCTAAAATGATCTCCAATGCCTTAAAATGGAGAGCAAAACCAGAGAGACGTGGAAGAAAACGGAAGACAACCATCAAAATGGATAGAAGAATAACCAGAATGGCAAAGGCTCAGCCAATGATCACCTCCAGGATGATCAAAGACAGTCTGGAGTTACCTGTAAGTACTGTGACAGTTAGAAGACGTCTGTGTGAAGCTAATCTATTTTCAAGAATCCCCCGCAAAGTCCCTCTGTTAAAAAAAAGGCATGTGCAGAAGAGGTTACAATTTGCCAAAGAACACATCAACTGGCCTAAAGAGAAATGGAGGAACATTTTGTGGACTGATGAGAGTAAAATTGTTCTTTTTGGGTCCAAGGGCCACAGGCAGTTTGTGAGACGACCCCCAAACTCTGAATTCAAGCCACAGTACACAGTGAAGACAGTGAAGCATGGAGGTGCAAGCATCATGATATGGGCATGTTTCTCCTACTATGGTGTTGGGCCTATTTATCGCATACCAGGGATCATGGATCAGTTTGCATTTGTTAAAATACTTGAAGAGGTCATGTTGCCTTATGCTGAAGAGGACATGCCCTTGAAACGGTTGTTTCAACAAGACAATGACCCAAAACACACTAGTAAACGGGCAAAGTCTTGGTTCCAAACCAACAAAATTAATGTTATGGAGTGGCCAGCCCAATCTCCAGACCTTAATCCAATTGAGAACTTGTGGGGTGATATCAAAAATGCTGTTTCTGAAGCAAAACCAAGAAATGTGAATGAATTGTGGAATGTTGTTAAAGAATCATGGAGTGGAATAACAGCTGAGAGGTGCCACAAGTTGGTTGACTCCATGCCACACAGATGTCAAGCAGTTTTAAAAAACTGTGGTCATACAACTAAATATTAGTTTAGTGATTCACAGGATTGCTAAATCCCGGAAAAAAAAAATGTTTGTACAAAATAGTTTTGAGTTTGTACAGTCAAAGGTAGACACTGCTATTTTTTTGAACACACCCCTTTCAACTAATTGCCCAATTGCACAGCCTTAAGAGTGTGTTTATCATGAATGCTGGGTCTCATTTGTTTTCTGACAATCTACTGAACCTACTGGTAACTTGTTTGCCACGTAGCAATAAAAAATATACTAAAAACCTTGATTATTCTGGTAAGTCACATTGTACTGCTATTATTTTGAACAAGACTGTATATTCTGTTAACTCCACCAAAGCGCTGATTTATTGAAATTATTGGCATTAGATTTGCTTTATCTTACACTCAAGAGCTAGCAGATCTAGCACTCATCTTTTGCCTATGAATGCTAGTACTTGACGTGGTGAAAATTGTTGTGTGTAAGTGGTGATTATGCAGAATGGTTGCAATCAAGCCTCATGGGAACATTTTGGAGTATACTCTAATCAGACCAGAAAAAGCACAAATCAGATTCTAAATGCAGTAGGATTCAAAAAATCTGTCTTAAAAAAAAATCTTTAACATTCTCTATACTCAGTAAAGAGTAGGGTGAAATCATGTGTGCTTAATTACAGCAGGACTGAGTTCATCATCATAAGGCAGCCGACATTTGGATGTAAAATGCTTCACTTTGCTTAGTCGTTCATTCGGCATGTTTTGTGTGGATTTTGAAGTCAGTTCAGTTTGGTTTTGTTTTCCTCAGATCGATATAGAATACAAATCCTTCAAGACTTTCCGGATCCAAACACAAAGAGTGGGCGAAACAGTAAGGATGCTCAAAAGCGAAAGGAGAAGATGAAAGGACCCTAATGGACGAGTTTTCCATATTCCACCCAGATCTGCCCCGGACACACGTCCATAAACTGATCAACCATAAAGCCTTGTATTATTAGGATAATGTCTTCCCCTTAGATCCTTTATCATTGAAATATGACTGGACTCCTTTCCTTTGTCCCATGATTAGCAGAGAGTACATGCATTTCTGATTACCTGAGGTGTGATTTTCTTTAGTTGCGTAAGCTTTTAAAATGATGTGCAGGTCCTTTAAATCTGCCTTTGGTAAAAGTTAGACATGAACTTCAATGGCCAAATGTTTCGGAAAAAACGATTTTGATTTCTTATCAACTACATTAGCCCTATCCAGTCTTCTGTTCTTATCAAAATTGTGCCCCTGTGTCAGCAGTACCTTAAGCATCCCCTCTGGGCGGCCCATGCTGCTAATCTGTTTCTGCTGTGTGGAGAGAAGTCAATGGCACATGAGACTCAGAGAATTAAGACGTAGGAAGCTTTTCTGGCCCCTCGGGTTGGGATTAAAGAGCAAGAAGGCTAAGAACAGGTTTGCGCTTGTCTCTACTGTTCACACTTCCATCCCTAGTTTTGTAGGGCTGTTAATGATCCAGCCACACATGCCAACTTCTTCATTGCACACCTGACCGAGCCAGAAATGTTCATTTTGCTATGCATGATAACAATGTCTGTCATTCAGTGTTTCAAGTGGTTACATACTAGTTCTTGTCCTTTCCTCAGCTGACCAGAACATATGCTGCTCTGAGTGGACACAGAAGACTAGGGCACATTACATTGATAGAAATGTTATTGTACTCTCCCAACATGATGTATTCTCAATCTTATAGTAATTGCTATGGTTTGACCTCAAATATATTGTGTTATTGTATTATTTTTCCCCACTGAAGACTCATGAATCTCATTATGTTCAAATATAGACTCTGGGGTGGGCAGTTAAATTAAGTAAGATGGACAATGAAATGACTAAATTAAATGATTACAGACATGAAGGGGGTTGGGGACTTTTTCGCCGTAGTAACTGTTCCCCCTGACAACAGTGAGAGTGACAATTATATTCAGGGTCCTTCAATGCCCCCAGGTTTCCCTTGCTCACTTTCTCTGTTTGGCTCCATTGAACACCTGGGACGGCTGGGAACGCTGACTGCACGCGGGGAGAAGCGGGAGCTGCTGACACTGCACAGGCAAGACTGCTATTTTATGACTCAAACATTCTGTCTGCAATGCTACGAATAGAACATTTAATTATGTACAGATTAGGTTACGTGGTCAGAAATAAATGAGGCCTGCCGTTAGGCAATATCTTCAAGAAAGTTTCCAAGAAAGTCTCAGGTGACACTATGTCTGCCATGATAATGGAGGTGTGGAGTAAATTGAGTTAATGAAGTTGTATTTATGCACTGATGTGCATTATAAAGTGTGGCCTTTTGAACTTGACTGGATTTCATAGAATTTTTACCTTTAGTCAAAGAAACTGAAATGCATTTATGAGAATATTAAATGGCTATTAATGAGATGATTCACCCTCATCCTTCATTTACTTATCCTCATGTTGTTCCAAACCAACGTTCTTCCTTCTGTATAAGCATTTTTTGTCCATAGTCTATGTTGAAAGTCAATGTTGGTCCAATACAATTGTATTAACCAAAAAATATTTTTAATTGTTTGATGCATGAAGTAAAGTGTCACTGCTATTTGACCTTGTCGCTCAGCACTAGAGGAGGGTTAGCTTAACATTAAGGTTTAACTGATACTTCAATTACTGTTTATTTGTTTGGTTTAAAATAGACTTATAACCTCAGTTTCACAGATTAAAATGCATGCTTGAGCTGTTTTAACTGAAAGCAACTTGCATTGACATATCTTAAAATATATCAAGATGTTAGTAATGATCAGTTACTGATCAGTAATGATTTTTTTCGAAGGCATGTTTGTAAAAGCCACTTAAATGCCCGCGTAGGTCCACTTGAGGGCCCATTAATATATTTATTTTCTTATATTGTTATATTTAATTTCTACTGAGTATATCTGAAAGCTTCTGTCACCAAGACAATTGGGTAGTGTATTTTTATTTACAGAGGACATTTTGTTGTAGGTCTTTTGTGAGCTGGTCTTGGTGGATCTGCTGCTGCTGGTTAGGGGTACCAGGACAGGTGGATCTCACAGTTCATTCGGTCAGCATGGGGTCTGGCTCCTCCTCCTACACCAAAACCATCTATTTGGATGTAGATGGCAATATGCAGAAGGTGAGTGTCTTCAATGTTTATCTGAATACAAACTCTAGGGTGCAAGATAGTCGTGTTCAATGCTATTGAAATTTAATCCAATGAAATGTACAGAAATTTGTTTAAATTAAATGAACTCATATTTTATAACATATTTAGTGAAAAACACTGAAAGAGAAAATTCGGAAAGCAAAAAATCGGTCTATCACTAATATCTTAGACCTGAAATGCTCGCCTTTAAACAAGATGTAGAGCAGTTTCAAATGGTACTAATTAATCTGTCAAGAGGAGTGCTGGGAGATCAGTGTGCATAGGTTAAAAGTAATGCTGAAGATGAAGTGTTCCGCAGGTGTGACTGACATTGAATGCTGTTGTGACACTTGACACATTGTTTTGTCCTGTTTCCCAGAGATTGACTGATGTTAATGGTTGTGTTTAAGTCCAATTTACTGTAGAGTGCTGTTCTACATATGGAACTCACAGATCCTCATCATACTCAGTATTCACATTATTATCCACAATAGATGGAAATTGTTTCATAGTTTTAAATAAAAGTCTTACTGACCCCATATTGTTGAATACTCTCATAATTTGTATAGAAGAACATATCATTGCTCAGGGGTCATATCATTGACTCTACCATAGCTCTGGAGATTTGGAGTTCTGAAGTCATTTTTATTTGAGCATTTTATAGTATTATTTTAGACAAATGAGATGGCATTATGATGTGGATTTCCAAGCTGAAGCATATGATGCAAAATGGTGCATTTGCGAGTAAATTATTGGTGATTCTGCCAATGAAAGAATCCGAGAAGAGGGAGACTTAATGGGATAGTTCACTCAAAAATAAAAAGTTGTTTATCTGCTTACCTCCAGGGCATCCAAGATGTAGGTGTGTTTGTTTCTTCAGTAGAACATAAGTGAAGATTTTTAACTCCAACTATTGCTCATATAATGCATGTCAATGGGGTGTTTTCTATGAGAGTCACTATGAGAGTAAAAAACACATGGACATATGAATCCATATTAATCCCTGCAGCTCGTGACAATACGTGGATGTCTTAAGACATGAAATGTTATTTTATGTAATTTTTTTACCTCATAGCAGACGAATCTCAAATAATATTCCCAACGCCATTACTTCCGCAGAAAAAGGTCAAAACCCGGCGTGATCGTATATATATATATATATATATATATATATATATATATATATATATATATATATATATATATATATATAATCCTGATTAGTGCATGTGTGGATCGGTCAAATGAGGCATCTATGTATACATAAATAAAATAGTGGCGTTGTTTTGACCTTATTCGGCGGAAGTAATGGCATTGGAAATACTGGATGAGATTCGTCTGATATGAGTAAAAAAAAAATACCATAAATACTTCTCGCACAAACCGATCATTTCATGTCTTAAGACATCAATGTATCGCCACGAACCACACGGTTTAATATGGATTCGTATGTCTATGTGTTTTTCACACTCATAGTGACTTTCATAGAAAACACCCCATTGACATGCATTATAGGAACAACGGTTGGAGTTAAAATTCTTAATTTGTGTTCTACTAAAGAAACAAACACATCTACATCTTGGATGGCCTGGGGGTAAGCAGATAAACATTGAATTTAAATTTTTGGGTGAACTTTCCCTTTAAGCCAAAGTCTCAATTTAATCTCATGCTGCCTACTAAAATATTTTTTTCTTTCCAATGGGATGACACCACACTTTTATTTACTGTATAACTGTTACCTTTTCATGCTTTAAAATGTTCTATGACATTTCACATTTCTTATCTCAAGATACATATGTGAGTTGCGATTACAGCATTATAGTATGTTTTCTCATTGTAGTACAGGTATGATGACAAATACAGGCATACTATTGCCAACACACCCTTATTTGTCCTTCATAGGTGCTTTTCAGTCGTCACTGCAGCCCATGTGATATCAAAGAGCTGCTGTGTTCCTCCTCTAACATCCCTAGGTCTGTATATCACTGATATCACCACTAATCAACACCTCCATTTTGCAACCTACAGTGGTTGAGAATGTGGTTAACATAATAAATACATCTAATTTCACTTTTTATTTATTTTGTCTGCAGGAGCACTGCTATAATGATGGTGAACCCTGAAGGTGCTTTTGTGTCCATTGATCCTACAATGCCCACCAACACCCCTAAGTAAAATGCCGGCTGGCCCTTGTTTGTATAAGCAGTTATGTTAATTTTCAGTTTGATCTGTCAGTTAATGATCCCATTTGTCCTTTTAGCTCACTGTACAAAGTCATTCCTTTGTCTACCGGCCAGCTGGGAGGTAACGTGCATAATTTTTTGCAGTTTTTCAGTGTTTGACTCTTACTTACAACCTTTAGTAACCTAGATATACATTGACACATAATATCTCAAGTCAAGAGTTGGTCTGCCCTGATTTATAGCCTGTGTATTTAACTCCATAGAAAAGGAAGATATGTTTCAGAATGTGATCTCACAGGTAGCAGAGCAGTTCAGCAGGTAACGGACATGTTTGTTTTCCCATGGACTGGAGATGAATCTCTATCATCGTAATTTTTCTGTACTAAAACCAGGCAAATCTTTTTGTTCTTCTCTCTACAGAGCATTCAGGATCAATGAACTGAAAACAGAAGTGACTAACAGACTGGCTATGCTGGAGAAGAGAGTAGAACGTATGTAATGACAATGTTACGGTTTGCTGTTTGTCTTATTTTCTTAAAGTTAAGTCTGGAATACACTGCACGTCTTTTAAAATCTAAACCGATTTTAATACACTAAGAATCATTCAAGCTGACTGACATTGTAAATGGTTACAGAGAAAAACTGGGCATTGCACTAGGATCACAGACTAACAGACTTTCAAGTTATTCCGAACACATACATAGAGGCTATGTTTCTATGGGTGGCTATATGGAAGCCGTCTGCGATATTGGTATGTTCAAATCACAGGTCCATTAACATTCGAAGGGAAGCTGACTGAGCAACTCCAATCGTAGTTAGATGCATGTATAAATATCTAAATCTGGAATAGACTTTAGCAGATGATTTTGCTAAAGGAACACAATACAAGAAGACAAAGGTGTCAGCAACACCAGGGGTTTTAAAACTGGGCTCCAGGGACCCCCAGGGGGCCGCAAGAGAGTGACAGGGGGTCCGTGGAAAAGTCTAGAAAAAAACTGTAAAAAAAATAAAAAATATTAATATAACCTGTAATATATAAAAACACAAACCAACACATTCTCACCTGTGAAAGTATCTAATTTATTCAGGAATTTAAATCTCTGTGCTTTCACAATCAGAAGCTGTGCAGCGTTGTGGTATGAGTTATTTATTCTTACTGTGAGTCAAAGTACAAAGTGGTTGAATGTGGCATCTACATATACATCTCTATGATAAAAACAATCTAGAAACTGCATAGCAATGGGGGGAAAAACAGCTTAGCTACAAACACTCAAAATACCATAGCAACACAATAAAACATTTTTTTATTATTTTGATTTTCTACACAGTGGAGGGTTTGAAGGTCGTTGAGATTGAAAAGTGCAAAAATGATCTGAAGAAACTGAGAGATGAGATGACATCCAGAGCAGGAGGAAGGTATATGAAAGAAAACTTTTTCCAAAGAAAGCAAGCTATCTGCTTATCCATCTAGAGCCACCATCATGCGGCTCTTTTCCATACTAGAAACATAAATGTATCTAAATGACTAATCCACCACTCTCCTTTTAGAGTGAATTGTCCATGCAAATACAATTTCTCAGACGATGGAAAGAAATTAACTCCTAGACGTGACGTCCCCAGCTACCCAAAGGTGCTTTAAAGTTTTATGATGTACTTTGATTGAATTATAGGCCCTCTGGGAGAACATTTAGTCTCTCTCTATGTGGTATTAATCTCTATTAATCTTAATTTCCTCAGTACACGCTTTCTCAGGAGACTATTGAAGCGCTGAAGAAACCAACCTTTGATGTTTGGCACTGGGAGCACAATGAAGTGAGTCTAATCTTGGTGAGATATAAAGTATATGTTTAGAGATTAAATGAGGCATATATGGCCTTTTTACACGGTTTACTGTTTATTCATCAGATGCTGAGCTGCTTGGAGTACATGTACCATGACTTAGGCCTTGTGAAGGAGTTTAACATGAACCCGATTACTCTCAAACGCTGGCTGGTAAGGAAATTAGTATAATTGTATAAATGAAACGGTGCAAGAAAGGTGAATTTTCCAGGTTAACAGCTCTGATGTTCCAGGTTCTTTTTATACGTTCTCAGCTGGGCATTCAGGAAAATTACCGCAGCAACCCGTTCCATAATTTCCGCCATTGTTTCTGCGTGAGTCAGATGATGTACGGCATGATCCACCTCTGCAACCTCCAGGTGAGAATGTTACGTAAGTAGCAATTAGTACAGCAATTACTGTGAAACAGTAAAAGTGGAAACCTGTGTGTGGCCCACAGGAAAAGCTCACACTGACAGATCTGGGCATTTTAATGACTGCTGCCGTGTGTCACGACTTAGACCACCCTGGATACAACAACACGTAAGATCTTTGCTTCTGTGTAATTATGAGTCAGTTCTCATAAAAAAACATACAGGTGTACCCAGGTATTTGCCTGCACATTAGTGATGACAATTTTACAGCCGTATTATACACTCACCTAAAGGATTATTAGGAACACCATACTAATACATACTAATACTAATACTATGTTTGACCCTCTTTCGCCTTCAGAACTGCCTTAATTCTATGTGGAATTGAAATGCTGAAAGCATTCTTTAGAAATGCTGGCCCGTATTAATAGGATAGCATCTTGCAGTTGATGGAGATTTGTGGGATGCACATCCAGGGCACGAAGTACCCGTTCAACCACATCCCAAAGATGCTCTATTGGGTTGAGATCTGGTGAAGGGGGGTGGGGGGGGGGGGGGGGGGGGGTTAGTTGCCATCAAAGGATGGGTACATGGTGGTGATAAAGGGATGGACATGGTCAGAAACAATGCTCAGGTAGGCTGTAGCATTTAAACGATGCCCAATTGGCACTAAGGGGCCTAAAGTGTGCCAAGAAAACATCCCCCACACCATCACACCACCACCACCAGCCTGCACAGTGGTAACAAGGCATGATGGATCCATGTTCTCATTCTGTTTACGCCAAATTCTGACTCTACCATCTGAATGTCTAAACAGAAAATGAGACTCATCAGACCAGGCAACATTTTTCCAGTCTTCAACTGTCCAATTTTGTTGAGATTGTGCAAATGGTAGCCTCTTTTTCCTATTTGTAGTGGAGATGAGTGGTACCCGATGGGGTCTTCTGCGGTTGTAGCCCATCCGCCTCAATGTCGTGCGTGTTGAGGCTTTACAAATGCTTTGCTGCATACCTCAGTTGTAACGACTCGAGTGGTTATTTCAGTCAAAGCTGCTCTTCTTCTATCACCTTGAATCAGTCGGCCAATTCTCCTCTGACCTCTAGCATTAACAAGGCATTTTCGCCCACAGGACCGCTGCATACTGAATGTTTTCACACCATTTTTACACCATTCATTGTAAACCCTAGAAATGGTTGTGTGTGAAAATCCCAGTAACTGAGCAGATTGTGAACTACTCAGACCGGCCCGTCTAGCACCAACAACCATGCCACGCTCAAAAATTGCTTAAAACACCTTTCTTTCCCATTCTGACATTCAGTTTGGAGGTCAGGAGATTTTTTGACCAGGACCACACCCCTAAATGCATTGAAGCAACTGCCATGTGATTGGTTGATTAGATAATAGAAATAGAAATAGAATAGAAATTGAACAGGTGTTCCTAATAATCCATTAGGTGAGTGTATCTGTAGTGTGAGTGTATCTGAGTGTATCTTTAGGAGAGTGTATGATGACATATGGGATCCAGCGCATTCACTGGCTTTTCTTATGCAGGTATCAAATCAATGCTCGCACTGAGTTGGCAGTGCGCTACAATGACATCTCGCCACTAGAGAATCACCATTGCGCTGTGGCCTTCCAGATACTCTCATTGCCGGAGTGTAACATATTTGCCAACGTGGACCCAGAGGCCTTTAAACAGATTCGACAGGTATAGCATGAAATGTCAACTCCCATTTAAGCGATCTAAGGGGTAATTCACTCAGAAAGCTTTTTGCATTTAAAACTGTGAGACATAGGGCACTGGGGAGAAAAAAAATTAAATAATTATTTTCTTTAAAGAGGAACCTATTTTAATTTAAAGGGATCCCATGGTGTTGAGACTTGTATGGCTTAATATAACATAAATGATGTCTCTTACTGAATTATGTGGTAGAAAACCCATGAAAGATCTACGTTATTTAAAAAATCGATTTTATATTTGGACCATGGGCGGCGCCATTTTGTTTGCGTTCTAGGTTGATGACGTAGAGTGGTTGAACTCCTCAATCAGCTGGCGTTACCCGTTGCTATTTTTACCACAACGCAACTCGAAAATTGTTTCAGAGTTAAACAAAACAAATGAATTGCTTTGTAATTGTACTTAAAACACACTCAAACATACATGTGCACACAAACTCACCTACACAAGTCACAAACAGATCGGCGGGCGCGCACACACACACCTGACTGCTCTGTCTCAATCGCATGCATCATCACCAAAACATCCTGCCTCTCTTCCTCACGTTACTTTATCCCATCGTCCTACCTAGATATTTCCCTCTGCTGGTCACATTAGGCATTATAGTTAATCTACTATCAACAGTCTATCTAGGGAACAGGATGTGTTGAACAGGATATCAACACAGGGAATAGATTGAGGGTTATGTATGCGCGCGCAGTGCGTGCGTGTGTGTGTTCGCGCCGATCTGTTGGGGTGTGTGTGTGTTCGCGCCGATCTGTTGGGGTGTGTGTGTGTGTGTGCGTGTGTGTGTGTGTGTGTTCGCGCCGATCTGTTGGGGTGTGTGTGAGAGTCTGTGTGAGAGAGAGAGTTTGTGTGCACATGTATGTTTGAGTGCGTGAAGTCGGACAGCTGTTTGTAAATCGGCTTTACTCGTTATTGCGGTGGAACATGAGACTGAATGACTGCACTCGAACATGCACTATGGTGTCGGACAACACTACAAATGTCCGTCCCTTCAAATAATGCCCTATTTAAGGGTATAGGGTCGATTTCAGATTCAGCCCCTGTCGTGGAGACTGAGCAGCCCAACATCTCGATTGAGACAGAGCCTGTCGTGTGCGCGCCCGCCGATCTGTTTGTGACTTGTGTAGGTGAGTTTGTGTGCACATGTATGTTTGAGTGTGTTTTAAGTATAATTACAAAGGAATTCATTGGTTTTATTTAACTCTGAAACAATTTTCGAGTTGCGTTGTGGTAAAAATAGCTACGGGTAATGCCAGCTGATTGAGGAGTTCAACCACTCTACGTCATCAACCTAGAACGCAAACAAAATGGCGCCGCCCATGGTCCAAATATAAAATCGATTTTTAAAATAACGTAGATCTTTCATGGGTTTTCTACCACATAATTCAGTAAGAGACATCATTTATGTTATATTAAGCCATACAAGTCTCAACACCAGGGGATCCCTTTAAGCTCTGTGTTTTTAGAACGCCGAAAGATTAGTGCTGTCACAATATCAGATTTTTACTACATGATTATCGCAGTCAAAAGAACATTATTGCGACATTATTGCAATATTGATTGACCATTTTGAAAAAATAATTAATATTATTGATCAAATTCATTTGTTTATTTATTTTGTGTTTTCTTTTTTGGCCAATGAATTGCTCTCAAAATAGTGTAGGGAGGTGGAAATAGTACCATGGAACCATAACTGTACACAAGCCTACAAAAATAACTTCCTGTTGTTTGGTGCTGACTGGGGTGTCTAACATCCTGTCTTTTTTACAGAATCCTAAAAACTCCCACACACACTTGCGAGCTAACTTTTTTCAGGGTATGGCTAGAGTGTCTCCCTTTCGTCTCATATCCTCTAACAAATTCAGGTAGCCTTTGAGTGTACATCGGCTGTACATTCGTTATTGCGGTGCAATGTGGAGTTGCATGAATGCACTCGATAACGTCCACTATGATTTCGGACCTCACTACAAATGACTATCCTTTCAAATAATGCCCTATTTGATGGTCTTGGTAGCAATTTCGGATTTAGCCACTGTCTTATTTTTTATATTTTATGATGGCAGCATAATGTGAAGGTGCACTACCACATATGAGGTGTGTATGTGTGTGTGTGTGTGTGTGTATATATATATATATATATATATATATATATATATATATATATATATATATATATATATATATATATATATATATATATATATATAAAATATACTTTTAAATATCACTGTCATCATCAATACCATTATATAGCAACACCTCTACACTAGTTGACTTATGTTAAAAGTACATAAAAAAAACAAAGAAACACAAAAACACTTTCTGCATGTATGGCCCCAAGGTCATTGTTTTGCAGTAAATATTTTTATATTTTAAAGGAATTTGTATGTATTTGTTTATTATATGACAATGTATTGTCAGGCTATCATCACACTGATTTTGGCCACGGATATGGCCAGGCATGGCGAGATTCTGGACTCGTTCAAGCACAAAGTGGACAATTTTGACTTCACCAATGAGGAGCATGTGACTTCTGTATGTACCGTACACCCTCCCTGCCAAAAACACATCTATGATGGTTTGCTGGTCTTTATCTGGTCGGTTTAAAAGGGGTTTGGGACACATTTGAGATGTTTAGAATTTTAAGACCTGCTTGTCAAAAAGCTAGTCAGCACAGTATGTTTGGCAAGACTGGTAGCCTGACAAGCCAGACCGACATCAAGATGTTTGGTCTGGAAACTCACCATTGTCAGGGCCCAATCCAAGGGCTGGGATAAACGGTTGTCTTTCAAACTCCTAGTTACCTAGGAGCTAGTTGACAGATTAAACTTTCGCTGTATCCGGTCGGCAAAACTCTGAACGCATCTTCCTTTCTTAAGAATGACTTTAGTGCGGTTCTTTGTTCTTTTTTCAAAGAAAAGCTTAACTCCAAGTCTTCCAGAGTCGTGGCCAAATCCGAATCTAAAGACTGCCGTTTTCCAGCTTCTTTATTTTCAAGGAACACGCAGCTCTGCCGTCATTATGTTAAACCCCGCCCACCGACTATCCAATGTGATTGGCCTGACCAGAGTTTGGTTTTTACAGCTCAGACGTGTATTGAGAGCTGCTAGATGACACTCGCGGCAGATTAGATTTGCTGCCGCTAGGGTGCGCCTAAATTTCTAGTCTACAAGACTGGTAAGAACAGTTTTTAAAGAGACTAAGACCAGCCTAGACCTGCTAAGACCAGTAGAAAGATGTGTTTTTCAGCAGGCATATGGCATGAATTTGACAAGTCAAGTTTGACAAGTCAAGTAAAGATGCGTTGTTTGTCATGTGTTCAGCTAAAGATGGTCCTTATCAAATGTTGTGACATTTCAAATGAAGTCCGGCCTACAGAGGTGGCAGAGCCGTGGGTGGACTGTCTGCTGGAGGAATACTTCATGCAGGTTTGCTGACTCTCCATCTTGTTTTGTAATTACTCTACAGTGACAGGTGGGGTTGGTTATGTTGTCTTGTCTTTGTTCAGAGTGATAGAGAGAAAACTGAGGGGCTTCCTGTGGCACCCTTTATGGACAGAGACAAAGTCACCAAGCCCACAGCCCAGATTGGCTTCATTAAATTTGTCCTCATCCCGATGTTTGAAACTGTCATGAAGGCAAGTGAAATAAGTCATCTTTGGTGTTCATTCAAATGTTACTTCTACTTTTACACTATTAACGCACCATCATATGTTCCTCCCAGCTGTTCCCCCAGATTGAAGAGATTATGGTGCAGCCTCTCAGAGACTCGCGGGACCACTATGAGGAGCTGAAGCAAATTGATGATGCCATGACCGAGGTAAATGCTCCTCAGCTAATGTTTTTGAAAGAAACCTCTCATGCTCATCAATTACAAAAATACAGTAATATCGTGAAATATTATTAAAGCTTAAAATAATTGATTTATTTTAATGTATTTAAAAATGCAATTTATTCTTAATACTCCAGTCTTTAGTGTCACATTAACCTTCAGAAGAATGTTGGTAACCAAACAGTTGCTAGACCGCATTGACTTCCATAGTATAAAAAAATACTACGGAAAACAATGGGGGCCACAACTTGTTTGGTTACCAACATTCTTCAAAATATCTTCTTTTGCATTCAGTAGAACATATAAACTCATACAGGTTTCCTTTAAGAAACTATTCCTTTAAGGAAAAAAATCTTAATATTATCAATCTTGAAAACCGTTGAGCTCCTTATTATTTTTATATTTAATATTTCCAGGATTCTTTGAATCAATACAAAATTCAAAAGAAAAGCATTTATTTGAAGACATTAACTTTTTGAAGGTATTAACTTTTGAACAGTGTGTGTGTGTGTGTGTGTGTGTGTGTGTGTGTGTGTGTGTGTGTGTGTGTGTGTGTGTGTGTGAGCCTGTTTATGTGGTTTATGAAGACACAAATTTGTATAACTACATGGGTATTACACTGGTATTACACTATAAATGTGGTTTATGAGGACATATCAAATGTCCTCATAATTCAAATATCCTTAAAAACATACTAAATGATGTTTTTTGAGAAAGTAAAAATGCAAAATGTTTCCTGTGATGGGTAGGTTTAGGGGCAGGGGCAGTGTAAGGGGATAGAAAATACGGTTTGTACTGTATAAAAAACATTACGCCTATGGAGAGTCCCTGTAAACCACATAGACCAACATGTGTGTGTTTGTGTGTGTGTGTGGGGGGGGGGGGGGGGGGGTGAAAAAAAAAGTTTTGTGTGATGGATAGGTTTATGGTAAGGGTAATTTAGGGAGATAGAATTATGCCAGTGAAGAGTTACCGTAAAGCACATATTCAAGTGTGTGTGTGTGTACATATCTACACATATAATATAAGTATATTATAAATACACTGTAACTATCTGGGATTGCTAACATAAAGGTGTGGTTTTTGTTTAATGAGGCACAGAAGAAAAAAACTGAAAATATGTCATTAGGAGGGAAGAAGAAATAAGCACTTCTGCGAGTGTAATGATACTATGTAAGTATTTGATATAGTATTGATATATTTGACTTGATACATAATACACTGAGTACTTGCATCTTACTGGTATTTTCCGAATCTGTGCTTTTTACAGTGGGGCTTGATGCCATGTCTGAAGTGTTTTTGTGTGTAACTTCAGGAGACCCATCTGCACTGTCTGGACATAGTTCCGTTGAGAGGATCTGTGAGAGACTGGGCTGGTGTCGACAACGGCTGGTTTGAATCCACTGAATCTAAAGGGTCACCCGATCGATTCATGAACTCACGAGTCGCTTCCTTTTGCCAACAGAATGCTAGGCCAGTCTGATTCTTTCTTTTTGTCATCAGTGCCTTTTCGGCTGATATGGCTATATGTTCATTACTTTAGTTTTGATCTTGTTTGTTTGTTTGTTTTGCTCTATGTACAGTGTTCAATGGGGGGAAAAAAATCATTTCTATTGCATGTACGTAGTATTTAGTCGTCTGAACGTCCCAAAGCAATTAAGATACCAGATTACAGCATGACATATATAACCAAAACTAGTGCCTTTAAAAAAAAAGATTATTATAAAAGGTCAGCATGACATGATACTGTTCTTTTGTCAACTATTTCTCTACTGAGTTCCTTTTAGAACATAACAGTTCACATTTTAGGTGGTTTTGTGGTGAGCACAAAAGAGATTTTAGGGATACCTGAGAACTTCTTTTGCAGTGTTTTGGTTGAGTTTTTCCCATTGTTTATTTGGCTATTGAGGTTGAAATCAGAGCATTTCCACTAGAACACGCAGATAAATGATAGAATTAAACTGAAAATTCTATCATTAATTAATCGATGTCACAACACAAAAGAAGATGTCTCAGAAAAAACTGTTCTTCAAAATGTCTTCTTTTGTGTTCTGCAGAAGAAAAATGTCATACAGATTTGGAACGGCATGAGTACAGGTAAATTGCAGAATTTTAATTTATTTTAAACACTAGAAGTCCTTCTAACCACATTCAGTATTTCTACCCTGTGGCTCTATGTTCTCACTGTTTCCCCCCACTCTGTATTCTATGTACTCTGGTTTGCTTCTAATACTTCCTCAAAATAAGACAATAAAGTCTGGGAGTTCTGCCTCCTGGCTATTCTTCAGCAAGGCTGTTCTTTTCTCCTTTTATCAACGCGGTAATAAAAACTCTCCCCGAGAGGTCACATGTGTTCGCTATTATGACAAGGTTAGGCCTGTATGCATCATTTCATTCATATGTTTCACTGTCAGTTTTTGGCATCTTCGTCTATAGATCAGCACATTTTGATGGATGGAGATCACGGCACATTTCCTACGCCAAGGGCTGCTTAACTTGTTGAAACAGGACCGGGGTGCAAAGTTTGTCATTGCAAGCTATCAATTAAAGCAGATTTTAAGAGGTGAATGGAAAGTGGTATGTAAATAGGCTTGGTTTTGAGCCACCTGACCCAAAACGTAGGGCTAAAACACATGCACAAATTACATAACGCAGTTCATCTGTCATTGTTCCTAATGCACAGACTGGAACGTGTACGTCTGAACCTGTTTTTAAAGTCACGCTTTTTCCATCCCGGCTGGAGACACTGGATATGTTTGTGCCTTTGGCTTGTTTTCATGATAAATGGCATCATTTGATAAGAATTTCTTCTTGATGCCTCTATTAGATAATGAGCCTCAATTTAAGCTTTCAATTATCCATCTGCTGGCATGTCTTGCTTTGTCTCCACTCGACTGTGACATATTGAGTTCACAGATTATCAAAGCCTGTTTCATCACTCGCTTCAGAGAAATGAAAAAATGTATTTAAATCAAAACAACGCTCATTCTGATTCCAATGCAGCCAGGCACACCCTTGCTTTTAGCTACATGTGAGATATATTTACACTTTGATTGCATTTTTTAACAGCTCTTAATGTCTCTGACAAGTTTCAGAAAGTCCCAAAATTGCTTTTATCCTTCCCATACTAATTAAAAATCAACAAACCAGGGCTTAAAATGATCTCAAGTTGTTTTGTACCCAGAAGGCACAGACTGACCCATTAAGTTGTGTTTTTTTTGTCTTCTGACACCCTCAGGTTTTGTGTCGCCTGTGCTTTACTGACTGTTCACAGGGTGGCAATATTTCTCTAAAGAGCTCTTTTGTGCTTTCCACTCAGACCACTAAAAGAAGAGCAATTACATGACAAAAGAAAAACCCTCAAGAGTGGAAACTGAAAACGATAAAGAAAGTCACACCCAGACATATAAAAGCCTGTTTTTTGGCCATTTAACAACCCTACTGTGCTGGTTTTGTAGAATTTGGCACCATTGTCAACATTTACAGTTTTTTTTTTTTTTTTTTTTGGGACAGATCACTTTGGACTTTTTACTAACTTTGAATATTTTAAATATTGCTAAAAAATTGTTATTATGTTAAATGTAATATTGGTAACTGCTCAATTTACTTTACACCTGAATCTACACTTATGAAATAAGCTGTATACAGCTGTTTTCAATGTTAATAATAATAAGAAATGTTTCTTGAGCAGAAAATCAGCCTATTGGATCATGTGACTGAAGACTGGAGTAATGCTTCTGACAATTCAGCTTTGTCATCAGAAATAAATTAAATTTTAAAGGTAAGTTCACCCAAAAAAAAAATTCTGTCATTAAAGCTCACTATGTAATTTTTCAAAACAAAGGCGTACTTTGATGACGGCAAGTTTGAGCTCGGAATCTTGGGACGTGGTTTTCACCTCACAGCCGGTGGAAAAGAATCGGGATAGGACTCATCATGTTGATGGATGCGGTTATTAACGTTACTGTAGTGCGAAGCAGAGCAGGGCCAAGTGTTGAGGGAGTTAAGCGAGGTTGCAGGAGCGATTGTTACACAAACACACGTCTTGCGAGCAGCGGGACTTTTATTATGATGGGATACAGTCGCCGGCTCCATTTCCGCTTTTCTGGTCATGAGGTAACGCAGCTCTGTTTATCATCTTAGATACATTTAAGTGTGTTCAAAATGATGGTATGACGTTACTCTGTGCGTTCGCTCAGCGGCTGCTGTGATACTTGTTCACACTGCTAAGAGTAAAGCGTTTCAGTAGAATAAAACCGGAACCCGAGGGTAACGCAGATATGATGCAATTGACGGGTGACTCCCTCAGACGTCCAGGCTCTTTGGTTAAAATAGCAATTTAGAAATAGTTGGAAACATTTGGGCTATTGTATGAACTAAAATGAACAACATATATAACACTGGCCTAGTGGTTTTTTAGATATTTTACTGCAAAAATCCTACACAGTGCACCTTTAATTACTTACCCTCGTGTCCTTCCAAACCCGTAAGAACACAAATGAAGATATTTCTGATGAAATCTGTGAGCTCTCTGACCCCTACATAGACAGCAATTTGATTAACACTTTCAAGGGCCAGAATAGTTAAAATGGTTCAACCTTAATTTAATGAAGTGTTGAGAATAAACTAGCAAAAAAAAAGACTTTATTCAACAATTTCTTCTAGTCTGTGTCAGTCTTCTACGCAGTTTAGGTTGGCCAGCTTCTGCGTCAGCATCACACGCATGCGTCGTGGTGCTCACGTGTACAGCATCAGCTAGTGGTAAGCCGGCGTTCTGTGGTAACTGACGTAACTCTGAAGTGCTGGACTGTATTTACTACTTCAACAGCGTTGGAGACTGACACAGACAAGAAGAAATAGTTGAATAAAGTCGTTATTTTTGTTTGTTGTTGCGATAAAAAAGTATTCTCGGCACTTCATAAAATTAAGGTTGAACCACTGAAGTAACATGGACAGTTTTATCAATGTTTTTTATCAATATTTTTTAACTTTTCTGAACCTTGAAAGTGTTAATTAAATTGCTGTCAATGGAGGGATCATAGAGCTCACAGATTTCATCAAAAATATCTTAATTTGTCTTCCAAAGATGAACGAAGGTCTTACGGGTTTGGGACGACATGAGGGTAAGTAATTAATAACAGATTTTGCATTTTTGGGTGAACTAACCCTTTAACTCTGTTCCCGTCATTGATAGAATTGTCTGGCTTTCTGTTTCCACTGTTATTCAATAAGGGGCTCTATGACACATGACAGATCTTTCTGAAAAAAATCTGAAAGATTACTGAATCAAAACACAGGTGAAGAAGAATCAGAAACAAGCAATATCATCATATACATACGTAAAATGACATGATCATTAACATCAAACAGCATATAAATCAAAACTGCCAAATGTTACTGAATGAAATGTCGACCCAGGATGAGCTATAGGACTTTGAGGGTGGTTATTGACTCCTTTTGATCATGTTTTTGTGACAAGAATCAGAAATGCTGGCAACTTAAAATAAATAAAAAAATGCTGGTGGGGAAAGAGTTAAATATCATACTAGAAAACAGTCATTTTAAATTTGATCTGTAGCCTTTTTAAGCAAAATAAATGTGTTTCAAAATATGAAACCAAACCCAAAATTTGAATGGTAGCGTACAATGTTTTTAAATGTTTAAGAGAAATATTTTGTTGGCTGGTGCACATCAATTCTGGTTCTCTTGATAAAACACAAGCACAATTAGTTTCATGGAAACCAGCACACATTATCTGTGTGAAGAACAGCCTGCTGGTAATCTGACCCGAGTAAATTCTCTCTGCTCCTTATCAGTATCACCATTTATCAGTCTAACTTGAAGCCATGTTTGTCAGTGAAAGTGTGTTGGAGATAAGTTCCCTGGAACGTTTTTCCAAAACAGATTAAATCTGCTTTATGCCACTGCGGTCGATGTGGTGTAAACAGTAAAGTCAAATTAAAAGTGATTTGGATTCTCTTTAAAGGACTGTTCTGTTTTGCTTGCCTTTATAGTCATTAGTTTCCAAATCCCGCTTGCTAATTAGGGGTATTTCCACCAATGAATCCTGTTTGAAGTTTTATGTTTTTCAGGATAGTGTGACAACAACTATCATACTTCAAAAAGTTGGGTTTTAAATGGAAACATTTAATGTCAAAATGTCAGTTTATTTGTCACATGTGCAACAACACAGAAGTATATACAGTATATAAATTAGCAATAAATAAAAGATTTAAAAACTAAACATGAAATGTCTATTTGAAATTTGGAAGCATAACTCAGTAATGGAGTAATGGACAGCAGTGAAGCATAATGACATTCCTCATCCAGACTCTATTAAACTTCAAAGCTGCAGAACTCTCCCCTCTTACTGTATTTCCTCTCCAGATACTCTTTGTCTAAACACATAGGTCTCCTCCGGTCTGCGTCTCCTCTCTGTGTTTTCTTAGAGGGGCCCAGAGCTAAGGGTCAGTGTTTGGGCTGTCAGAGGCCTCTCCTTTAGGGGGGAACGTCTAGATTTCAGTTCACCACAGATGCATGAATCATTCCTTTAGCAGAAGAAACTGTACAGAGCAGAATGTTTCATTTCCTTTCTTCCCAAACTTTTTCACTATCTTGAGACTGAAATATAATAGGGAAAATGCATTTATTCTCTTTTAGTTAAATTTCATTTTTATTTTTAATCCAATGATCCAATAGCATAGATCTTGCAGTAAGTGAGTCATATGATGATTCAGTAGCCATACTGATTCGGTGAATGCTATTCAGTGAATTGTTTGTTAGATTGATTCAAACCATTAACTAAGTTCAGAAAGCCGAATGGCAGATTCTGCCAGTTTATTCAGTGAAGGCTTCGTCATAAGGATTCGTCAGACTTATTCAGAGTTTGTGAGGATAATTCAATAACTCATAAGAGTCATTTGTTTGAGTCATTTAGGGACCCACCTATATATAAAATTTGATGAAATGCAGAGACGTGATGGAAGATTCAAGTGAGATATTTCAGATTCATGGATTCAGGAAAGGATTCAGCAAATTAATTACAATTTGTTTGTGAATTGGGTGCCACATATTTGTTCCCACATGGCCCACAGCTTAAAACCTGCTGCACTAAACTGTTAATAACGGATTTTTTTTATTATAGAATTCTGTTGTCTGATATAAATGCATTATAAGATAAGAATATCTCATAAGGCAAAATAAGACTGCTCTTCCTGTGAGGTTTGCACGGCTTCAGGGGCATTCCTTAGATAAAGTCAAAGCATCGACAGACAGCTTTTACAGGACACCTCACACTTTCCAGACAGGGAACACCTGTAGTGCTCAGGTCATTTGCAGTCTAAACAGTTAAAGCGTTCACGATACTAAAAGCCAACTGTCTGTTTGTGAACCAGACTGTGGATATCTGGGACAAGATTCATCTATGATATCACAAGATTTATCAACAGCCCGACGGTTAAGTCCGGACAATGTGGTGATAAATATTTTGTTTAAAAAAAAGAGTAAGATCAACATGCCTAAGAGGAGATGGAACAGACAAGCTAGTTTCCTTAAAAAGTCTGGAGGACTCCTCGCAGGATCGACCCACAAAGCCTCCCTCTGCATGAGATCACACTGCTCATAACATCACAAAATACACTGTGTCCATAATTTATGCCTGAAGAATCCTGCGCAGCAGCCAAACATGACTCGACCATGATTTAGGAGAGCAAAGTTTATATTTTGGCAATAATGTCCTTGGAGAATTGCCTTATCTCAGCTATTTGACTGCTACATTTTTTCACCCCTATCAACCTCTGCTGTTCTGTATTTTGAAGATGTTACTGTTTGAAGTGACTTCAGTAGACTATTTATCAACATATTCAAAACAACTGGGTCGAGCCGATTTGGGATGAATTTGAAATCTCTGTTTCATCTTAAAAACAGTTGCACAATGATTGGTGTGTTTCTCAAGACAGCATTGTAGTCTTCGTCTAGGTCTTTTCCCCTACATTTTTATTTCTCTGTACTGTGATGAAACTTTTATTTTGCCTGCACATGTCCCAAAAGAGTTCATAACTTTTTTATTTACGAGGTTCTAGCAGTTTTATTTGTCTGCTACCATAGACACTTAAATTGGTGGTTCTTTAAAAGAAATCCCAAAATAAAAGCTTCAATGGTCATTTTGTACCAGAAAAAAACATTAACCATACGTGTGTTGAAATGAACTTTTTTTATATAGAAATAAACATAGTATTTATTTTTAAAATGTTTATCTACATAATCAAAACCCACTGAGTAGACATATGTTACTAAAGGTTTAGCCCTCCATAGTATCTTCAAATTTCCAAATGTTGTGTGTGTACAGCACATTGCTGTTATTTGGGCCAATTTGACCCCAAAAGAACATTGGAAGAAAATAAAAACACAACACCTAATACTATATACAGTGGGGCAAAAAAAATATTTAGTCAACCACCAATTGTGCACGTTCTCCCACTTAAAAAGATGAGAGAGGCCTGTCATTTTCATCATAGGTGCACTTCAACTGTGAGAGACAGGATATGAAAAAAAAAAAAAAAATCCTAGGCTGGGAAGACCGAATCTGCAATGGGTAAGCACCTTGGTGTGAAGAAATCAACTGTGGGAACAATTATTAGAAAATGGAAGCCATATCAGACAACTGATAATCTCCCTCCCTCCCATGCAAGATCTCACCCTGTGGGGTCAAAATTATCACAAGAATGGTGAGCAAAAATCCCAGAACCACACAGGGGGACTTAGTGAATGACCTGCAGAGACCTGCAGAGACCAAAGTAACAAAGACTACCATCAGTAACACACTACGCCGCCAGGGACTCAAATCCTGCAGTGCTAGACATGATATCCAAAAAGTCAGCGAGTTCCTTTAAATAATATCCTGGCTCTTCCAGACTTTAAAGTGGCAGGGAATAGTGGACATGATTTTGAAGCCCAAAAAGTGCAAGTCCCTTTAACTCACACTGCTTGCAATCATATCATTCTCTATAGGGCCCAACTGATTGGTTACTGCTATATCGGTAACCAATGATCTTGCATGTTCAATCTTTGGTTAGCATTTGCCTTAGCAGTACAGCAAACTTTCATAAACCCTCAACCTTCCCCAGCTCCACCTGTATGAATCTGCTATATAATTCATGAATGCTATATTGTACAGCACCAGCATGTCTTACTTGCTCAAAGCAGCGTGTTGTGTATGTATTAAAGGTCCCGTTCTTCGCGTGTTTTCGAAGCTTCGATTATGTTTACAGTGTGCAATATAACATGAGTTCATGTTTCGCATGTAAAAAAACAGCGCTGTTTCCTCTGTCATAAAAACGGCCTGATGATTTCCTTGTTCTGTGAAGTCCCGCCTTCAGAAACACGTAACGAGTTCTGATTGGGCCAGCGCTTCCCGTGTTGTGATTGGACAGCAGCTTAGCGCACTTTGCCCGGAAAGGTCCCGCCTCTTACCATAAAGGTGAGATGTAAGCGCTGAATGCGCGCTCTTCTCCACGTGAGAGAGCAACAAGACCACGCCCCCTATTTTGCGTGTTCTTGTGGGCGGAGGGCTAGTCAACAAACGGTTCTAGTGATGTCATTCAAGCAAGGAAGTGCAGGGCTGTAGTCCAAACCGGCCGTTCGCTGTAGGCTTTGAAAGGGAACTTCTGTTAAATAACATATCTCGCTTGGCATTGAACTTTGAGCTTTATAATTTTACAGGTATTATTTATGCTCTAACAGCAACATTTCACACTAACTAAAGTTTGAAAGATGGAATCGTGAAGAACAGGACCTTTAACAGTAGCAAGCCTATTTGCTCTGCAGCAGCAATAACAGCAGCAGCGTAGCAGATCTATTCCGCCAAGACAGTATATCAACATTTTCATTCACATTAATATGTCAAACACTCAGAGATGTCATGACAGTAATATATATATCTATAGGCTATATATATTTCCTCTCTCTCTCTCTCTCTCTCTCTCTCTCTCTCTCTCTCTCTCTCTCTCTCTCTCTCTCTCTCTCGCTCACACACACGCACACACACACACACACACACACACACACGCACACATGCACGTCTGGTGTCTCTTCGCTGTGTTTGTGGGGATTCTCCATAAACGTAATGTTTTTTACACAGTAAAAACTATATATTCTATACCTTTACACTAGCCATACCCCTAAAACCCAACACACAAAACTTTCTATATATATATATATATATATATATATATATATATATATATATATATATATATATATATATATATATATATATATATATATATATATATAATATATATATTTTTTTTTTTTTAAATATAAAAACTGCTCATTGGGACTTCAATTTAGGTCCCCCACGGTGACACGAGTCCCCATAAGTCAGTGTGCATTCAGGTCGAAAGCCAATTAGATACCCAAATCTTAAGTGTGGTTTTACTAATATTTGTATTTAACGTGTCTTGGGACCCCAAGCAGAACTTGAGGGTTAAAAAATGAAAAACTCAAGTTGTCTGGGAGAGATTGGGCCAGATGTGTTTACATCTCCCCATTCTGCATTTATCTCCAGCAGGCATCTTGATTGCAGTTTGGCAGCAGATCAACAGCTGTATGTTGACTTCGCTTTAAGACAGCACATAGGGCTGCGATTATCCCCGCCTACTCTGAACATATGCTGATTATTAACCCTGACACTCTAACTACAAGAAGTCCAAGAGCCATTGCATCCAAACACACACCGTACAGGTCTTTATTCTGCACATCGTTATCACCTGGGCTTCAGTTTATTCTTTATTGCTAGGTAATAAAAAATAAGTGTGGAAACAGAGGGTTGCAGACTACAATCACCCACAGTAAAATAGTATGGAGAGAAATGGAAAATCGGTGTGATTTTCCAAAGGGGCATTTGCCAGGACTGTTGCAACCTAACATGGAAATGCCGTACTTTTTCCATGTATTAAATAAAATGCATCTTCTCTTGCCACAAATAGCCAGGGGTCTTATGTCTCCAAAGGATTCAACAGCACCTGATCATCACCCATGATCCTGCAGCGCCCAAACCGCACCACTGGAAGAATTTTCCGAGGAATACATGGCAAATTGATGGTTGCAGCAATGACTTCACATGCCGCAGATGACTATTTCTTCAAACTCAGCAGGGAGCTCTTATTTATAACCAGAGTGTCAGTAGATATAATCATTTACAGACCGACGTGATAGAGCGCCAGCCAGATGTGTGTGCACAGGCATGCGACATCCAGTTCTGTAATTATGAAAAGACGAAGTCTCACTCATGGTATTGTAAAGACAGGCTTGGAGTGCAGCACCAGCCATTCCATTATGCAGTTTAAATGTGGATATTCTTTCATCTTTCATTTCGGTCTGAGGTTCCTAATGCTTTCCTAGGATGAGCCCAAACATGTTTGTTTGTTTTGTCATCTAAAGACCCTCTTCTTGCTTCCCACACTTTGGGAATTTCCACAAAGAAGACTGTGTGGAAAGATAGTTTCCACTAAGCAGGAGGGGAGTTAAATAATCACGCTAGCCGCTCGAATGCTTTCTCCTCAAACAAGCTTTGTAACGTAACACAGGTTTTGCTGGAATAGTCCCATCTGGAAGCCACTCGTTTGGGTCAAGAGACAAATGAGAGCTGGGGGAGGGACCTGTCACGTAGGTGAAATTTTGAGGTGTCCAAACAGACTAATGAATTCACTGCTTTGTTGGTTTGATGGCTGAGTTTGTATAATTGAAATGTTTCATTAAATGTTATTGTTCATTTACAGCTGTTATGCTGTTAAATGTATATAAAATACAAAAATGTCTTGATGATTTGTATGAGTAAAAATAACATACATAAAGGACATGCTGCTGCAAGAATATATTAAAACTCTCTTAGCAGGTGGTGCTGGGGAGGAGGAAGGGTAGCAGAAGTTTTCATCATCACACAGCAGGGTGATTGCAGGCAGTTACGAAATATATGGTTATGTGGACTAGGAAGTACATCTGTGTGCAATGGTGTTAGAGTTTCATGACTCAACTGTGTATTTATGTATAAAAATGGTTCAAAATGTTGGGTCAGTTAGAATTTTTTTATTAGAAATATTTTATTGTTATGCTTACCAAGGCTGCATTTATTTGATCAAAAATATTGTATAAACTGTAATATTGTGAAATATTATTACAATTTAAAATAACTGATTTCTATTTAAATGCATTTTAGTGTCATTTATTCCTGTAATAGCAACGCTGAATTTTTTAGCATCATCCAGTCTTCAGTGTTCAGTGTTCAGTCTTCATCTATCTATCTATCTATCTATCTATCTATCTATCTATCTATCTATCTATCTATCTATCTATCTATCTATCTATCTATCTATCTATCTATCTATCTATCTATCTATCTATCTATCTATCTATCTATCTATCTATCTATCTATCTATCTATCTATCTATCTATCTATCTATCTATCTATCTATCTATCATCTTGATTTATTTATTTTGTCCCAGTGCAAACTGTGAGACTTCAGCTGCAGCTACAGTATTACTTATCTTCAAGGTTCATGAGCTTTGAAAGCCAGGAAAAATACTTAGGATAGAGTTTCATCTCTGTTTTGAAGGTCTAACACAGTTGTCACGGTTTGCTGAAACAGGGAATGTGATGTGCATGTGCAGTGCAGATGTTGGGTTATTGGTGGAGATGAAAGTGATGTGGCATTGGATTGGCATTCTGTGCCCACTCAGACCTCCCTGGGCTGTTTACTCACACACCCACGCAACGGATCCAATCCTCATTACAGTATGACACAATGAGTCTGCAGACATTGCTTATGGTCTGGATTGAGTCCTGTTCTCCATTTGTGCTTTTACTCCAGGGGGTGAAGTGCTCTCACAGAAGCACACATGTAAGGGGATACTCCTCCATCCAGGATCCACAGACCAAAGCTGTGCAGACAGATATTTCCACCATGTGGAAGTGACTCAAACCAAGCCAAAATGACAGTATGTATATAAATCCCTCTTTGTGCTGCTCTGAAATAATGATCAAGCTCCAGAATTTAAATCTCATCCATATTGCATGCAGCTTGTGAAATGGGCCGTCATAGACATTCTTTTTCAGTTTTTCTGCCAAGTTCTGTAAACGGACTTCGTGACTCATGTTAATTCAGTGATTTCACATAATCCCATGAAAAGTTATTCAAAGACCATGATTTATCATCAGGGGACATCTTTTCCTTTTTATCTAAAACAGATTTGCTGATGTTTGAATAGGAGTTGAAAGCTGAAGAGGTGTTCCTTGTGTAGCTCTATCTCCCTCAATGTACTTTCATTGTAAATCTTACCAGCACCAGGGAGAGTATTTGAATGACTAATTGAGAATTAATCAATAAAGTTTAAAGCACAATTCAGTGTGACAGTTGTAGTCATTTGAAAACAGGGCTCAAGCAAGGCCAAACATTTTTGATCCTGTACAATTCAGAAGAAATTCTTACTGTTGAGCATTACTAAATAATTATATTAAAGCCTATGACACAATTTGCTCTCAGTGTGGCACTTGCTAACCTTAAACCTTCCCGAAGCAGTGCAAAATCTCCTTTGTGGCGTAAATCCTCTGTGAGGAATTCTGCAATTGAAATTTTTCAGACACGAGTACACGTTAAACCCAAATACCACACAAACATTCTTGCCAAGCATCACGTAGGAAACCTTTCTTAAGACAAACATTTCTTTGTTGCTGCTTTGAAAGAAGAGGAAATAGGTGGCAGAATGCTTTATTTTTATATTGTTTGCTAAGTTGTATCATTGCAACACCTCATTGTGAATGTTTAGAGGACTTCGGTTTGAATGAATGCACCTGCAGACCTTTCATTCTTCACAGGCTCATTAGACAGAGCATATCCGTTAAGACACAGCGTGGGTGAAAACATACAAGATGTCTGTGAAAACATACAATATATGAACTATGCCTACACAGACCTTTATACATTTATGTGTCTGTGAGCTCTAAATCTTTGAATGGGGATGAATGCACACAGATGATTCTAAGGTGGCATAGATGACGATTACAATGGAACAAAAACAGTGGCTAGACTCGTCTGTGCATGCCCTAGTCATCGTATTTCTGTCATTGCTCTATGTATTGAGACAACAAACCTCACACTCACGATCAAACACGCCAAACGCCTGGCAAGTGAAACCATTGGTAGGGACAATGTTGGGGAATGACATCAAAATTACAGTTTTTTCAGTTATAAGCATAACTCAAAGTAGCTTGAAAAGTAGCACAATATCTTGAAATCAGAAATAACTCAAAATAAAAACTCTCAATCAGAGTACCATTTGTCTGGTACATATCAATTATGTTTACTCCATTAAACTTTAATTGAAAAACTAAATACAACTAATAAAACTAAAAACACCCTAATCTAAATAACTACAGTGGAAACATGAGCATATAAATTAAGCTAAATATAATTTTTCACAAAAAAGGTGCCACACAGGGCTTTTGTTTAGGGACTCAAATGAATCTGGGAATCGTTTTTAAACGATTCGATTCTGTAAAATGAACTGTACTTCCCACCGATGATGAAACAATAATCTGTTTATGAACTGAACTAACCTGGCTGTAAGTTTCAGTCAAATGTACTTTTGTACAGCAAAATTCTACATGCAAAACGCAGCCATCTCAATAGGAATCTATTGAGAATTGACAGTAAGTTTCAAAAGTGGGTTGTGCGCATGAGGCGAATCATTTCCCATGCACTGATTTCAAATCAGATTCAATTTTGTTGAACTCTGAACACACAAATTCACCATGTTACAGTATAAAGGTGTTTAGTTTGGAAATGTGACTGTGACTGCTGAAAAATGTGTTCAAAAATTTGAACAAGAGTTTGTAATGTTTTCCCCCCGTATGTTAGCGGCACCAATATACCTATTCAAAGGCCTGTTCAAGTGTATGCAGTGCTGTGTGTGTGTGTGTGGGTAAGAGTCTGATAACTAACTTAGTGAATGTGAATGTCTAGTTAATGATTTACATATAAACTATAACCTTACCACAGGACACCAAATGACACTTTGTACAACAAAACTTGGAAAAATTGTATGGTGCCTTCTTAAAATATATAAAATATATATATTTAACGCTCTGGTGTTAGAAACTGCTACAAATATGTTAGGATCATTCTAATACATTTAAATTGCATCCAAAGTTGGTGCGAACATACGAAACAAAGCAAAGTAACAGCTGGTCAAACGGCAGTGACTATCCATTCTCTCTGTCTCTTTAAGCTGTAAATGCTTCAGTTTAGCCCTTTTACAAAAGGACATGTTTACCTGAACTTCACTCCAATGTATCACCTGTATTGACCAGTGTCCTGACCCAGCTGACAGTGTTTACTCAATACCACAGGCTGCCTATTTGCTTTCTCCTCCAGTGAAGCTCTCCAGCAGCACATGTGGCCAGTGGTGATCTGCTCCCTGAGGAGGTCACACAGTTGGGCCACCCAGGCAGAAACACATCACCTGGAAATAAGAGCCACAGCTGGAGGATCTTCTCGTCAAGAGGTAATTCACTGTGTAATGCCACTTCATAGCACCGTAAACATTTCCAGGTCTGGTGTATGGAAAGCATTACTCTAGTTTTGCTTCGCTTCAGATCATCAGCTGCGTGACATACAAATTCGCTACACTTCAATCTGGTGACGTACGCAGGACCTGCAGGGACATTTAGTCCTCTTAAACCCCTCCCCTGAAAGTTCACGTTCATTGACTCAACTTTTAAATGCGATTTCCACATCTCTAAATCCAAGTAATATTTCAAGATGAACATTTACTGGACTTAAGCAACTTGATTACTTAATTATCCATACTTTTTTTACAATCATGTAAAAATGTAAAGACCGGTTTGATAAAACAGGCTTTTGAGGAACATTTATGTGTACATCTCCCAATGTTGTATTGCATTGCATTACTGTATTTGACTTCCACACCTCCCAAACTAAAACGACAACGTTTAAGTATATATATTTAGACATATTATTAGAACATATAGAGTGAGAACTGATATTTAGGTAGTCATACCATCAGAATATAATCTTACATTTTAAAACATCTGCTCTAATTTCCATATTTTTGCTTGGTTTGGGCCTCTAATAAAAATTTTATTGAATAAAAAGTGTTTTTTCCTCCCTAAGTAGATGCTCCATATTCTTACAATGGGCCATAAAAGCTTGAATATATAAATATAAAACACATATATGCCAACTTTTTTTGAGATTTTGTATAAACTTAAACTTTTTTATTACTGACAATGATTTTATATGTCAAACATCACAGTATTTAATACGCAGAAGGAGCTGGAACCCCATTGTATTTGTACTGATCTTCTTCTTCCTTATTGTGTTCTTTACAATACTTTTCTTTTATGGGTGTAAAATTAAATTATTAAATATATAAATATAAATATAAATTAAATATATATATCCACCAACAGCCAATCAAATTCCAGCAGCTAACAAATCTAAATGGCCTACTGTGTAAAAAATGTACATATTTGTGAAAGAATCAGCCTCAAGGTGGTGCTATAATAAGCACCGTCACATTTTAGCTATTAACTCTGCAATTGTGTGACAGAATCGCAATTCTTTTCCTGAATTCTTGCTTGACGCTGATTGATTTTTGAACTGTTTAGCATGGTGCAATTTCATGTTTCCGGTATGACTCATTATGACTGTGTCTAACTTTGTAAATATGGATGCCTGGGAGGCTAACAGCTAATTATAAAGTGACCTTCATATAACAACCATGCAAAATTAGCCTTTTTGAAATCCCTCAGACAGGCTAGCCTATCCAAAGTTTAATAAATCTAAATAATCTACCATTAATATTGACTCATGGTCTAACACTCTTGTAATTATATTATTCAATAACAGATTAAGAAACATGTGAAACCTTTGAGTGTGATTCTAATTTTTGTTGTTTATAAGCCTTATAGCCTGGCTAGCCTATATCACAGGCTAAAATATATCATGTAGAGGCTAAATGAAGTCTACATAAATATACAAGTATTTTCTGCTTTTTAAATGAATATGATACATAAATAACACGTGTTACATAGTTTGGTGCTAGAAAATACTACATCTGAGAAGTTGGGTATTAATCAGACGGTTATTTGAGAGGGCGCTACGCCTTTAAGAGTTTTCGAGCGCTGCCTGCGAAACTTTGGGAGCCCGTTGGACTGCTGCACTTTGGATAATGAAGGAAGTGACGAATCCGCAAGACTAGGAGAGAGAGAGAGAGAGAGAGAGAGAGAGAGAGAGAGAGAGGAGAAACTCCAGAGGAGAAAAACAGAAACTAAGAAAGTCAACGTGAAGCGCAGTGTTCTGAATGAACGCAAGAGCACGAGTCGGCAAGAGCTCACGAATCAAAGTTCCCTCAATGAGAGGCGCGAGACGAGTGCAAACACCAGATTGATCCGTGTGTGACGCGGCTCTCTTAAATGTTTATTTACCAAACGTGAAAAGTCTCTAGACCCGTTTTAAAGGACTTTATGAATTCATTTGTATATCCAGCCTCCAAAAAATATGGATGAAGTTGTGAAAGTGGAGCGGCTGTGATGTTTTGAGGAGATAGCGTTCTCTATGTGAAGAGTCTTGGAATGAGTCGAACCGCATCTGCGACTGTTATTCCAGTGGATTTTCCTTCTGAGCTCGGAGTTTGAGTTTTAGGATTATCTGGAATGTTTGCGAGGTGGACTTCACCGGGTTCAGTTCAGTTTACTGTGTTAGTTTGTCTGCTCACGTTGTCAGTAACTCTCGGGTCTGCTTCTGAGCTGAAGGTGAGGGTTCGTTTGGCCGATGGACAGATCACAGATGAACTTCTGGAAGCGGACAGTGAGAAAGACTCCATCACTGTGGAGTTTAAACAAGGAGATGGGACTCTTATAACTTTTGTGGCCGATTTCAAACAGGTAAGTTGAAAACTGTGGCCAGGATAAATGTGTGTGTTTAAAACGATTGTCACACAATGTCACAGAAGTGTGCTGGAATGCAGTATATTGCTTGACTTTTTTTCATGATTTTCCCCTCAATTTACACTGGCTGAATTATTTTTTGCATATGTAGGAATGCCTATTCCTACATATAACTTTTACATTTGAGGACTTTAACAGGCCTAAGTCTTATATTACATATTAAGAAAAACTGAAGGAAATTCTGAACATGCTATCAAAAAGCAGAAGTTGTTAAATGTGGTTTTGGCGTTGCATAAAACGTGTTTTTAGTTACATATTTGATTGATTGATATTTAATTGACTTGCACTGTAATCCAAAGCAATTTGCAGTGCATTTAACCTATCTGCTTTGGATGATTTTACGTACATTTCTACCATTACTAGAAACATTTTATTAAACAGTTACATTTATTTAGTTGGCTGGCACTTTAATACAAAGCTAATTAGAGTGCCTCCAAAGTATCTCCTCAAAATCCATGAGATTTGGTTCATGTTTAGCTTTTCTTACATTTATTAATTTACCAGATCATATAGGGATAAAGCTTAAAATACTGGTAATTAGACTTGTTATTTGAGAAATGGTTACTTTTCCTTCCTCGTGCCATTCAAATCTGTGTCTCTGTGTTAAATCATCCACATTAGTGATGAACTTCTGACCTGAGGTCAGATTCTTTCACTAGTGATCATACCATCAGGATTAGCAGTGGCACTGTCACTGCCCTCATCCGCCTCAGTTCAGTCATGTCAGCAGCCCTCTGCCCCTCACGTCCCCTGATCCTGCACAGACGTGGTCAGCGTGGGGGGTTGGATCAAATTTGGGAAGGCTTGAACTTTTCCTTTCCTCCTTTTATCAGTTCCACTGGCGGGCTTGCCTCCATTCTTCTCACATGTGGTTCTCATCTCGTGTTTCCCCTGTATCTCAGGGATTTATGGAAAGTTGAATGAACGATGACTTCCAGCTGCCTTACTGGATTTACTGCACTGAAAGGGCTTTAACAGGGATGGAGGAAGACAAATATTCATTCATTAAGAATATCACTGAATAAAGTAGGGTTATTCTGGCTCCTGCTTAATCAGGTGCTAAGTGAACCCTCTGGATTTGATTTCCAAAGCTGTAGTGTTTTTTCTTTTATTATCTTTTTGGTACATAGGCATTTAATGACAGCACATTTCTTTCATTTATCAGAGTGAATGCTGCTTTGGTTTAGTTTTCTGTTGTTGTGGAATTTACATGGATGAAATTCCAACCGTGGCATATTTTAGATCAGAATCAGCAAATGAGTGTTTTATTATTGTTGGTTGATTTATTTATTTATTTCTTACTTGGTTATACACTATAATAATAATAAAAATGTTCCATTTGTCAACAGTAGTTTGCTTCATGTTAAAAATTAAATGCGTCTAAGGCCTTTCCTTTTCTTAATGTTAATTTCAACAATTACTAATGCATAATTAATATTAAGTTATATCTAATATTATTTGATATTTACTAATATTATCTAATATAAGATGTTATATGTGAAATTCAGAAACTCTTGTTATTAGCGTTAAGTGAACTGCAGGCGGAAATGTATTGTCCAGGAAATGTATTGTCCAGAAAATATAATAATATTTTCTTATTATCCGATAAGAAAACATGGAAACACATACAGAATAAACTTCGATGCAAATAAAAAAAGATGTAACTTTGTGATGGGATGATATTCAGACCCTTTTTTTTTTCCACAATTCTCACTTTTTATTAAGAACGGCAAGTTTATATCCTGCAAGTGTGATTATAATATGCAATTTTAACTTAAAAAAAGTTTTTAATTGTAAGTTTATATCACACAATTCTGAGGAAAAAAGTTAGAATTGTGAGATAAAAAGATAAAAAGGATTTTTTTCTTTTTATTCAGTGGCGGAAGCAAGTTATATAACAACGTGTTGTTTTGTTACTGTTCAATTCCAGTTTCAATTTCAATGGAAATCAGATGAGATGGGAATATCACGCATATCTAGAAGAAAAAAATGTCAGTGGTTGTGGTCATTTTTTTTAAGCATACATTTTCATAATATAAAAAACATATCTGAGTAACAGACTGGCCTTTTGTCTCATTTGTGTTGAAAAAGTGTGGGCTGTATGAGGTTCTTTAACCATTTGGCCTACTTCAACTATTTCATGCTGCAGGAATTAGAGTAAAACACATCACAATCCAGCGGCAATTGTTTGGTGGAAGATATGCTGTGTGTGATCACATAAATCTTTCATCACTAACTCAAGCTTTTCTCTTAAACTGTTCCGTTGTCTTTCTAGTTGTATTATGTTTCTCAGCGCTCTGCCTCTGCCCATCGGCAGCATAAGCAGTGATGAAGATGAATTCATCTCTGCTCGCATCTGCTGCCAACCGAGGAGCAGAGCGGTCTGCTTTTATGCTCATCTCTCCATTGGGATATCTGTGACCTGCTTGGATGCAAGCCAACCCTCCTCTTTACTTTGAAATGTTATCAGCCCATAACGTTTGAGCTGGAAACTTTATTGCATTACGTTAAACTTTAGGGCAGTCATTTATTGTTGCTTGTGGCTAGGACGTGTTGCGTTGACTCATCTTAAGTTCAGTGGAATTTTAAAGTTGTTTCGCTTTTGAATTTGTCGTTTTGTCACTTGTGGAACTTGTCTCTCTTTTATGTCCCAGCTTTTCAATCATTGTGTTGTGTGTTTGGATGCCATCCAGGTGTCTAAACCTGCCCACTTAAATCTGGCAAGTCCAACCTGTTTCAAAATGTCCCACTAATTCTGACACACGTGACATGGATGTGACCTTAACCACACACCGCATAGGTTTGAACAACAGCTCTTATTAGGACAATATATGTTTAAAAGATTAATGTCAATATGAATGACAGACCACACCCGTTGTGTAGACTTTGCTGTTTTACTGCTGTTTTACATGATAATAAAATAACTAATACATTGCATGACTGGTGCAGTATAAATATTGCATTACAATGTGCTGGATTTAGAGGTGAAATGCAGGAACAGCTAGCCTAGAAATCTAGACGCACCCTAGCGGCAGCAAATTTAATCTGCCCGCGAGTGTCGTCTAGCAACTCTCAATACCCTTCTGAGCTGTATTCGCCTAACTCTTGCCGGGCCAATCACATCGTGTATAGAGTCAGTGGGCGGGGCCATAATGACGACGTGCTTCTAGTAAACACAGAAACTGGCGAACGGCGGTCTTTCGAATCAGCTCTGACCGCGGAAGTTAAGCTTTTCTCTGAGAAAAGAACAAAGAACGGCTCTGAAGTCATTCTTAAACGGGGAAGATGTGTTCTGAGTTTTGCCGACCAGATACAGCGAATGTTTAATCTATCTAGGAGCTCTGTTTCACCTTCGTTGCTCTGGTTGGTGGTAGCGCTATCCTATCGCGTGAGGAGGGAGTTTGAAAGACAACCGTTTATCCCGCTCCTTGGATTGAGCCCTGTCTATGGTGATTTCCCAGACCAAACATCTTGATGTGGGTCTGGCTGGTCAGGCTAAGGAACAGCACATTTCACCTTTAAAATCCCTTGTAAAGTGGGTTTTTCACCACACAAAAGAGGCTGAGTACAATACAGTGAGCTGTGTGTGGTGTCTCTGATAACTAGATACAGGCAGGTCCCATTTTCATGTTCAAGTGTGTCGGCAACAGGCAGGACTTCTCTGGCAGCCCCTCGGCTACAAGTTGATGTCTTTATTCAAGCTAGAATAAGGCAGATGTTGACCCTTGGAATGGTGCTGAGAAAGAATGGGCCTCGTTTACCCATAGATGCTGTTATGCAAACTGCTGAACTGTTCAAGTCACTTGATCCAGAACACATTCGAGCAGTGTCAGTGTTAAAATATTTTGAGCCCTGACAAACTGAATATGCTGATTTTTAAACCTAAATGTTCTTGTACCTTCAAGTCTTCTTTTAGCACAGCAGTCTTTACTGTTGCAATTTTGTAAAACTCTTGATTGCAGAGCACAGATTGCATTAAAAAATCCCTGTGTGAACTCAAATGGACTGTCTTCGTGTTTCATAAATTGTCACAAGCATATTGCATATCATCAGTTTGATTGCTGAAGATTGTTTTCTTTGTGCCTTAGCAGCATATAGTGTACGTAATCAACGTGGTAATTTCTTCCTCAGTCACTGGTTTGAATGATACACAGGTTTACAAGTTTTTAAATGGTGGCACGTTTTTCACTGAGGAAAAAGCGAGAACTTGGTCTGGCTCGCAGTCATCGCTCTAATTCATCCCAAAGGTGTTCTATCAGGTTAAAGTCAGGACTCTGTTCAGGCCAGTCAAGTTCCTCTACACCAAACTTGCTCATCCATGTCTTTATGGACCTTGCTTTGTGCACTGGTGCGCAGTGATGTTGGAACAGGAAGGGGCCATCCCCATACTGTTCCATCAAAGTTGAGAGCATGAATTTGTCCAAAATGTCTTGGTACGCTAAAGCATTAAGAGTAACTTTTACTGGAACTAAGGGGCCATGCCCAACCCCTGAAAACCAACCCTACAACACAATCCCCTCTCCACAAAACTTTACACTTGGCACAATGTAGTTAGGCAAGTACCGTTCTCCTGGCAATCGGCAAACCCAGACTTTTTTTATTTTCATGTGGCCTACCACTTCGTGGCTGAGTTGCTGTTGTTCCCGATTGCTTTCACTTTGCTATAATATCACTAACAGTTGACAGCTGAGTATTTAATAACAAGAACATTTCATGAATAGACTTATTGCACAGATGGCTGGGAACCTATCACGGTACCACACTTGAATTCGCTGAGCTTCTGAGAGCGACCCATTCTTTCACAAATGTTTGTATAGGCAGTCTGCATGCCTAGGTGCCTGATTATATCCCTGTGGCCATGGAAGTGATTCTAACAACTGAATTCAATAATTTAGAGAGGTGTCCCAATGCTTACAGAACCACTTATATGTGCTATTTGCACATGCTATTGAAGCATCAATCATTCTATAATCATGTAATGTTGTTGAAGTTCCTAGTAGTTACTGGGCATCTGTTACCAAACCATTTTGTATTTGCACTAGGCGCTCGATGAGTTATCTTAGACCTGAAGGGGGATGAAGAACATTTACTACTCCTAATTAATTTACTATAATACTGGAAATAGTTTAGTATAGTTTAGCACATGCCTTTTATCATTCAGGATTAGCTGTTTCCTTAAAGCCCCTTCAAAGTGACATGTCTTAACAGACACAAGAGAATAAATAACCTATGATCTGTTTGATTCATTGCTTTATGAATCAAGCCTTGGGTTACATACATTTTGCTAAGTCCAACTTCCCGGTATAAGAAACCATATAACCTAGGGTTGCATTATTGTTTTCTTGATGAGGCATATCTCCATGGAAATGAGATGTACTTCCCCTTATAGATTACAGGAGCAGTATGAATCCTCCCTGCTGTGTTTGGGTCTTGTCTTTTCTTCTCCCACGCTCTGACGTCTCCCTTTAGGTCTTGTGCAATATCTTTCGCTTGGTATGGGGTGTTGAAATATTGGCGTAACTGTTGTAAAGAGGCATCAGCATTAAGATCCTGATTGATTATTGAACGCATATAGTTTTGTACCAAATCCGGATGTTTTGTTAGTTTTAAGATGATTGTGGAAGAAGTTAACAGCCCAGTGAGCCCATAGGAGTTAACACCATGATCTTGACTGGAGCAGATGAGCATATATCAGTGAGTGTGAAGCACAATCAGACAGCTGAAACAGGGTAAAGACGTCCCTGCTGTCCCGTAGGAGCTCAAGTTAGCCACATGCCAAATAGGAGTCAAAGGTCACACAGAGACAACCCTGTGGAAGCGATGGTCTTCCATTACCGTAATAGCTAAGTGCCTCTATTTCTGCCATGCTGTTTGGTTTTTGGTGTCATATTCAAAGTAAATCTAGTTAAAGAGGTTACCCAAGCAATTGCTTGGTTCCTTCTTCGTTGGCTTTTATGTACTGCAGTGCATGTTGTGTTTTTGTTCTTAAATGTGTAAGACCTTAAATTCCTCTTGAATTTAACCACCACAACTCAGGCATTTCTCCCACGCTCTGTCTTTTGTCCGAGGTTGCTGTTCATCAGAGCGAAAGGTTAAATGCTGGCATGCACCTGTGCCTTTTCACCAGCCTTCTTAGAAAACCAATTAAACATCTCTGCCGTGACATAAGGTGCCTTAATCCAGTTAAACTGAAATTCTAGTCAATAGCATTTCTCCTTGAAGAGGAATCACATTTTCCATTTTCCATTCTGCATATCTGTTTCTTCTGGGTCATATCTGCGTGCCTTGTTACTTGTTTGCATTAATCTTGAATCTTTCCCCCAGCTACCTTTAACTGCTCGGGGTGTTTGGTTATATGTAATGCTTCGTAACCGTTGAATCTTGCCAATCTGGAATTTTTTTCACGAAGGAAATTTCAAAGCATGCATACCTGCATTCTGACTCAGCCTTGATTACTTCAGTCTAGTCTACTCACTTGACTTAAGGGAAATGTCACCAAAAATTACAATTGCCACCATTTGTCTCATCCCTTGTGTTGTTCCAAACCTTTATGACTTACTTTCTTTTGTGGAACAACAAAGAAGATATTTTGAAGAATCTTTCAACTTGTTTTGTCTGTACAATGAAAGATAATGGGGTCCAAAACAACTTCTCTTTTGTGTTCTACATAAAAAGTCAAGTAAGGCAAAGCAGACGCACATCTTTTTGAGGTGAATTAAAAGAGAACAACTGCACACTCTCTTAAGCGTAGCATGGCATTTATTTACCAACATTTCGGCTAGTAGCCTTTGTCAAGGTTTCATACATTAAAAGTCAAACAGGTTTGGAATGACATAAGCAAATGACTACGGTCAGGAAGGCCGGAAACATAATTTACACACATCAATGCTTGGCATTCATGCGGTTTGTACGTACTTGTGTGCTAGTAAAAAGTTATCAAGGGAGCTATAAAGTTACCATAAAATGCCTTTTCCATTAATACAGATGTGTTGTGACTCAGGTAGCAGCTATAAACATGTCAACAGTTGAATGTGTGCTATTGTATTCACTAAACTATTGCTCCTCTAAAATAAACAACAGACTGTTGAAAAGAAGAGTGTTTATCACTCACTATTATAGAACATTATGTTTTGCGTCAGGATAGCTTTTTAAATATATGATGTGTGAAATCTTGCATTCACGAACACTTGTATGTTTTGGGGGTTATGGGAATGGTTGTGGAATTTGGAGGAGGATCTCTGTATCTTTCATCTAATCCATAGATCTGTCTGTAGTTTATCCTCATTTTTTTTAATACAAGTCAAAATCTGCTGAGGGTAATTGTAAACAAATCATGTAAAAATGCATCTTATTTTATTTTTTATAAAACTTTGGTAATAGCCTTAATCTTTTAAACTGAGAAGATATTTATCAAAATACATGTTATAACAATCACTTGTCAAGTTGATATATTACATTAATGTAGAGAGTCAAATTGGATGACTACATGGACTCATCTCAAGATCACTTATTTAGCAATTAATCTATTGCTGCAATTATTAAAAAAAGATCTGTAAAGAATAGAAAATTATTGGAAATATTCAAATCAGGAATGTCAAAATCAGTATGCGTAGTTTGTACACTGTAAAAAAGGCAAATTTTGAACTTTTGCAGTACAATCGACTTGGATGTTTAAGTTATTTCAACTTAAATTATGTTAAACTGACTTTAAAAAATGAGTTACATCTTGTATAACTAATAAAAAACAAGTTTAACATTTCTTAACTTATTTTGATGAGTTAAAACAATGTAAAAACAAACCTTCACGATGTTCACTAATCCGGCAAAGTTTTTATTTTATTTTTAATTTGATTGCGTGTATTCTGTTTTGCATGCAGTGTGAATGTTTCAGTCAGTTCCCTAATCATTCCTATTGAATTTCCAATGAAGAATAAAAACAAATTAATATTTGCGTGCGTTATCTTATCTGACAGACAGCACTTTGGAGCCGCTCAGGCTGCCATTTTTTCCCCTCTTCTCAGATAGTAATGACACATTCAAAACCATACGGTAGTGTGGGTTTTCCAGAAAATGCGTGTACTTGCTGGACATCTGCTTCTCGTAAGTAGTACAGTGTATTGTGCAGGTTATTTTCTGACAGACATCGATGTGGTGATATTCAAATGATGTGGATTTGAAAATCGATGGAACTTTTTTTAGCTGGCAAGTATTCAGTGAAGTGATACTCATGAGGTTAGTATGTCAAATGTTTTTTGGTTTTTTTAAGTTTCAATATTCCAACCAACAACCCATTTTTGACAGACCGCAAAGTTTTTGACATGTGATAACATGCCTGAGGGGTGAACGGAGACTTTTTCTAAATGCTTTTTGGCATAGTTCATTATAATTATTTCACGGACTTAAGTTTATTTTCATGGTTTAAATGACACGTTACGTAGAGACTTGATAAGAAATTTACATTTAGCTTTCGTAAGTTTGTTGACTTTAAAATCAAGTTCATTTTTACCAGGAAAGGAGTAGTTTTGATGCACAATTGTTTTAGTCTCTTATAACAAAAATCTTTATTTGAAACCCATTACAATACAGATCATGTTGTAAATTAAATAAAATAGTCAAACATCACTTTTATATTGTTGTTCCATTATTTAGCAGATTTCGACTTGAGTAATGCATATGTTAATAATGCTCTGTGAAACCTTGAAGTAGATGCCCTATTGTTTTACATTCCCTTGTGTGATTCGTGTTTGTGTTTTGTGCAGTAAAAGTTTTTTTAATGACAACATGTGCATTATATTGTAAACAGATCATAAGCAATTCCACTTAAAGCCTCTTGGGTAGACATTATTCATGCCAGTTGTTACAATAGAAAGCACTTGAAAACATCTTTATTGTGGCAAAACAAAAAGCTTTTCATTGACATGGTTTTTAAAATCATTCATCAATGTCACTGCATATTAGTGTGGCGGAATTAACAAACATTCATTAGATTTTTTTCTGTCAAAGCTGCTCATCTCTGGAGAGGATTTTAGGAGGTGTTTTATGTATGAGAGACGCAAACAAACAAAGTTAGAAAGCTAGTTTTATATAAGCTACCACAAATTCAGATCCAAGCAGTGATCGCTTAAGCTTCTGACGATTCTTTTAGTGTCCACTTGGCTTTAATTATATTAAAGGAACAGTTCACCCAGTTGCATAAATTCATTATGTACTCCAATACTTTTTGACTTCATTCTGTGGAACACAAAGGAAGTTCAGCCAATCTTTCATCTTTGACTTTCTTAACATTGCATGTCTGACGTAAATTTTATGGCATAAACAACATTTGGAGATGACTTTAAAAAGCAGTGCCAAACTTTGTGGTGATGCCACTGTCAGACGTCAACAGCATAGTCCAAACAAACACGCCGTGATCCTGCAGCAGGAAGCGGGACCAGGAGCAGAAGCTAATATTTGCTTTGACTTCAGAGATGTATTTCTTCAGGCCTGTCAAAATAAACTCTTCTGCACCACGGTTTATGTTTAGTCTCTAATCTGGTCATTTGGCGGACCTGCGCAAGGTTGGAGGGTAACGAATGAAGAAGTGAGCTGAGGATCTACCAGACTGAAGTGTTTACTCACTAACCCAGCTTAGACATGTTCCTGCATGGAGGAGGTCATACAGAGAATTGTAACATGACCCTGAAGGAAAGCAAAAGAGATACTCGCCTCAGATAAGAAAAGAGGAAATTGCAGAGCAAGGAAGATAAAGGATAGTTGTAAAGAGATCAATGATTGAGCTACTGATATCGGGTCAGCTTGCATTAGCAGATGTGAGTGGTTTACCTGTGCCGTTTCAGTTCGCAGGATTTCTCCCTGTTGGCATCAAGGTGTTTGCAAAAGCAGTGACGCTAACACTTCCCTGTAATTAAACTGAGTGCCTAGAGCAGTCCCCCCTCCCTCACCCCGTTGCTTAAACCAAACCACCTTTCTGCTGGCTGGGAGGTCCTTCTAGTGCCCGATCTTAAAATAACAACTGCCTGCTCACTCACCCCCAATTGTTTTTGCTGATTGTTCTGTCACCCATGCGGTAATTCCACCAGGTCTGCCTCCTCCCTCAGTTTAATTGAGTTCCTGCTGCTTCATCCTCTGAAGGGCCTCCATGCTGAACAGTTCTTTGCAATATAGTTTTAAGTTACATTTATTGGATGTCTTTTATTACTTACGGATTCATAGTTATAGGATCTGTGTAGTTATTACTTTTTCATTTTGTGTAGTGTCTATGTAAATGTAATGTTTGTACTTGAACCACTTACTTTTCATAAAGTCTTAATCCATTTTTGTCAAAGGGCAAAATAAATGAGGCGAAGCATTAGGAAAAAATAGTTAAAACGGTAATATTGTGTAAAACTTACATGGTCCCAGGTGCACCATGTAGTATTTTTGCAGTAAAATATCCAACAACCGTCATATCTGCGTTACCCACGGTTTACTCGGTTTGCTGAAGCGCTTTACTCTTATGCCTGGTTCAGACTACAAGATATTTTTGTCTGTTACGATAGTTACTGTGTCAGATTACGCGATTTTTACTCCTAAAATCATGTTGTGTCCTGGACTAGAAACATGTCAGACTACACGTTGCTACTCAACCAATCATCGCTTGTTGTCACGACGTGCGTGATGTCATTGACTTTAAGAAACAAGAGCGATAACAAACGATGTCTGAAGCAGTGTGTTTTGGCTGTTTTATGTTTAGAAAAGCGCAAAAATAGAAAGAAAACCCAACAAAAAACATGTTCCTGGCTTGCTGGAAGAGGACATTATGGGCTGTCAATCCTCCAAAGAGAACTTGAGGTAAAAATTGTTCTTTTTATATTAAATATTTAGTTATTAGCCAGAAGTAAAAGCTTGCCACCACAACGTATTTGTAAAACATCTTTTAAGCTTACATTCCAGTAACGTTACTCACCGGGTTCCTGAAGGGCTTCCGCTATCGTTCGCCAGCATTTTTCTTATTTGGTTGTGGTAGTCCGTCAATGACACATCATACAGGCAGGAATACTATTGCCACAACTCCATGAACCTTTCCTCCATTTTAAAATTTCACCTAAAGTTAGCCGCTCCGTCATCTCTCATGAGTTTCGCCGTGTTTGAAATCTGTGTACAAAAACTGTCTGTGCTCCGGTTGGTCAGTGTCACACGTGACAGAACCCGTCGTGAAGGACTGCAAAAAAAATTAAACATGCTAGTCTTTCTGTCATGACGTCGTGAACTATCGCAGACGCGGATTCGGTTGTCGTATACTATGACACACTATACGAGATGAAACGATCGATTCTTGCGTCCCGACGTCCATTATCGTTTACGAATCCCTACGACACCTTACATCACACAGATCGTGCCAAATTCGGGCTAATATCGTGTAGTCTGAACCAGGCATTAGCAGTGTGAACAAGTATCACAGCAGCCGCTGAGCGAACGCACAGAGTAACGGCATAACATCATTTTAAACACACTTAAATGTATCTAATATGATAAACAGAGCTGCATTACCTCATACTCATGACCGGAAAAGCAGAAATGGCACCGTCAACTGTGTCTCGTCATAATAAAAGTCCCGCTGTTTGTTTGTGTAACAATCGCTCCAGCGACCTTGCTCAGCTCCCTCAACACTCGGCCCTGCTCTGCTTCATACTACAGTAACGTTAATAACCGCATCCATGAACATGTTTTCTGCCTGAGTCATATTCCGATTCTTTTACACCGGCTGTGAGCACACGTCCCAAGATGCTGAGCTCAAACTTGCTGTCATCAAACTACACTTATGTTTTTAATAGGCATCCTCTAGCAGACGGAAAGTTGCATAGTGCACCTTTAATTTGTCAATTTGTAAAGTGATTTATTTATACTTTTTTATATTCTATTGGTAATTTGTCTTTATTATATTTTTATATTTTAATTATTTATAATTTTATCCTCCACTACAAAAACATGTAAATGTTCTCAAAAGTTTACGTATGTTTATGCAAGAAAAAACAAATATATTTCATTTGGATTGGAAGGAAATCGCGAAGGATAAGTCTACATTTGAAAACAGCATTTTCTTTTTTAAAACATTCTCAGTTTTCCAAAATTTTACTCAGAACCATTGGTAAAAACGCTAAATTCACTTTACTGCGCATGAGTAGTCAAGTTAGTAAATGCATAGAATCAAGTTCTCACACGATTCTCCTGGCAGGATGATTTATAGCTAAATGTCTATAATTATCGAACCATTGATACTGATGCTCTCAGCCAGGTCACATTCAAATCCCCATTATATTTGGTCTAAAACGCTACTGCCCTGTGTTACCACAGAACAGCAATTGGACAAAAGGACTGTGATATGAAGTGTGTAGAAAGTAACATCTTTAGCAGCTGTATGGAAGTGAATAGCACATAACAGGCTCAATACTGGTAATAAACAAATATCTAATCTATTGGTACAATATGCATCACATGATTAAATGTCATAGTTTTCAAACGCTTCTGTTTTCACAGTTTACACACTCCAATGAGAACTACATTTTTCAAATCTATGGGAAAGCCATCTCGGTGTGGACAGAAGGCCAAAATGGGGAGAAAGATTATGCTTGCCTTTTTCAAAAGAAAAAGTATTAGGTGGTCAAGGCCAAGGGTTGTCTGCGGAGCTGAATTTACCTCCTCAGGGAAAATACAAATAAGAGAGCATTGCCATTCAAATAGAATATTAGAGGAGGTGAATGATTCTTGGAATGTAAATGAATCTGTCTCAGGCTCAGTGAGACCACAGCTCCATGAGTTTGGGGGTCGACCAACTCTGCAAACCAGATGGAAGGTTCTAGAAAGAATGAGACGAGTGCTCCAGAGCAAACAAAGACAGCCTTGGCTTGTTTATTTTGATTGTCTGAGAAAACCTCCTACTTTGCGAATGAAACCCTGAAAGCTTGCTCCCTTCTGTCGACTTGGTGCTCGAGACCTTACTGTGAAAAACAAGAGGAGGGAGTGAGGAGAATGTGTGTCGTCTGCTGGCAGAGTCATGAGGATGCCAGAGCAAGGAGAAGCTGATGAATGGGTACACAGGTCTGTGGCCTTGCGCTTCTCTCTGGGGTTTCCCATAATGCCTTTACATGGAAGTCTTTATGGGCACGGTGGTGCTGCCAGATATTTGGTCTGGTTGCTAACAGCAACTCAGTGATGTGCTGAAATATACCGTGTCTCTCTGTTGTTCTGGGCTGACACACTATAAAATGTTGTAATAAGGATCTGACTGTAAGCTTGAAGGTCAACGGCTGACTTTCAAATGCTAAAAAGCTCAGATTTAGGGGCCAAAATGACTAAATGGATGGGTATTTGATAGGGCTGCACAATAATGGTTAAAGTTGGCATGTAATGGTAGTTGCAATAATTTTCTTCCCTATTGTAATGGATATCCGAGGGAAACAGCTTTTTGGACAAGAAAAAATATAAGGCAGCACTTGATTTTGTGACGGGGAGTTGAATGGATGGTTGTGGTTTGCTATTGCTGTGATCTCATGTGAGTGACAGGTTGTCCCGCCCTCACGCCAGTTAATGCGTCATCAGAGAAGAGACGTCACATATAAGAGGAGAGAGACATTTTATTTTAAATAATTATGTGCACAGACAAATAGTTTATAATAAACAGTGCAGTTTATTATATTGTCATTAATCACAATTGTTTTCATTAGAGAAATGTATTTTTATTAGTTCTTATTTTTTATAAGTACACTGTAAAAAGAATACTGTGAAAAATACAGCAACTTGCTGGCAGCAATTAGCTAGTAAGTTGCTGTATTTCATTTCACAGTATTCCTACTGTAAATATAATCGTAGTAACTTTTAAATTACTGTAAAAAAAATAAAAATACATAATAATCACAGTACTGTATTTTATAACTATAATGTAATCGGGATTACTGCATTAATTTTGTGTACTGTAAAATAAAGACAGTCACAAATGGCATTTATTTTATCACTTTTAATTTCAAAAATTCATAAAATAAAAATAGTATAGCATAATTTTTTCAATGTTACAATTTTTCTGTACATTTTTAATTTTATCACTTTTCTGAACATTAAAAAAAAAACCTTTTCTGAACAAACAAAATCAATATTTATTAAAATGTTTGGATAAAATTACAAATGTATAAAAAATGTAATGATTTAAAAACAGCAAGATTTCAAACCTATATATTTTCTGAACATATAATTTTTTTTTCAATAAGTTAACATTTCTCTGTGAACAATTTATTTCATTTCAGCACTTTTCTGAGCAAACAAAACAATCAATATGTATTCAAATGTTTGGGTAAAATTACAGTACATCTCTAATAATTAGAACTGTTGCACTTTCCTATAAGCTCAAAGAAAACGGTAAACCATATGCAAAGTTATTTTTGCATATCTCGCTACATAATCAAATTCCTAATTTTAATTACAGTAATTCCAAATTATGTCAGTGTTTTTAATATTAAAACAATAAAAAATTGTATTGTAGAACAGAGTGTTCTACATTGTAAGTGCATTTATTCAACAACCACAATCACTAACAATACAGTCGAGATTTATGTTTGGATCTATCACAAATAATGCAGACAATTATATGCTTAAATAATAATTGAGAGATGCAGAAATTTTGATCACAATTGATTATACAATTAATCGTGCAGCCCTAGTATTTGATGCCATACAAGTTTTCAACTCAAAGACTTCAGTATTTGTATTTATTATAATATAACATATGTCTTAATGAGTGGCACAATTTAATGATGACTGCATGTTTTTCCTTCTCAGAATGTGAAGATCTTCCGGGCGCTGATCCTGGGAGAACTGGAGAGAGGGCAGAGCCAGTACCAGGCTCTCTGCTTCATCACACGGCTCAACCACAATGAGATCATCCCCAGCGAGTCCATGGCCAGACTGCGACAGGTCAGTCTGTTGCTCTTAGGCTAACTCTGATGACGGGGCAGGGAGAAGTCATTGGGGTGGAAATGTTGGGAGTTAGGCAATAGATCCGGGGTGTTAGAGTTGAGCTCATGAACTGTTTTGCGTAGGAGTGTGATGTTTTAAATTTGAGATCTCAGAGGAAAAGGCTGTAAAAGGCCTTTGATGAGTAGTTCCTGGGAGGGCATCCAAGGTCCTAAATGTTTGAAATGTGTGATAAAAGAACATCAAGCTTTAAAGAATAACAGTAGTAGTAATACAAATCTTTTTTAAATTTTGCAGAAAAATCCCCAGGCCATTCGCATAGCAGAAGAGAAGAGGAGCACGGAGATGCTGAGCATGAACGTAGGGGTCAATTTGACACGGACGTGGCAACTCAGCGCCCACCTCCAGAACATGTGCAGTGTGGCCCGGGAGGCCGTGTACACGCGTGAGGCTGATGTCAGACACTGGCTGGACAGAGGCAAGCATGCTTACTGGGACCTTTAATTGCACCCTACCAAACCCAGCACTCTTAAATATAACACTGACATTGTGTCTTTACATATTAACCCCCTAAAGCCTGATGTATTAAATAATATACATCATACAACATGTATATGTATATAGATAGATATATACATTTTGTCTAAATGTATATATTTTAACTAACAATAAAAAATACATTTGTTACAGTTTGCAGTTATTATACATTTATTAATCTTAACCCGTTTAATCCCAATTTTTTTTCTTGCAATTTTAGTACATGCAATTTACTCCTTAGACCTCCCTAACACACAAATTGTATGCCTTCTTTAATTTTATGGTGGTTAAGTTAGTGAAATATTAGGTTTTATATTTTTTCACAATAGTGACTGGTGGGAAACAGCATAGTCAGAATTCATACAGATTCTTCAATTAGACCTATTTACACATTTAGAACTTAAAATAACAGTAGCATATCCAAAATATAAGAATTAGATCTCAAAACTCTATTTATATTGCTCATGATAAACAATGTTTAATGTTAATGTTAGTTAATAAAAACACAACTTTCATTGTTAGTTCATGTTAGCTTGAGTCAATTAAAGCTTAGTTTTAACAAAGGTACAACTTTACACACACACACACACACACACACACACACACACACACACACACACACACACTATTTAAAAAAAAATGTAGTTTGACCTAGAACATATGCATTACTTTTTTAACTGGAACACATCACTGCAACACCTCACTGACCTACATAGCTTGAACTCTAATGACCGTTAACTCTAATAAAGGATTTTCTCAATTTTTCTTCAGGTGCCGAGGGCTCTATGTTCGAGCCTCAAGCAGGGGAGGTGCCAGGTCTGCAGAGCTGCGGGACAGTGAAGGACCTGTGGCAGCCTTGCTCCTGTAGCTACAACCTCAGACTGGAATGGTACCCCTGCCTGCTGAAGTACTGTCGCAACAGGGACGTCTCCAGCAGGGGCAACCCGTATAAATGTGGCATCAAAAGCTGCAGCAAAGGCTACCAATTTACTTACTATGTTCCACACAAACAGCTGTGCCTGTGGGAGGAAGAGACCTAGAAACACACATGCTTTTACTAAAACATATTTAATGTGACCTTGACCACAGGTTTCGTTCACCTCTGAGCCTTCAGACTCGTGCCTACTGCACAAAGCAGTTTGACAAAGAAGTTATGCTGGAGGTTTTTTTCTGGAGCAGTTGGCCACATCTTTGAGCTGTCGACTGTGCGTTGAAGCTGGTCAGTAGTTTTAAAGCTCTTACCAGCACTGTGGAATGAGTATTTTCTGAGTCTTGACATGCAGACCCAAGTAAGCAACCTGTGAATTAGTCAGTGCATAATGAGATGTAATTCTAAAATTAACTGGATCTCATCAGGTTGCCACTTTAATTTTTTTCAAATTTTTCTCAAGCTGGTATTATTTATTTTGCAGTGGGAAATGATTGAAGACACTTAAGCACAGCGCACATGTTCAAAGAAAATGCCTTTTTTCTTTAAGTTGTTTTAAGTTCTGTACGTTCTGCAAGTTCTTGACTTTGATTTATAAAGCACTGTATTAAGTTTATGGTGGATGTAGACATGCCTTAATGTTGTTACAGACACAAACCGCTATTGAGTCATTCACCAATTGATTCAAACAGATTCAATCGTGAATTCTCACCTCAAGTCTTATTACTGGGATTCAACTTGGGATTCTTTGGGAGTGTTTTCATCTTCATAAGGATGGACTTGTCTTCATCGCATTGCACAACAGTATCATTTAAGGTCCAGTCGGATCAATATTAACTTATAGTTTGAAGTATGGACTTAAGTTGGGAGCAGTCAATGCTGCAAAAGTAACCTGGGAAACCAAAGTAAGTGTATGTTTGATAAAACAGAGAGAAAGACGAGAAGATCCTGCTTAGATAGTTGCTGCTGTGCATCCAACACTGCCATCTTCTGGTTATGCAACATTACTGTCACTCAGGCGCCTTCCTATCAGTATGACCTCAGTACATCAGTAGAGCTGTGAAACCATCACAAATATGGATTTGTACTCTTTTGTGTGGTATTAATTGTCCTAGAAGATTTCTACGCTTCAGAAATGACTAAAGCATTCAACAGGACCAAATCCACAGACTAGGCTCTAATCATGAAGAAATTAAACGGTTATTGTTTCACATTTCAACATTCATCGACTCGCCTCTCTTACTATGCGGATGTTCACATATAACATACACATTTGACTCCTTTGTAGTTTATGGTACTAAAATGTGTATACTGATTTATTTAATTGTTTTTTTTTTTAAAGAGTTTAAGTGTTGTTAAAAGTGTTTGTTTGAGATTACACCTCCCCAACCGACAGCTATTGTCTGGGATACAAGTGCCTTGGTGATTTCAGTGTTTACTGATTCTTTTTGAGGATAAAGCTGTTATGAATAAAGTATCAAAACTATTTTCCTATGAAAATGAACATGGACATAATATGAAGTAATTTTAAATAAAAGCTCCTTCAGAAAAGTGTCCCTTTTTTATTGTTAGAAAAACAAAATTGTTTTTAAATGCATGATTCGCAGAGCTGCCTGCAACGTCCTCTCATTTCTGAAGTCATGTGTTGCTTGAGACTGGAGTTATGACTGCTAATTATATTAACATAATATTTAACAATATTGCTGTTTATACTATTTTTTTTAAATGCAGCTTTGGTTAGCATAAGAAAAAACGTACCAATTTAAAAATATATTAAGCATTTTTTAGGCCCAATGGAGATAGTGTTATTGAATAGTGTTATTCATTTGTTCCCTGACACAATGAAAGGAGACACCATACAGATTAAAGTGATTGTGTTCAACCTTTCTTATAAACGAGAGAACAAAATAAACTTGTAACCAATGTTTTTCTGATGCCACAGACATTTGTTGCTACTCACTTTGGTCAACTAGCCTATTTTACTACAAAAAATAAATAGCAACTGATATATATGTTTTAGATCATTTGTCAGTTTTGTTTTACTTTATTTCTTGATTTAGAACTAGAATTATTATGCACTCACTGATCTGTAGCCTATATTATCTGTAAATAATCTCTATATATGATACTATATTGTACTATATATTAACTATATAAATTACCAATATACAATGTAATGTATTATAAGTAATTAAGATATTTTGTATTCCCTTCGAAAGTGATAACTGAGGCCCTCTAGTGTTTAAAGAGATAGTTCACCCAAACATGAATGTCATTATTTTATTCACCCTTAAGTTGTTCCAAACCTGTATTAGTTTCTTTCTTCTGTTGAACAAATAAGAAGATATTTTGAATAACATTGTTTTTAATGTTATCAGTTGACAGCATCCAGTGACTTAGTATAACGTTAGGAAAGAAATACTATGGAAATTAAAGGGTGCCGTGAACTGCCTGGTTAATTTACAATTGTTGACGACATTTTCATTTTTGGGTAAACTATCCCTTAATTACCGCAAAATACTTCTACTACAGCCATTATTATATATAGTTATTATAATATCTGGAAATTTGGTCTTAGCGGCAGCCGCTTCATAAAAATGATAGCACGCAGAAACACGGTTTGAATCAAATCCAATGCTGTTTTTCAACGGCTCTGATATTTGCGACGGCGTAAGTTATTGTTTCGAGGTTTTGTGCGGACCTGACAACGGCAGTTTCATCCAGTTTTCCCCCTACATTTGTCATAAAAACTATTATTTCGTAGTCACCCGGTTTCAAATGTCGACTGTCTTGTGTGTCTACAAACAAGGAGGAGGTTGTTTCCGTCGTCAACAACTCTGGTTGTGAGGGACGCTCATGCTTCGCTTTCGCGTTCCATACCAACAGAGGTCGCCCTGCTGTAAGGATGCGCCTTTTTCTTTGTTGTCGTCCTCGCTGTTGTCCAGTCGCTGAGTGACTGGGTGGCTGAAATGTGCCTTTTGTTTATGTGGTGATTTGCGTACCATCTCCAAGACGATGCCGGAGCTGAACACAGAGATCCCTCAAGGCCTCGTGTCGGGTCCGCCGCTGCTCTTCTGTACGTGATGCTGATGAGGGAGGCACGGAAGAAGACAGCATCCACGCTGAGCTCTCAATTACTGTCCGGCCTGTCAATGAACATGCATTGAGGTGACTATTTTAGGAGGTATATATATTTTTCCTTTTTTTAAGAACAAATGTAATTCCGTGGCTACACGTTTAACCCGCTCGTCTTAATTTAATTAACATCAAGTTAATGTCCCCAACCCACAGCTCAGAAGATTAGCTTAAGACTGGATCCAGAAGATCTCACTGTGATTATTCTATTTTACTTTTATAAATTATTACCTTTATTAGTAACACTTTATTTTACATTGTCATTGTTACATATGTTACATGTTACTATAATATGCATATAAATTATGCATAATTTCATGCAACTAACCCTAACCCTAATCCTAACCTTAGTAAGTATATATAGTTACTTAAATAATACAGTGTAACAAAGAAGAAGGAATTTAACTATTCTGTTAACAAAAAGAAAAAGTAAAAGTATGTTGCTAAATTGTCATTTTATATTCCAACACAAAACAGGGGGAGGCCAGGGAGTGTTGTAACATGGGGCCAGTTGTAACACTCTCAGTTTAACAAGATAGAAAAGAGCTGTGGTGATGCCATCAATATCACTCCCGCCACCATTTGCGCTCAAAGGAGAAGTGAGCTTTAACTGGGAGCCTTATTGTAGACTTTATGACAAAAAAAGTAACAGATTTTGTTTGGAAAGTACTTTTTTTTAAATCAAGATTATTTTTTTATTTTTTTTGTCCAGCAAACATTGTTTTGTAGATACACTTAACCTGCATAACCAAGTAGGTTCTTGTTTTAGTTTAATTTGATGTTTTGCATTCATGCTAACTTCAATCCCAATTGCTAAAACAGCTGTTGTGGCAAATGTTATTGCTGTTTGGGGTGGGGATAGTTGTAACAGTTCATTAAAAATGTTACTACCAACCCTTTATGATTCCAAATCCATCAGGTATCAATCCATCTGGAGTCCAAGTATCAATCTGTTAAGGCAAAGTTGTGTGAGTTTGTTGTTGTGCATCAACAGATTAATGTGGTTATTGTGTTTTCATTGTAGTTTATGTGCATGTCTTCCTACCAGATAAAAACATTATCTACCTCAATTGTGTACATTTTTAGAAATGATGCGCATCTTGGCGTTTCCATCCAGAATGTAAAAATAAGTGGATGGCAACACTGAATGTGACAGGAATACAGTACACACACAATATTGATTTTGTGCTAAATTTAAAGTCCTAAATTAAACACAATATAATGTTTTGGTCACACTTTAGATCAGGGTCTAGTTCTCACTATTAACTCCTAATCGCTGCTTATTAATTTAGTTAGTTAGCTGAACAATTAGTTAGTTATAGTAAGGTAGTTGTTAAGTGAAGTATTGGGTAGGATTAAATGATGCAGAATAAGGCATTAATATGTGTTTTATTTATAAATAAACAGCCAATATCACAGTAATGTATGCTAATAAGCTAATAACTTGTTAATAGTGACTCTTGGACCCTAAACTAAAGTGTTTTATTCACTTTATTGTGTTTTCACCATGTTTTTTTTTATTCAAACTTTTTTCTTCATTAAAGCTCTTGCATAAATTAGATAGTGTGGATCCTATTTCAGCAAATCTCCTCTCAGTGTTACATCTATCCCCAGCTAGTGTTACAAATGGAGTAGGTTGTAACAATGGAACTCTTTGTATTTGACATTAACTCACATAATCTGTGATTGTGCAGTTCACATCCAAGTGAGTAGACAAATCTGGCTATACCATGTATCAAAGTTTGAGAGATAGCACAAACAACAACCACAAGTTACTGGTGCTCAAACAAAAAGTGTTACTACCATCCCTGGACTCCCCCCTATAAAACATCAGAAATACTTTTTATTTGACTTTTTTATTTAGAAGCGTTATAAATGCTATATAATATTTATTCCGAATTATCATATAAAAAAAGAAACACAAAATCGGTAACATATTTCATTCGTTCTTTTATTTAGTTTGATCTATTTTTATGTTTTTAAATCACTAAAAGTAACCAGCTCATGTGATTAAATAAAAATGAGAATCTTTTATTTTGCCTGGAGCAAGGAGCATTTTTAAAATTCTTAATGTCTTAAATTGGAGCAGAAAATTATAAATTCAGTATCATGGCATTAAAATTAGAGCCCTATGATTACCACCATGCATAAAACATAGACGGAATCTTAGAATCCATTCATAAAAATTCAGAATAAATTACAAAATAATTAAACAAATAAAACAGAACCCTACATTGGGCATATTTAATGTAGAGCATTATTAAATTGCACTGCATAAAACTTCCTTAGGACTTTTGTTTTCCAGTACAAACATCTAAACATCCTTAAATCAAGATACATACTTCAGATGCTAAATGAAAAAAACATTAAGTCTTGTTTTCAGATAAAATGTTAAAAAGTGTGTTTATGCTTGAACCAAATATCTGTCAATAGGTATGAGAATGACTCACATTTGAATTAAGTTGATTTTTATGAACCCATTGGCAGATATGTGTTCTTGTTTTAATCATAAAAACACTTAGCTATTTTTTTTTTGTAAAATTAAAAAAATTATGGAGAGTGTTGCTAATACAAGTTATTGTGTGATCCCTAGATATTTACATTTAGAGAACATATTGACGTGTTATGTTCCCTTCAATTTATTCCTTAAATTTTCTTTAAATGGTCTTAAAAAGGTCTTACATTTATCGTCATAAACCTTCAGAAACCCTGAATTTTTTTTGTTCACAACAATGATGATAACTAATGATAACGATAAAGATATAGTTCTAAAAATCATTCTAAATATAAAAGAATCCATACCACAACTATCGATTATGGCACAGAGAAACTATATCATTGGAATCACTTTCAGAATATTTTTTTTCCCAGCTGAATAAAATATTGACTGACAATCAGAATCCATCCTGCATTAAAGCTACACTTTGTGATACTTCCCCCCATCTAGAAGTATATGACAATCCAGGGAATAATAGTTTCTGTTCCTCTCAATTCCGATTTCGTTTTAACTCCTACGGTGGCCGATTTAGTCCAAGATTAATATGGCTTCCAGTTCAACCTCGTCAATGAGTGCCATCGAGTGTTAAAACCCGAAAGGCGAAGCTTGAATTTACGAGCATATCCCTCTTTGGCTAATGTACCCCTCACCCGTATGTATTTTCAATGGCATATTATAAACTTATGAGAATACTTTATTACTTGAAAGAAGTAAATATACATTAATGAGCACATATATTTTTGAAAGAAGTAAGTGTTTTTAGCTAAGAATAAACTAAAAAAGTTACACAGTGTAGCTTTAAAGAGCTCAAGACTTTAAAGCGGCAGACGACAAAACTGCTTGAAACAGAATTTTATCGTGCATTGATGTGGATTCTAATATAGTTATCTTTGTACTTATCTTTATAGTTATCGTTTCTTGGTGTGAACGGGGCTTAAGAACCCTTTCTCATTTCTCAAACCTTTACAGACATATCAATATCCTGATAAAATAATCCAATATTGACAGTTCAACTGCATCACATCCGAGATTTGGGCAACATTAGGATAAAGAGCTGTGGATAAGGTTGCCACAGTTACTTTTGGTCTAGTTTTGACACACCCAGATACAAGCCAGACATAAGTATTTCTCAACTGTTAAGTGAAATCCACTGAGGCCCCTTCAGACATACTCGAGTGGTTTTAGCGCTTATTCCACATCACAATCAAAGGGAAAGTGTCATTCTTTTATACAGTCACTTAAGCGTCGTGGTGCTTCAAGTAAGTACTTTCTTGAATGCATGCATCAGCCTTACATGATAAAGTGTTTTCTGAATGTGACAGCTCATTGTATTTGATTAGGTTCACAGAATAAAGATGTCACCGTTGGTGCTGGCAGTCGGAGTATGCTTAGCTGGGTGGATTGCTCTTTATGCTTTGCTGTGCTACACAAATGGCACTTGTGGCTATGAATGGAACTGTCGGCTAGTTACACTATTCCATGGCATCCTTGCAGTCTGTATAACTGCTTACATTGGATACATAGATGGACCGTGGCCTTTCACCAACCCAGGCAAGATGTACCAAATTTTATTGTATTATATATATATATATATATATATATATATATATATATATATATATATATATATATATATATATATATATATATATATATATATATATATATATATATATATATATATATAGGGGTGTGTGACTGTTTAATGCGGGTCAGATGTGGCATAAATCCATTTAATAATAATTTTGAATATTAAAATATATGGTTAAAATGGTAACACTTTAGTATGGGGAATGGTCTTTACTATGCAGAAAAAGGCATTAATACGGTATGTGCTTCATAAATTATAATAAACAGCCAATATTCTATAGTAATATGCATGCTAATAAGCAACTATTTAATAGCAAGAATTGAACCCTAAAATAAAGTGGTAACATTTTATTTTTAGGTTCAGTTATTCACTATTAACTAGTTGCTTATTATTAGCATGCACATTACTAGGATATTGGCTGTTTATTAGTACTTTTATAGCACATATTAATGCCTTATTCTGCATGTACCTAAACTTAAATGCTACCTTACTAACTATTAATAAGCAGTAAATTAGGAGTGTATTGAGGCAAAAGGCATAGTTATAGTGAATGTGTTCCCCATTCTAAAGTGTTACCAATAAAGTATTACCAAAAAAATATTTATACTTTAAGTATGAAACTAAACTAAAACCATCAACATGCTGGCAAGTCACTCGCTGCATCTGAAATTGCATACTAAGTAGATACTGAATTTGATTAATTTATTAAGGCCATTTAAATCAGCATTAAATGGAAGTTGCAGTGATGTTCTCTTCCCTATTGTGATGTATATCCAAGTGAAACAGCTTTTCTAACAAGAAAAAATAATGTAAGGCAGCACTTAATTTTGTCCATGGAGAATTAATTGGATGGTTGTGGTTTGATATTGCTGTGATCTCATGTACACCAGTAAAAACGCCATCAGAGAAGAGATTAGATGTAACAGGACGAGGGAGTTATTTTGACTAAAGATTACTTCATTTAAAAAGAACAATGTCAGTTGTGCACTTTATAATCTTAGTGGAAGTCATTCTGGTACTTTGCCTCTACTGTTTTTATCAATATTATGAATTTGGACATAATACTTTTTTCGCACGTGGTTTTTTTAGACTAGGGAGGTATATTCGTCATAAAAGGGATAATTCACCCAAAAATTCAGTTTCTCCCATGATTTGCTCACCCTTAAGCTAACCTACACTCTAAAAAAATCTGAGTAAAAAACAACCCTATTTTGGGTCAAATATGGACTAACCCAGCAGTTGGGTTGTTTTAACCCAGTGATTGGGTTGTCTTGAGCAAAAATTTAACCCAACCGCAGGATTAAAACAACCCAATTGCTGGGTTAGTCCATATTTGACCCAACATTGGGTTAAAACAACCCATAATCTTTTAGAGTGTAGGTGTATATGACTTTCTTCTTTCAGATGAACACGCATGGAGTTATATTAAAAAATATCCTGGCTAGCTCTTCAAAGCTTTATAATGGCAGTGAACAGTAAATTAGATTTTGAAGGTCAAAAATGTGCATCCATCCATTTTAAAAGTACTCCACACGGCTCTGGGGGGTTAACAAGTGCCTTCTGAAGTGAAGTGTTTTTGTAAGACCTAAGAGTGACCTATGACGCAATGCATGACGCATTGACGAACGTGGTAGCACAGCGGATAAAGCAAAACAAAACATCAGTAACAAGTTAGAAGTCTAAAAGGAGATTTTTTTAAGAGAAATGTCGGAGGAAGTGGAGGAGAAGAGGAGCTTGAGTTTGTTGCCCAGCCCTATTTGTTTCAACCGGGAGAGGCATCAAAGCTTACGCTACTCCTACAGCCATACATCGCATCACGAGTTACTCATTTGACAACTTGCATATGGTCGTCTGCCAGAAGGTAGATATTTTAGGCTATTCAAATTTGAATATGGATATTTTTCTTACAAAAACGCATCGCTTCGCTTCAGAAGGCTTTTATTAATAACACCCTAGGCCATGTGGAGCACTTTGGATGTGCTTTTTTGACCTTCTAAATCTCTTTTACCATTCACTGCCATTATAAAGCTTGGAAGAGCCAGGGCATTTTTTATTAAAACTCTGACTGTGTTTGTCTGAAAAAAGAAAGTCATATACACCAAGGATGGCTTGAGGGTGAGTAAATTATGGAATTTTTTGGGTGAACTATCCCTTTAATGTGTGAGCCATTGAATCATTCATTCAACCAATTTGTTCAATTGATTCGGCTGATTCATTACAAAACAAAGCAAGTGACTGTTGGATGAATGGATCATTGAATCATATACTCAACCGATTTGTTCAAAAACACAGATTCAGTAACAAAACTGCTTGGAGATACGCAAGGCTTGTTTGAAACTTTTCGTTGGTGAATTAGAACAAAAACAGCCAATCAATATCCTGTATAAAAATGTAACTTAATAGCTTAATATTAATATCTAGTTAGTATTAGTTTATTGAATAGTTAATAAAATCAATATCACATGCAATTGTGCTGATATCTGGCCTGTTTTTGTTTCATTGAAGTTTGTGACATACTTAATGTTAGCTCACATTGTTAAAACAATAATTACAATATTATCAATACATATTGCACACCCCTAATATATAATGTTTTTATTAACAGTGACAAATTGTCTTTTTTCATGAAAAATTCTCATATTATACTATATATCATCTGCAGGTACAAAGAACACCCCTCTTCAGATCACAGCCATGGTGGTCAGTCTGGGCTACTTTATCTTTGACATGGCCTGGTGTGTGTACTTCCGCACCGAGGGCTTGGTGATGCTTGCTCACCACACCATGAGCATCCTGGGTATTTTGCTCACTCTGTGGCTGGGGGAGTCGGGCATCGAGTCTTGTGCAGTGCTGTTTGGCAGCGAGATCACAAACCCTCTCCTCCAGACGCGCTGGTTCTTGAAACACTCTGGCCGCTACAACAGCTTCCTGGGAGACGTGGTGGACGTTCTGTTCGTTCTGCTATTTGTATTCATGCGCATTTTCGTCGGCGGCAACATGCTGTACTGTGAGCTGATTTCTCCTAAACCCATGTTCATCATTAAATGTGGTGGTGTGGCCATGTATGCGCTGTCCTGGGTGTTCATGGCTGACATCGGCCGTTTCGCATACCGCAAATCCCAGGTCAAATACCAGCGCTGGATGAATCGTCACAAGATGGCTGAGGTCAACGGGCAGGACGTGAAGAGAGACTGAAAGATCTTTTAGAGGCAGCCAGCAGATTGACCTTTAGTTTCTAACACTGCAGAGAAGAATGAGAATCAGCGTTACAGCTAATAGCTCTGCCGCTAATAGATGTTTACATATTTTTAAAAAGGATATCAGCCATTTTTGGCTGGTAATGTACACATGGGAAAACATCCATGCTGTATCAGAGCCCTTAAAACGTCTTGATGGTTTTTTTTAAATCATTTGCTTATATGATTAACTCAATTCTTACAATCAAATCTAATGTGATATATTTGTACTCATAGGAATGATGTGTTTAAACTGTTAAGTACTGGAATATTTGATATTTTTGTAATTAGGAACACTACTTGTGATACATTCTTTCCCATTAAACTTTTAGTATGTTCAATATTCTGAAATGATCATGAAACTTTACTAAATGTTTCTGGAAGATTACTGAATGCTTTGTGTGTGATTAATGACTTGAATGAAAAAGTAAATCTAGTCTTGTCATTGAAATGTAACCATTTTCAAATTGTGGAGTTGAGTGACGACATATGGTGAATCGATCAAACCAGTTGATAAAATCAATAAACATCATCACCATTGCTATAAATCAGTTTTAGTTATTAATGTACTAAGGTTTTTGTCTCATTACGTATGTCAGATTGAACATAACTAAACTATTTAATCATGTGTCTAATAGTAATACATTTTGGTAATACAATACAATTCAGTAATACAATTCAGACTGTTGGATAGTTTTAGCACTGTAATAGACCTTAGTGGCAAAAAAAATCTGTTATTCTGACTGACAAGAGGTTTCTTTTTGTGCATATCTACTAAATGATTGAAAAATACATTAAGAAGTCATACAGAAATTCAAGTAAAGTCAGAGGTGTATTCAAGTTTATTTACTTGACTTGAATACACCTCTTCTAATTAATGTGTTTAATTCTAAAATGAATGAAAAGGGAGTAATTAAAATGCTAAAAAAAAACATGATAAAAAGCATGATTATTAATTTTAAAAAACAGTGAATCTGTTTTTTAAAAATTATATATATATATATATATATATATATATATATATATATATATATATATATATATATATATATATATATATATATATATATATATAAACCTTTTTATTAAAGTGGTTTTATTTAGGCAGACATCTTAGTAATTTTAAGAAATCGGCTTGAGATTCATTACTTTATTATTATTACTAGTGTATTTAACGGTGTCTTCTTCAACTTCTTATATCTCACGAGTAATTACTAAACAAATAACATCGATAGTTGCAGTTTTGTGAACGTCCACCATGTGGCAAAGTAACATAATGTTTGAGCAATTTCGCACTCTTGGGTTTGCTTGAAGTTAATTTAATTTAACCAGTGACTGGCTCACATTTTCCAACGGAATAATAAACTCATTTAGCCAGCTGCAAGTCTGAAAATTCCAGACTTTCACTAAAAACCGATAATATCACGGAAAATGGACGAAAAGTGCACTGAACGAATCACACGAATGTTCAAAATACGTACGTTTTAGCGACTTTATAAACAACATACTAAAACGTGTACACTCAAAATGTATTTATTTGTCACAGACGTTTTTTTAAACATGTCCTAATAATTTATTTTGAGTTTAAGTAAATTTCCGCGAAAAAAACAAGCAACTTTAAATCACCACCATCACGCCATAACCCAAATCACCGACTGTTTCTTAACTTCTAGTTAGACTGCTACTTATACATTTTTGTGCGTTCGAATCAGCTCAGCAGAGTGAGCGCGCGCGAGCTCAGTTGAATCGGAAATGCTGTCCATGCAGGCGGCTCACTAGTTTTTGAGACGCAGCCCCGCGGGAGACACGGCAGCAGTCCGGCGCATCTCAATTTCCCCCATATTCATGGACTGGAACCTACACACAACCTCTAAACTGATTTTAGCCTGGACCGTCGCTTTCATACGAGTTCGGTGTCATTTTTAAAAGCATTCGGGTATACCCATGCGAACTTTCTCGGGTGGTTTTGTTTATTTTGATGCTGAAGAGGTTTCGTCGCCTCTCCATAGAAACTCCGCGGGGTGACACGTGTATGAGCGCGTGCATTTTCCCCCTGTCTGGGTGACTGTGGGATTGGCGTGGATGCACCCGGCTGTTTATTATTGTTGTTGGGGAAAATAGCGCGTCTCAGTTTTGGAGTGTACGCTATTAGGCTGCTGTTAGCTTTAGCATAGCAAAGGCCTTGTCTGCAGTCTCGTTTGCGGTATCAAACTGCTGCTGCTGTGTTGGCTGTGGACAGACACACACATTCGGCATTAGGAAACTCAAAAGTGTTTAAATTGCCAAAGGAGTACAACTTCGAGGAGTAGGAAGTGTTTCGACTTCACCTGGGAGTTGCTGTTGAATACGAAGGTACATTTACAGCTGCACAATAACGAAAAATCACCAATTTTAGTTGTTTTGGTTAAAGTAACTTATTGACCTGATCTGTTCAAGCCTTCTTCCTTGCTATAGCCTACTTTTGAACTTAACAAAAAATAAATTTTGTGTACAGAACATATTTTGTTCATGTTATATCATGTTCATTGCATGTTTTTTAAAATTCATTTTATAAATAGTAGTGTTGTTCATTTGTAAACAGCACCACTTCTGGATGAACCAAATGTTATTTGGGTTACTTCAGGATACTTGGCTTAAAAAAAACATTGATGATGGAAAATATCATGCATAAGTGAATAATGTCTTGTTTTTTTGTTGTTGTTGTTTTTACTTTTAAAGTTTTTAAAACACAAAATGTTTTTATGTTATCTTATATAATCAGCACATGCACTTTGTGTGTGTTTTTGAATAAATGATTGCCTGGAATCACTTGCATAAAAATGGTTTTATAATACATTTTCTGTTTTTTTTCTGATTAAGGAACCTCCTGGTCAACACAAAAGAATACGGATGCAACAGCCTCATGCAACATCAGAAACCGATGCTTCTCCTGATGCATCTGAAAATGACTATACGATATAGGACTAATAAGAGCTAAAAACAAAAGCCCAATGAGTGACACACGGTCCACAGTCACTGACAGGTATGTAGGAGTTACGTTCGTGTTAAGTGTACAAACTTGCTTTTGGTCTGATCCTGCAATATACTCAAGGGGACAATAATGATAATCTAAATAATGAACTGTTGGTCAGCATTGAGCTTTTATTTGTGTGTAATGTTGGTTTACGGCCATCAAGTCCGTTTCTTGGCCAGTTTTGTGCTTTGCTTCCAATTTTAAGAAGTTAGTTTGGCAAGTCAATGGATATATGAGAATTTGGAAGCTTTCAAACATGTTGTTTAGGTTTGCTGGTGTGTTGTATGAATGTATTCATGGAAATGTTGCATCGGCGTGCTGCAGCTATCGATTCTTTTTGTAATCGATTAATCTAGCACTTAATCGGTCGGATAATTAATCGGATAGTAATTACTTTTTTCTTTATTAAAGAGAATGAAAATCTATTTCAAATTACTTTAAAAAGGTAAACAGTTCAATCTAAAACTAAACCTGCAACCAATGAACCAAAATAATAGTAATATAAATAACAATAATGCCTAAAACTTTTGTATTTATGTTGTGCAACTTAACTTTCATGCTTCAGCTCAGGCATGACATAAGCCTTTACTGTCTTCTGAAAACTTTGTGGCTTTTGTAAGAAGCACAAAATATTGGACAGACTAACTTGAAATAAGAACAAGAGATGCGCGGATCAGCTCTAACATCACCGAATCAGCTGAACAAACCATCCACCCGCACCCTATCGTCACAATTTCAATCCTCAGTGTTAAGCGCGATGATATCGTCACATATTAGCTACACTGAAGTAGTTTGCTTTAAAAAAAATTTTTTTGGGCGAAATTACATTTCTTAACCTAAACAACCTATACATCACATGGAGGAGTAACCGCTGGAGCATGACCAAACGCGAGAGATGAGTTTGTATTTAATTCAGATAAAGTAGGCTACATCACACACAGGCTACAAATCTACATTTTGAGCTAATCATTCATCATTGTAACACATCTTGTTTTAAGTAAGGAGCTTATAAATATGATTAAAGTGTGATATTTAAATTACACAAATCAATGAAAGCATGCAGCTCTGAAAGCACGAGCGCTGCTCATCACAAACACACACACACATTACAGCTTCTGATATTTGTTGCGCCTAGCATTGAGAACATTTTAATGGTGTATTTCAAAGATATTATTAAGTATATAAAGTCTCATTAAAGATTTCACACACATCACAATGACAGTGATCCATATGCAAAGCTGCAAACTCCATCGCGTTCATGTGTTTGGAGTTCAGCTGATGCGTGAACTGCCGCAAATGAAACTTAAATGTTCAGCGTCGCATCCTGAAGCTCAACACACAGTTGTCTTCATTTAAAAATAGCGAGACTACATGATATTACCAGTACTGATGCCGCTCTCTCTCGCATTGCGGTCTTTGACCTCGACATGAGCTGAAACTGAAAGTTAAAGAACGACACGCATTCATTGCGTTTTACCGTGAAATGAGAGTTCTGCGTCTTTATTCAACACTGTTTTCTCTCATCCACCCGCAATTTTTGGGATGTTTACCCACCTGAACCGTGGATATAACTGCAATCCGCGCATACTTAGTCCTTACACAAAAAAATGTCTTACTGCAAGATCCCTGTGTAGTTAAATGGACTAAACGAAGCGTCGAGGTAGATGATTTTGCCTCGAGGATTTTTTAAATTCGATTATCTCGAGTTACTCGATGAATCGTTTCAGCCCTAGCTTTTACATTCAAAAACATCATAACTAATAAGTAATAGGCTATTTTCTACACTGGTTTTGAGGCTCTCTCTAAAATGCTCGGTTTTGATTGGCATGCTGCACTGGAGCCATGGAAGTAAATGCCCACGGCTAGGATTGGATGAGATTTGCATATTTAATGAGCAACCGGAATGATTCTATTGATCACAGGGCTCGTAAACATCTTTATCAAACAAACACAATGATTTATCTCTTATCCACCCATGATTGATTGGAATATTATTTCTGTATTACATGGCCAGCACGATCATTCACACACACACACACACACACACACACACACACACACACACACACACACACACACACACACACGTGCACGCGCACCCAGATCAAGAAAGGAATATTATTTCACTATTTGAGATTCAAATCTAACTATTTGAGATTTACGTTTTGGTAGCCCGTCGTAAAAAGACGTTTTACTCAAATAATATTTTTTGCACCATTCCTATCGGATCCAATATAGAAGGCACAACATTGTGTCTGCAAATCCAAAAATGTAATGCAAAAATAAATGAAGTATCACACATTCCTAATATTAGGATCCGAAGAAATCATATGCAGCGACTGTGTTCTTCCACAATATCTTGCAATCTTCTTATTGCTGCTGGCTAGCGTGATCTGATGAGTTGGTGGCCGGGACTACTGAATTACACATGCTTATTATTCTGTAGAGGCGGTGTTTCGGTGCGCGATGACGTAAGGATGATGCAAACGATCATTTTCTGGGACTGGTGTCTATAAAAGCTTTTCTTTGTCTAACAGTCTAACGGAAGTTTTCAGCTTTGAAACGTACAGGATATTCTTAAATTACCATGACCTTTTATATATATATCAAAAGCTCCCATTGATTCATTAATTTATGTAATCTCATCCTGTCTGCAAATCTCTTGTTTATAAACGGATCTGTGACCAGAAATGAAGGAACAGATGCACAATGTCTTCCCCACATGAGCTGGATATTCATTAAAAATAAAGTTCATCCATGTATTCATAATATTGAAATCTGAATGCAGCTTATGCTGTATGTTTATTGCTTAGAAGTTTGATCCGGTTCATCTCTATGTAGGCCTCTGTCATGTCAGTGGCACGAGTCGGTGGGCATGGCTACAGAATCAGGCGTTGTTCATCTTATGTAGAGGCGTTGTTTCACCATAACTGACATCACAGCCTGGCATATTCTGAGATTTATCGTTTTCTGGGCCTGGTGTCAATAAAAGCTTTCCTTTGACTAACAAGGAAGTTTTCAGCTCAGAAACTTACAGGATATTCTTATATTTCCACTCCACAACCTTTTGTATATCAAAAGCTCAAAGGAAATTTGATTTCTCAATTCATGACCCCTTTAATATATATATATATATATATATATATATATATATATATATATATATATATATATATATATATAAATATTTGTTTTGTTTCAGCCTTATTTCAATTACAATTTTTAATTTTTAATTTATTACAATTTTATTTGTAACAGACCTGAACTGCTTTTTTGTGGATGTTATTGTTCTCTACTTTTTAGAGTACTACCTTTTTTGTTGTTGATATACTGTCATTGTTGGTTTGTATGCTTGTTGAGCTATGCTGCCATCTTGAATTCTCCATCAACCAATAACATGCTTATGTTTGGTATCATGTCATGTTGTTGCTCACAGCTTATTTTGCAATTCTTATCTCAAATGTAATCCAAACGGCCTCTGATCTCATTATAGAGGCCAAATGGCCACTCAACAATAAGCCTAAAACATTTTCAGTTAGTGGCAGGGTTGATCATATAGACAAGAGGTTTAGGAGAAAAACACATCATAACATTGTATTTCCTTCGATCATTTCATTATTGCAAATCTCACAACTGTTTCACAGCATTATTCGTTACTTGATTGCTTTTTAGACCATAACACAAATCAAGCTAGAAGTCTTTTCTAACTCCATCATACTGTTATTTGCTATTGATTATATTCAGACTTTTTCATAACAAGTGATTAGTGGAAACAAAGCCATGGGAAAGTTCAATAAATGTATCAACAACCTCTATTTGTTCAGTACCCGCATACTATTCGCTCACCATAGCTGAAAATTGTCAGAGTGTTTTTTATGGCCATTGAAGCAGCTCTCACTGGTCTTTGCCACTGACGTCACTGTGGAACAGCCGACTGGTTGTCTGTCTGGTCATTTCCATGATGACAGATGTGCTTTCAGTGTTGCAGGGATTCAAACACAAGCAATAAGTTAACTCTGAGGGAGAGTTAGGGAGAGTTGAGGCTCTCTTGTATGGTTTGTTGATATACCTTTCCATCTAGTACCAATATCAGGATTGAAGATGAATGTTTTTCCTCTCAACTGTTGTCTCTGCAAGTGATTCATTGTACATGGCAAATGTATGCGCCTAATAGTGCATTATGGTGGCAGAAAACTGGTGGTAACAAGTGGAGGGAAATGGGCAAGATCCATGAATAAAAGGAAAAATATAATCTTGTGCCTCTCAGAATGTTAAAAAACATGATCTTCAATATGGGATACGATATATTGGCCACCATATTGGTATCGGCTGATTTATGTTAATTTTTTATGTTATCATTATCGGCCCAACAAGAATATTTGTCTGATATATTAAAGCCAATAACAGATTTTTTCCTTTAGATGTGCACTATTTGCCATGAAGGTTTTGAATCGCTAGAAATATGATTGGAATTTCAAAATGAAAAAATGAACATGGTTTAGTGTAACATGCAATGTCAGATAGGCTACGTAACATTTTACTGTGAGCATTATCATTGTGTGCTTGGGACATGGCTTTGAAGGCCATCCTTAAAAATATTCTTGTTTGCCGTAACCCGACCGACCCTGTCAATTTAGGGCCGACTCAAGTCCGACCGACTTGCCGGTTGTAAATTTGCTTTAAGACCGACCAATTTCTTTTTTTACACTTCAAACAACTAATACAAAAGTAATAAAATAATATGAATTATATTTTAGTAAGTATTATAAATATATAAATTGCCTAGGCCTACATACAAACGAAGGCTACCTTCTTTCTTTTATAGAAAAACCTGTGACGTCATCTTTGTTTACACTATGGTTAACGGATGTCACACTATGGCCTGTGCGTTCGTTTCGGCTCATACTCTCATTCACTGTAACGTTAGACTATTAAAGCCCTGTCTGAGATTTCGCTGGAAGACTTGGAGTTCTTTTCTTTCTTTTTTGAGAAAAGAACAAAGAACGGCACTGGCGTCATTCTTAAGAAGGGAAGATGTGTTCTGAGTTTTGCCGACCAGATACGGCGAAAGTTTAATCTATCAGCTAGCTCCGCTTCACATTGCTCTGGTTGGTTGTAGCGCTATCCAATTGCGTTCAGAGGGAATTTGAAAGACAACCGTTTATCCCGCCCCTCGAATTGAGCCGTCAATGGTGAGTTCCCAGACCAAACATCTTGATGTGGGTCTGGCTTGTCAGGCTACAGAATTGTGGGACATCACCTTAATTCTGTTGGGAAAATAACATTATATTTAGTTTATATCTTGCTATTCTGATTTCTCTTATCAAAATTACCTTTTACCTACAAAAAATATACTTTTGTTTCATAGCTTCCATAGACTGCTACTGTAGAACTGTCACTTTCTGCCACCAGGTAGGCCCTGCCCAAAAAAAAAAATGTCATCACTGTTTGCAAACAACTAAATGGTCTATGCATCTTTTGTTACCTTCATCCTTGTGCTGTTCTGTTTTTATCCTGATGTTATGCCAGTTTAAAGTCATTTGTTGTTCTTTTGTATCTTGGCATCATTCACTTTCACCCATACACTGCACAATGCCATGCAAGCCATAACAGGATATCCTGTCAGCAGATTGGTTAACAGCTTTGTCAAGTCTCTAAAGAGATTGTTTTACCTAGACATTGTCTCGTATTGCATTTAGAATTGAAGCAACAGTTTATTGTAAATCAGCTTGTCATAGTAAAGCATTACACCTCATTGAAAGCTTTTGTTTAATATAAAATAAAATCAACCAATTAAAATTATTATCATTCATTAATTTGGAATAGCAATCTTGACAACATTTCATAATAGGTAAAAATTGGATATTTCTTATCATGATTTTCTGTAGATGGCAGTGCTTATTTTAAAATCAAGTAAATTACATTTTTGGAGACAAATAAACCCCTCAGTAAATTGTGTGTAAATAGCCAAAGGTATTGGGTCACCCCTCCAAATCATTGAGTTCAGCTGTTTTAATCACTTCCATAACCACAGGTGTATAAAATCAGGCACCTAGACATGCAGACTGCTTCTACAAACATTTGTGAAAGAATGGGTCGCTCTCAGGAGCGCAGTGAATTCAAGCGTGGTACCGTGATAGGTTTTCACCTGTGCAATAAGTCACTTACACTTTCTGCAGTCAAGCTACAGATCTCCAAACTTCATGTGGCCTTCAGATTAGCTTAAGAACAGTGCATAGAGAGCTTCATGGAATGGGTTTTAATGGCCGAGCAGCTGCATACAAACCTTACATTAAGTGCAATGCAAAGCGTCGGATGCAGTGGTATAAAGCACGCCACCACTGGACTCGAGCAGTGCAGACGTGTTCTCTGAAGTGGCGAATCATGCTTTTCTGTCTTGCAATCTGATGGATAAGTCTGGGTTTGGCATTTGCCAAGAGAACGGTACTTGCCTGACTGCATTGTGCCAAGTGTGAAGTTTGAAGCAAGAATCATTTTGGACAATACATTTTGGACAATTTCATGCTCCCAGCTTTGTGTGAACAGTTTAGGGGTGGCCCATTCCTGTTCCAACGTGACACCACATCAGTGCATAAAGCAAGGTCCATAAAGACATGAATGAGCGAGTTTGGTGTGGAGTAACATGACTGGCCTACACAGAGTCCTGACTTCAGAATTAGAGTGGAAACTGTGAGCCAAGCCTTCTCTTCCAACATCAGTGCCTGACCTCGAAAATCTGCGTCAAGAAGAATGGTAAAAAAAATCCCATAAACACTCCTAAACCTTGTGAAAATTCTTCCTAGAATAGTTGAAGCTGTTATAGCTGCAAAGGGTGGGCCAACTCCATATTAAAGGAGTGGTTGATACACTTTTTTTCAAAGGCTTGATTCTGTTTATGGGGTGCACTGTAACATGGGTTCATGCTTTGTTTTTATAAAAAAAATGATTATTTTTCACATTTTACCTTTATTCTACACCACTGTGTCCCATCTCTGGTCCATTGAATTCCTGGTTCTATGAAGCCCCCGCTTCAGAAATACGCAATGGGCTCAGATTGGTTAGCGATTCATGATTCTAATATTACGATACGATTTTCTCGCGTTTATTTATTTATTTATTTATTTTTTAACAAAATTAGATTTAATACAATTATAAAATGAAATTGTCCTTTTATTTTTAGACAAAATTCTGCATATTTGTTTGTAAAATTTAAATATATTTTCTGTGTCAAATAATAACTCCATTACATTTTTAAAGAATCCTCAAAAAGTCCCTTCAAGGAGAGTCCCTTCTGATGGTGTGTTCTGGTTATTTCAGCTTCTTCACCCTCATCCTGCACTGTGGAACAGCAGAAATAAAAGACTAGGTTAAGTTGGGGTTTCATATTGTTATAAAGGCAAGATTTTAATTATAATTTGTATCATCATTACACTTGCAAGAGTTAAAAAACCAACACATTTAGATAAATATATGCCATAATCAACAAATTATTGACAAAAAAATTCTATGTACACATTTAGAGAAAGAGATGGTAAAATAAACACAACGTCTGGTTCTGCAACAGGACAGATTTCTCTTTTCAATCTGGAATACATCCGTGAGCTGATTTTTTTCTTCATGAGGAAGAGCCTTGAATCTTTGGCTGTGAAAACACTGATGCACCATTGTAATCTCCATTGTAATCGCCCTCATCACCGCGAATGGGGCTGCAGGTCTGCCGGTCAGTGATTTGGCCTGTTATCTTTTACATGCAGACAGTGATTGGTTGTCAGAAAATCCAAATTCCTTACCTCCGATTTGTCAACATAAACAAGAACAACGCACTTTCCATTGACATGCTTCTGTTTGACGGCTCATGCACACGACTGCGTCCGTGCCTAACTTCCATATGAATGAACTGAAAACATTTGTTTATTTCACTCTCTTTCGAGCCAGTGTGCACGCACCGTCTGTAACGCTAGCTTCAACTTGTTTGTTGCTTGTAAAGCCAGGTGACAGTATATGATTTCACTGTCCCTGCTGTTTAAAACGTGAATCGCGATTCGTTTAACATCACAACCTACTTGAATCGTCACACATTTGTATCGATTTTCAACCGGCTGCGAATGAATCATTACATCCCTACTTAAACGCCAACAAACACCAACATTTGAAGTTCGCTAGTGAGATTAAAACAAAGTTTGTTGGATATTTTTGAATTGGCAATAAGTTAACTGACTAGCAGGGCCAAACAGCGTTTGCCTTTGTTAAAATTCTTGCTACAGCATGAAAATAACAATAGAAACTATTCAGGTTGTGGCAACAAGCTTTTTTTGCAAATCTGGCATTGAACTTGCACTGATTGAGGAAGGTGTCCTCTGTAAAATGTGCTGCACAGAGAGCTATATTTGGATTATAATGTTCAGGAACTGATAAAAATATAAAAATATATTTAAACTATTGTTCCCAAAGTCCAGCATAGGCCGAACAAAGAGGACCTGCAATTGAGTGAAAATGACCGTTTCGACAGCATTGTAACAATACTACATAACTCTTGCTCTTTTCAACCTGGCCTTTGTTGTGTGTTCCCGGAGGTGGGGTTTATGTAAATTTTAGTGTTAGTGATGTCACTAACCCATGAGAAGCTTGTTGTAGTCCCTACCAACTGAGTCATTAAAGTAATTTCTTTAAAAGTAAATATATTTGCAGATGTTGTTTATGCTCAAACAGCAACATTACACACTAACTAAAGTTTAAAACGTGAAATCAATCAACCACTCCTTTAAATCCTATGGATTAAGAATGAGATGTCATTAAAGTTCATGTGCATGTAAAGGCAATACAGTGTGCATCATATATAATACAAGTTTTACAGTCCCCAGTCATTAGTCAGTACAAATGATTATATGGAATTAAACACTGCAGACACTTGTGTGACAGAATAAATTTGATGTTCCTCTTTCACACACACACACACATGCACAGAGGGATTATCATTGAAATGTGTTTCCTGTTCATCAGTGATAAGCAGAGAGCAGCTTTATTTCATGTTGCTTAAAATAGCTGCTGCCGAGCTGTGATGCATTGCTTCACTAAAGATATTTTGACACTCTAATATTTGAAACTACTATCATTAATACATTCTGAAATTAAATGTATGAAATTATATGGTAATGTAAACTTATTGTCAGTTACCATTGATACAGTAACATTTGCCATGACGAGCAGCTTTCTTTGTACCTAAAGCACGTTTTCCTCTTAAATTACTGTTACGGTAATGTGAAAAGAATCTCATTCCCATTACTGAAATACAGTAGTGTTTCCTGCACCGCTGCTCAGGATTGATGCTGCACTACTGGTTAATAAGCATTATGAACAAATAAAGCTGTGAATTAATTAATTATTTGCATTGAGAGAAAGAAAGACTTGGGCAATGTAAAATTATCTTTGGGCAATAAACAATCAGACCAGTTTTCAGTTGTATTGTGCTTGCAGCAGTAATCATACAACAGAACATGCTGTTCAGTTCCCTAAATGAACCGCTTGATTGAGACGGTTCTTTTTAATGAACAAGGGGAACCAATCAGACTAATTGAACACAGGTCTCATCAGTCTGAATCATCAACTAAATTTGTCACTAGGGTTGTCACCGTACCACAATTTCAGTATCATCACTAAAATTTCACAGTTCTCTGTACCAATTTTGGTACCATATCAAAACTGTTGGAATTATTGTACTATTTTATTTAACTTTTGAATTTTTCTACAAAAAATTGTTTATTATTTATGGTAATTATAAGTAAATAATACATTTAAACAGCATGTAAACCTTTAAATGTAAACATTGTTTAATTACATTACTAAAACTAAGGACACACAGGAGCATTTGAAAGCAATTTTTGGCCACTACCACCCTTCGCTATTGGTCACACAACATGCTTCCTCGCTTCGTTCTCTCCACCCATGGTTTGTATATTTTATAAAAATTGCAAATTGGTTTGTTGAAAATACACATAAAATAGAAACAGCGAAAAGCCTCAGAAAGCTAGACAGTGCACAAGTATTGTGCTTGAACGGACAAATTACCACACAAATGGTCAACATGCCCGTCTTGGCAAGTATCCTAGCAAACATAGTAGGTTATGTCTTAAGTGAACGTAAACAGTCGAGAAAGACAACTTATGTGTATCTGTTTACTGGCTCCATGCATTCTTAAAGCGACAGCAGCCTAATATTCCTGCTGACTGTGTTTTTAAAGTTAAAATCAAACAACAGACAAGGAAATCACTCACTGCTCTTGATGGAAAAACTTTTGTAACTTTTACTAGCTTATGTATTATAATACTTTTGTGCTATATGTTCTTGTTCTGCCCTATCTATAATATGTTGCTGCCCCATTTAAAAAGCTGCACTATACATTTAAAATGAATGTAATTTCTTATTATATAATTTAGAATAGTATGTAATTTCCGCAAATACCCTATTTCTATAAATATATTTACTTGTTTTTCATTAAAGCAATTTACAATGTGTAACATTTTACAAGATTTAGAGCAGCACTTATTCACTTTTATTATTTTCCTTATTTTTTTCCCCACTAAATGTTTTTTTGTCTGATTTTATACAATTATTGTGCACTCGTGATTTTAGAGCAAATTTTCTGCTGAATTATCTAATCTGAAAAAATGGTATCGGTGCATCCCTAGTTAAAACAAGACTATTAAGGGTGACATAATAATGTATATTCACTGTACACTTATTACACCACATCTAAATCATGTGGCATATTGAATTGAGATAAATTTTTTAAATTTTACCCATTTATAAATCCATTTTGTAGTGCATACAAAACAATTGTCCAGACAAGATGGGCAATAATAGTATAGCAGTATTAATAGTAAAGTCCTTTCATTTTCAATACAATCAAAAACAGACGCAAAACGGCAAGTTTCATTTGAATAAAAGAGAGAGGGCTTCCGTTCTGATACATGGAAGTGCGTTATAATGCGTTGCTATTAACGGCGGTCATATAAGGAAGGAAATGCCACAAAAGAATCTTGCTTTAAAAAAGTGCACAGAGCTGCTTGTTTTGTTTGCTTATTGATTTTCAAATATAAAACTTGTGGAAATGTTTTCAGTGTATGCACCAGTTGTTTTTTGAACACTTATCTCATTTAACATTTATGCATTTGGCAGACGCTTTTATCCAAAGCGACTTACAATGCATTCAAGGTACACATTTTACATTTTGGTCAATTCTTGCTTTCCCTGGGAATCAAACCCATGACCTTGGCGTTGCTAGTGCCATGCTCTACTGTTAACTTAACTATGATAATATTGATAATCAGGATCATTTTGGTCACTTTAATTAGTGACCAAATAACCGTCCCATTCCTAAATTAGCAATATCATTTTATTTTTGTTTACTTTATACAGTTTCTGTACCGGAAAATTACTGTTACATACCTGAAAAACCTAAAAGCAATTTCAATTATTAAAATCTGCGGTTAAAGCCGAACCGTGAGTACTTCGAACCATTACGCCCCTTGTGTGTGTGTAATCAAAGTATTTTAAATTGACAGGTTTTACAGAGCTCCCTGAAATCTCAGATTTTCAGTCCATTGTGTCCAAGCGCAGAACCGGTTGGCCCACTTTAGGTTTAGATCATAGTGTCAACACGAGGGTTATGTTCTCCTGACACACGCCCAGTTCTTTCTGCTTTCTGCAATACATTCACATTCAGCTTTTCTGAAGCAATTTGCTGATGTTTTGAGCATGATATTGTTGTGTGCTCATCCTTGTGGCCTGAGTGGCTGACAGATGCTCTCACTGGAGTGTAAATGAAGAGTGGAGTGGGCCGGCCTCACACCCTGCTGCCACTTTGGCATGCATACAACAGACACTCCTCCTCCTCGCCGGTGCTCTTTCTGCACCAGATCTGTCTCAGTAAAGATCAGCAGCCCCTGCTGAGTCACAACAATGTCTGACACCCCCCCCCCCCCTCCTTCTGTTCTCCCCTGCCCCCCTCTAGCTCCAGACAAATGGGCCTTTCACTACATCACCGGGCCACACCTATGCTCACCTTTACCTTGGGTGAAGCAGCTGAAAGTCTCAGAAACACACCTAGTTACTCCGTTGTCAGACGTAAATATGAGCATGTAAGCTTAGCAGCAGGTGAGTCATCTGTCTTGTCAAAGCACTCATTGTAATTTTGGCTTTGCTGCCTCGTGTCTTACACCCTTCTAAGCTGAAATAGGGAAATTGTTTTTTTTTTAGTCTTGATGGATTGCATGGTAATCCTGAAGTTTGCATATCGACAAAGATGTTTGAATGCTATACCAGTTTTTCCCAATGGAAACCCATAAAAAATGCACAAAATCATAGTTGGGAGGAAAGCTAGTCTGTGCAGGGCAGATATTCTGGTTTCTCTGGCAGAAAATCTCATTTGACAGTCATGAAGCCCAGACCGCACTGTGAAATCAACTGAAAGTCTATGAATAGAAGTAACTCAGAACACAGTCTCACAGCATGAGGATAGCCATGAATGCACATTTTGTGTTACAAAATGAGTCCCCTTGAAAGTAACATAGATTGCGTCAACTGACAAGTAATGCATTTCGCTTGACCATTAAACCAATTATTAATAAGTATGGGCAAATTATTCCCAAAGTTCAGGTATGGTGTTTTTTATTTGTTTTCAACACCCAATTACAGCCAACACCCTTAAATTTAAGTCGGGTTTTTTTTTTTTTTAGCTTAAAACCACGTAAGGTTGTTGTTGTCTTCAGTTAATGATCATATGCCAGCTGTATGATGACAGGAATAGACTGATAATAGGTGTTATTTCGAATTAGCTGTTAGCATATAGATTAGCATAACTGCTTTGACAGTGATATAATTTGCTGCAAATACTTTGCAACCCACAAGGCTCAATCAACATGAAAGAAACCAAATATTTGGTCACTTTAGGCAGACTTTTATAGGGTTTGCACAATTATTGAGCAGACATATAAATGAAAAAGTGTGATAAGTGGTGCTGTTTTGGCAGCTTTTGCTAACTTTTTTTGTAGTATACGCAATACTTTGGATAGTCCAAATGAATTGTGATTAGTTTTTTAAAATACGTATAGTTTTATCTAAAAATAATCTTTTAATTCTTCATCATTACCCAATTATCTTTTAAGTTAATACGTATTAATACGTATTAAGTTAATACGTATTTAATACGTATTTGCTGTGTATCTTTCTACAGAGCTACTCCTTGCCATTACCACTTTGTCTTGCACACTTTGGGTTTGTAAGCAAGATTGCCAGCAACAAATGTTTCTCTTGAGATTTAACAATCTTCTATAGAATGTAATAATGCAATTTTAAAAACAGTACATATTTTCCAGATGAATTGAGATTTTTTTATGGATTTACTACAATATAACGTTTTTTGTGTGTGCAAACATGTCTTTATAATAAAGTTCTTTTCACACAGTTTATATAGTACAGTGTATAGTTAAATATAGTATATTGTTGCCATTGCCACAGTATTTTAGGAAGGGCTCATTTACACAGGAAGTGGCTGTCTGTCTTATTTCAAACAAACAACCAAAGGTTTTTTTTGTAATGTTTTGTAATACGTAACTAAAATGAATGCTACCACAATAATAGTCCACTGTGCAAAAATGGTCTTCACACAGTCTTCCATTGTTGACATACAGATACTTTAAACAGTGCTTATTTCACAAGCAAACATGCTGCCTTGGTTATGGCTTCAGAATATGTCAATTTATTTGAAAGATTTAGTGTTATTAACTGTAAACTTTGTCAAATCAATTCTGATAACTGGCAAACAAACTTAGTTTCCTGACAGATTGATTCCAACTTATTAATTAAACTATACATCCTGAAAGATCTGAACTGGCCAGCTTTACAGATGAATGCGTTTTTACAGTACAACATGCTTTAGATGTTCCAGGAACGGGAGACTGACACTATATTTGGGTTTTTGTAACCTTAACGGATGTCAATACGGAGTTTTAAAATTTGTCTTTCCGAGCAGTGCAGCAAATGGCAGCAGAGTTTGGAGAGCTCTTTTCACAGGGTTTGTTTGAACATAGATTCCCCTATACGACAGTGAGTGGGAAATGTGGAGCTGCGGCCAAAAGCCCTCTGGCTGCTGAGAAGGGGAGGGACATTGACCGGGGGTTGCAGTGTTGGGATGTTCATGTTAATGCTTACGAACACACGCCAAAACCAGAATGTAGTAAAAGTGCAAGTCTATACCAATGGTATGATGCAAGAGGAGATATGTGGATGTTCACATGACATTGCATCCTGCTAGTGTTATTTTCAACATAATGACCCTCTAGTATTCTCTATTCCCTGTGCCATATTGTTAAGTCTGATATATTCCTTTTCCCTTTGCAGTCTTCTTGGCTTATGCAATCCCTGGCCTTCTGTGCCAAGTGGAGACCAGACTGTGCTGTATTTTCTGCGGTGCATTAAGCTGTGACTGAAAAGTGTGGGGAGAGAGAGGCGAGTGCCTCTCTGCAGAAGGCGATTGGATATGATTTATTCGCCTGTCCTTTTCTCCCTCACGCTGTGTGGATGCTTAAATCTTATGTAGTTTCTGGGGCAGCGTGGAAAAGCGGGCACACTGGGCCGAGATTAATCCTGTGTGCTGCGTGCTTCACTGCTGTGAGATGGTATGACAGTTGGCTGCAGGATTAACATGGCTCTGGTACGCTAAAATATGAATTTTCTATATGGAAATAAATCGGACATTCAAGAGTATTAAAGGAAAATACAGGCTAAATGCAAATGAAATGGTTTGTCCACCCAAAAATTTAATTTACTCACCCTCATTTTGTTCCAAACCTAATTACATTTTCTGTTGAATAAAATGAAGATATTTAGAAAATGCATTTCATTTTTACTTTTTATTGAGTGATACAGGTTGCCTTAACAAGGACAGTTTGGTTTTGAACTGATTTATTTTGAGTAAAAAAAAAAAAATGATTTGGTGGTAGTTTTCATAATCTTGCCTGGAGCAAAGACCATTTTTAAAATGAATTTGTTTAAAATATATATATATATTTCTTTCTGGAAAGGTCTGTTTTTAGTTCAGTACTACTTCTTGAGCTTAACTCATTAAATCACTATTGCCCACTAACTGTTTACAGCTAAAATTAAGTTTGAACTATAATCTGTTTGAACTATAAAGTCAGTGGCTTGAGAAAATTAATGCTACATAATGGTGTCTGCAATGTCTTGTTTGGGGCACTTAGCATAAACGTTGCCAAATCGTAAGTAGCAGAGCATGAAGCTTCTTTATCGGTTTCTTCTAATTAGCAGGCTGTCTATCTTTAGGTTTTGACAGAGTAGGACCTGTGTCGATTGTGATCTTTTGTTTTGGGAGGTATGGATAGTTACAAGTTCTGACTGTCTTTCGGCGTCAGCTTGTCCTCTTGACCTTGGTGGCTACAAAGTGTGTTGTGAACTTGGCTAACTCTCTGCTTTCCCACCTCCTCCTGCAATATCAAAGAATTTAAACGGACAATCTAGCGTGAAGAAATGCACATCCTCCAGCCCTGTCAGGACGGGTGATTGAGTTTATTGGAGCAGAAAAGGAAAATCTCCCCAGGCCGCTGCCGCTCCCCCTCACCCCCCCACCCCCCATTCCTCATTGTGATGTCACCTGGGGGAGGGGCCGGTCATTTCAGAGGCCCAACTCAACCCGTGTCATCTGACATTACCCTAAATGACACTTCCACATCCACTTACCTTTTCATTTATTTTCTCTTGTGCCCTCGCTTCCCATTATTACTCTGACTGTAACTGTGTGTGCACTGTGCTCTTGTTTGATCATGTCATTACTCAGTCATCACTGTTTAATGGGTTTTAACAGCTGATGTTTGGAGCAAATGCAGGCTCCTGTTAGAGCCAGTTGGTGTGCTTGGGGCCATAAAGTCTCTGCCTCTTCTATGCATCCACAAAGCATTTGTCCTCTTCTTATTTGCTTAGACACTTTCTGGATTGGCTTATTCATTTTGGTTCATAATGGCCATAGATGCAGCCATTATTTATTAAATGACTTTATTGTTGAAGAGACATCTGCAATGTTTATTTTTCTGTTTGCTTCCACTTTATTTATTTCCACTGACTCGAGCAGCCAAAATATGACAGATCTGCAAATGAGACCTCATCCTCCTGCAGTGGGTGGTTTTATCCCTTATAGTCTAAAGGCAAGTTCCCTATTTGGTTTTGTAAGGAGAAGTGAAAGGCTATAGTGTACATTTACTAGGGTACTATGTGTGCCCATGTGATTTTGTGTAGACTTTCTTATAACAAAGCATGCAAATCAGGAAACTTCCCCTTTTTTTCTATTTTTCTTTTTTTTCTTCTTTTTTTTAAATAAATGTATTTCTCCAAACAGCACTTGTGGCATGACGTTAATTTAACACTAGAATGGTAGTCTGATAAGAATTTTTTTGTTGTTGTTAGAAAAACTAAATCTGCTGGATTGCTCAGCCTAGTGGTTTTTACCCATAACAGAAAATAGTTACAAGGTATCCCACATGTCCTAGAAATCTAGGAAAAATAATTACCAATTTTCTTGTCCACACATGGAAAATGAGAGAAAATTAAAAATGTCCTGGAAAAATTGTTCTTTTAAAAAAATGTTATCGTTCGATGAAGAACAAACAGTTTGCAAATGCTTCTACATACAACTTAATAATAATAATAATAATAATAATAATAATAATAATAATAATAATAATAATTAATTAATTACATTTATATAGCGCTTTTCTAGGCACTCAAAGCACTTTACACATAGAAGGGGGAATCTTCTCAACCACCACTAATGTGCAGCATCCACCTGGATGATGCGATGGCAGCCATATTGTGCCACCACACACCAGCTGATTGGTGGAGAGGAGACAGAGTGATGAAGCCAATCTCCCAATCAGGAGAGGGGGATGATAAAGAGACTATGATGGACAGGGGCCAATGGGCAAACTTGGCCAGGATGCTAGGGTTACACCCCTACTCTTTATCGAAGGACATCCTGGGATTTTTAATGTCCACAGAGAGTCAGGACCTCGGTTTATCGGTCTCATCTGAAGGACGGTGCTCTTTGACAGTATTGTGTCCCCATCACTATACTGGGGCATTAGGACCCACACAGACCACAGGGTGAGCGCCCCCTGCTGGCCTCACTAACACCTCTACCAGCAGCTCCTAGTTTTCCCAGTTTGTCTCCAGTAGTGACCAGGCTCAGCCCTGCTTAGCTTCAGTGGGAAACCAGTCTTGGGCTACAGGGTGATATGGCTGCTGGCAACTTCTTGCATCTCCATGACCAATTGTTTTTGATAGTAATTCCTCTAGATCTGAGCGATATTGGAAGTCATAATGAGATGCTGATGTGATGCGCCTTGAATCACACATTCAGGGATTTAATTGCACTCATTACTAGTGCAGCACTGACTAGTGTAATGAACAGGAGGCGCAGGCAAGTGTGATTCTGATGATATATATCTATTCATAAAGATCGTCATTTGCTTCATTCGTAAAGAAGCATTTTGAACAAATCATTTGAAAGATTGCTGCTACTGACGGTGTTAGTTTAATTTGAAAAGTATCTTTCATTTTTTTACCATTTCAATATTTTTTTTAACTTTTTTTCTTAAACATTAAATTTCTCTTTTACATTTGTTATAAAAAGTTATCATTATATAATATGACATCCTTTAATTTGTGTGTATATTTTGTGACCCAGGTAACTTATAGTTAAAAAGTAAGGATAAATGATATGATTAAAATTGCATAAATGAGCAATTAATACACTCTACAATGTTAACATAAGATGCTTATATTAATGTATAAAATGTGTACTTAAGTTGCAAATCAAGAAGAAAAAAAAATCTTCTTTGATAAATAAAATCATTACATGTATTTAATTTTTTATCATACCCAAACTAGGGCTGTCAACGAATATTCTAAATTTGAATATATATATTTGAATCGTTTAAAAAAAATGAATTTCGAAGGTGAAAATTAATTTTCGAAAAAGAAAAAAAAAATGTGAAAAAAAAACTTTGCGAGGGGGCACGCTCATGGGGTTCAGGGAACAGAGTCGCACTGTCAATGCTGAAAGTTGACGCGTCTTGCATGAAAGATGGCAGAAAGTGCAGAGCCCAACTCGTCCGCAGCAGAGAAAGCGATTTTAACCCTCCAAAATCTTAAAAGCCATGTCTGGAAGTACTTTGGATTTTGATCGGTAGGAGGTAAAATTGTTGAGCCGTGAGAAAAAGTTGTATGCAAGCTATGTAAGATACAGTTAGCATACCATGCCTCATTTTATTTAACGTTAAACAGAAACGTTACTAAAGTTTAGGCTACTGTACTAACTGAATAGATATTGCATGAATAAAGGATAAATGCACTTCTTCCACTGGTTTGATTATTTACTATTTCATATCAAGGAAAAGTTCCATGTTTACCACAGCACAGCTCGCTCGGAGCGTTCAATATGCTGTAAAACCTAAATTAATATTAATAATATTTGTTTTAATGACTGAATGAAGCCTGCTATATTCGGGACAAGAATCTCAGCCTTTTGTGTAAGTAATACGTTTTCAAATATGTTTAAACTTAAATAGACAACCTATACAATGTAGTTATGTCTCTTTGTATTAATTTGTCCTTTTATTGACGTAATGCGTAACCAGATGTTTGAATAGTTCAAATATTCATGTATTTGTTTTTTTTTGTTTTTTAGGGAATATTCAAACGTCATTTTTGAGCAATTTTGACAGGCCTAACCCAAACATTACTTTTTTACAAAGCTATATTGTGAGGCCTAGTCTTGTCAGGTCACTCGTCTGACACACCGACTTCTGCTGAAGCAAATACACAACCATTTTGGAGGAGTGCGGTCATATTCATGGTGGTGATGTCATGAGTTGGAGCACAGAGGTCCTCTGGACGGACCGCACTGGATACACACAGCATGTGCTTTTTCTTCTGCTCAGTCACTGTTCCTTCCTTCTCTCGCTCTGGCAGCCCAGTCTTTTCCTCCAGTGCTCTAGCCAGCGCTGATTTCATCCTCCAGCTCTCTTCACCTTCCTGCCAGCCTACCCACTACGACCTGAGCATGACACCATCACATGCATGCACATTATGCATGCACTCAAGAAATCTGGGAGCTAAAAAGTGCGGAAAAGAAGGGACGACATGGCAAAAGAGCCATGTTGTTTTCCACCCCACTACTCCTTCAAGTGGTTTCTGACAAACACGCCTTTTCAGAGTCGAGTAATTGGGGTGTCCCTCATCCAGGCCTTTCTGGCTTCTTTTAGATCGTTTTTCCATTATTACACAAAAACTCATTTGAGTAGAGAACCCCCTCCACCCCTCCAAACCCCTCTTCCCCTGCCATTCATGCACTTCCTTTACCCTTCCAACTCGCCTCCATTGCCACCTCCTCCTCCAGGAGTGAAGATGCCCTCCCTTGCATTAGACAGTGCTGTGACTCCTACATTTAGCCTACTTTGCCTGACTACAGAGGCTAGACAAGCTGAAAAATATCTGCGTTAAAATTTTTATGCATAAGCATTACTGCAACAGATGCGGTCGTAAGCACAAATAGCAGTGTTCTTATGTGTACCATCAGCATGCTTGATGCATTATGGAGAGAATAACATGTAAAATGTACGACTATTGGCTGCTTTGGTTGTTTGGATTTACTTTTCCATTCCTCCTCTTTAGTGGGAGGTTTTTAGCTGAGCGGACCATGGAACATTTTATAGGCACTTTCATAAATGGCCCATTCAGTTCCCTCAAACTGCTCTCAAAAGGATCCTGTGTCGCTGCACTGAGCTCTGATACAAGCAATAACAGTGTGCTACATCACAGCCTCTGCTCGAAGACTTAAGAACTATACGATTGTTTTGACAATTTTCATTTGGAAAATTCACTTGGAAATTAAAATTCTGTCACTTACTCACATTCATGTTGCTCTAAAGGGTTTTCCAGGGTCAAAAATGGTATTTGTACTGCGTGTTGATGACCTCCAAAGTACCCTACCCATGTGAACTGCGAGCCCAGTAGTGACAATAAATCCGAAGAAACATACATTTTTAATATGTTCTTATTCTATTTATCCATGCAATAAATAAAAAACACTGTCAGGACAGATCATAAAACAAAGTGCTTAGAACTATTTTATATTTAAAATCTCTAAGGGTTAGTTGCACCAGCAAGGGTTGAATTAAAGGTGCCACGTGTAAAAACTGAGGTAAAAATATCCAAAAAATGACCTACACATCAAAAGAATGAGAAGAAATAACGGCGATGATGTCATTAAAAAAATGTCAAGTTAAAGTGCTGCAGAGATATCAACCTTAATTAGCAGTAGCATTACTAGCCCCGGCCCGACAGGTGACGTAATACCAGTCTCGGCCATGGGAGGCGGTATGCGGGCAACATGCAATACACGAATAACTCGAACGGCTTGTCGGCGTACTTGAACCTGATGTCAATCGTGTGGAAAGTACAGCCCACTACTTAATTTCAGTTCAGGGAAGAGAGCGGAAGTGTGGCTGAAGCCCTTGTCAAGAGACATACCACCACCACCCCGCTACAGGGAAACAACAGCGATCGGAATCAAAATATGATATCTAATTGTTTCGAATATGATAAACAGAGCTCCATTACCTCATAATCATAACCGGAAGAGCGGATCAGTGCAGGCGCCCGGCGAATGTGTCCCATACCGTCATAATAAAAGTCCCAGTATTTGCGAGGGGGTATTTGTTTAACAATCGGTCCAGCAGTTGTGCTCCGGTCCATAACACTCGGTCATGCTCTGCTTTACACTATAGTAACGTTAATAACCGCATGCATGAACGTGATTTCTGCCCGAGTCCTATTTTCCACCGGCTGTGATGTGAAGACCACATGTCCCAAGATACTTCGCGCAAAAACTATTCTTGTTTTGATTAGGCGCCCTCCAGTGGACGGAAAGTTGCATAGTGCACCTTTAAGATAGCCTGACAAGCCAGACCCACATCAAGATGTTTGGTCTGGAAACTCACCATAGCCAGGGCTCAATCCGAGGGGCGGGATAAACGGTTGTCTTTCAAACTCCCTCTGCACGCGATAGGATAGCACTACACCAACCAGAGCAACGAAGGTGAAACAGAGCTCCTTGATAGATTAAACATTCGCCGTATCCGGTCGGCAAAACTCAGAACACATCTTCCCTTCTTAAGAATGACTTCAGTGCCGTTCTTTGTTCTTTTCTCAGAGAAAAGCTCAACTCCAAGTCTTCCAGAGTCACGGTCAAAGCTGATTCGAAAGACCGCCGTTCGCCAGTTTCTGTGTTTACTAGAAGCACGCAAACGCAACTCGGCCGTCGTCATTATGGCCCCGCCCACCGACTCTATACACGATGTGATTGGCCCGGCAAGAGTTAGGGGAATACAGCTCAGAAGGGTATTGAGAGTTGCTAGACGACACTCGTGGGCAGATTAAATTTCCTGCCCCAAGGGTGCGTCTAGATTTCTAGGCTACCTTTAAGATCAGTTTAGAGGTAATGTAGGATTTGTTAATCTAGGCTTTATTTTAAATCAAGTTGTGTTGCACCAAATATTTTTAAACCCAGATTAACAAATCTGGAATTAGAATTTAATCTGCGATTAAAACTTCCATATACGATTCATTTTCGCCACCATGATGGATTCGCCAGTTACCGCAACAATACTAATATTTAATTTCCTTCTTTATTGACCACCAGAAACTCTGACAAGTCGATCTTGTCGATAAAGGAAATTTAACTTTTAAAATATCAACTCTCTTTATAAAGCGCTACATAGATGAAAGACTGTTACTGATCCAATAGGCAATGAAAACATTGCGGCAGCTCGTGTATATATATATATATATATATATATATATATATATATATATATAATATATAAAGGCTATCAGTTAATGAAGTATTTTTTTTTTGCGTAATTTATGACAAACAACTGACATGATTGGTGGCATGATTATCTCTGCTCTAGACAGCGGGGCCCGTTTGATCGAGTGGAGCGGGCATGAGAACCGCGAGGTGCTGACGCAATCACTGGCGCTCACCTCATCATTCCTGCTGCCGACCAGTAAATGCTAACTATAGCCTATACTCCTCTTCTTTTCTTTGTCCGACACCAAGGTGCACCAAGATGAGTGACGAATCTGCATCCCGGACCGTCTCGATAGCCGGCGTAAACTCACAGGCTGCCACAACCCTTGCACTCTGCTGGCTCAATTTGCTTTATTTATTTATTTTTTATTAGTAATAAACACCTCTCTGAGACCTAACGAAACGCCAACTGTTTCTATCTCTTTTCAATCATCTGCATAGTTTAATTGTAGGTGCACTTTATTTTATTTAAACCTCCTCACATGTAAATTTAAAATTAATCCATAATTGAGATTTAAATCTGAGTTTAAAGTTATGGAGCCACAGGATTAAAGTTAATATATCTTAAAAATAAATTAAATCCAAGATCAAAATTATGGTTAAAATGTAAACCTGCTTACATTTAAACAAGTTTTAAAGTTTGGTGCAACAGAATTATAAGATAAATCAAAAATTTTGATTAAATCTAGATTTAAGATTAATCCTTGTTGGTGTAACCCACACTAAATGTATATGTGAAACGTCACTGAAAAAGCAAATGTAAAACTTATTGTAGGGGTGGGCGATATCTCGATATTTAAAATATATCGAGATATTTTTTCAGCTCGATATGGATTTGGACATATCGTATATATCGATATATTGTTTATATTTAATTCTGATTCCGCTTCCACTTCGCTTGTTTGCCTTCTCTGTGTTGTGCTCGCGGAGCCTCGCGCGCCTCCCGCCTCTTGCTTTGTTCCCCCTCCCCTCGCGTGTTGTCTCATTGAACACGGCTGCTTCCACAACCAGGTGAGGATTAGTTATCATGTTGACAAGCGCGCACGTTGTTCAGGACTCACTTTAGAGACCATGTTTTTCTTCTAACACAACTGCTTGCTAAAATTCATAAAGAAATATTAATGTTCATCATAGTTCAAATCGCACGTTTCACCCACAGTCAGGTGATTGACACTATGGTGAGACGCGGTCGCAATCATGCCAGTTTATGATCTGTGTCTAACTGATCGCATAGTTTTCGGTTAAAATGTCAATATGATCGCATATCATTTGAAAACATTTAAAAAGTATTGCAATATCATTACTATTATTATTTTGTCAGCTTTATCACGGGATTATGATGAATAGGTCTATTCACGTTTTAACCAAGAGGGAAAAACGCGACATCCCGGGTGTCCTGAGACACGCGGTGCTCTTCTGTAAGTTGTACTGTATCATATTATCATATAGCCTACCTTCTGACATTCATATTTCGTTCTGTAACTGGAAAAGAAGTGAAATTCAGCTCATGTGTAGCCTACATGATCCGCATGATGAGTTTGAATTTTGTCAAACTCAAGACAAACATCACTGTTTGAATTTTGATACAAATTTAACAGGAAATGATGTTATGACAAAATCAGTTTATTTATATCTCAGTCATCCCCCCATCCTTCTGCAAAATGCTTACTGTTTACTTTAACTGTAAAAAAGGGAGTCTTTGATTCATCTTTTGAAAGCATGAAATAAATGAAAAGAAGGCAATATTATTTATTTTCTTTTACAGTTAAATTATTATTATTTATGTAATCAGGGAGTTTTTTTTTTTTAAATGTCGCAAAAGCACTTGACTACCTCTTTGCACTTCAATTTAAAAAAAAGAAGTTTTGTGGTATTTGGCATATTTGTTTTTGCTGTAGTTTTTAGGGGGTTATTTTTCCTGTGAAGATATCGAGATATATATCGTATATCGAGATATAGCAAAATATATCGAGATATATTTTTTGCTCCATATCGCCCAGCCCTAACTTATTGCATAGAAAAAGTGGCAGGTCCATTATTTTGCATTTACACTCTAATGCTTAATGCACAGATAATTTGACATGCAGATTGTTTTGTTCCGTTTGTTATGATTATCACTGTCAATTGCGCATTTAAATACAGTTGTCTATCCAGTCACTTTGCAATGTGTAATTAGCTGCATGAAATATATATATATATATTATATACAGAAAGCAAGCAAAGATCGCTGCAATAATTATTACCAAAACTGTCAATTACTTCAGTGTAGCGCAAGGTACACAAAGTTGCACTCTTGCGAACACTTGATTATAGGTGTGTCTTTGTGCTGGGCGGTATATCGGTTCATTGAATACCGGTGTTTATTTTTCTTGTGATATAAATTTGTATTATATTGCAATACCCTGGTGTATGTAGCATGACACTTTTTGAGAGGAGTCCCTTTTCCCTGTTGCACTGTAGTGAGGGTACAGCTAAGATCGCATTACAGCGGAGAATTCATACAACATGTGCTGCGGAAGAGAGAGTTAAACAACACTCACCACATGGATCATATAAAATCAAATACAGACTGGAGTCGAGTGAGCAGGTTTTTTTATGAACATATTTTTTAAAGGTGTCTTGAACTGGCTTTTTAATTTTTTCTTTTATACTGTTCTCTGAGATCAACTAATGATGTTTATGTGTTTTTTACGATCAAAAACATCATAACTAATAAGTAATAGGCTATTTTCTGCACTGGTTTTGAGGCTCTCTCCGAAACGCTGGGTTTTGATGGGCGTGCCGCACTGGAGACATGGAAGTAAATGCCTACGGCTAGGATTGGATAAGATTTGCATATTTAATGAGCTGAAGCTCCCCTGTCAGTTCACATGAGGGAGAGAAGAGATTGAGGGAGAAGTCAACCGGAATGATTTTCTTGATCACAGGGCTCGTAAACAACTTTATCAAACAAACACAATTATTTATTTCTCATCGACCCAAGATAGATTGGACTATTATTTTTGTATTACACATATCGTGCAGGATCTGTCGACACACATGTGCGCGCGCGCTGCCCTTCCAATGTCAAGTCAAGAGAGACAACAGCACAGATCAAGAACGGAATATAATGTTATTCATCGTAATGCCGGGCTTTGCTAGCCCTGACCCATACGTGTCTGAGTCCAGCGTGCTAAAGGTATGCTCTGTTAGACACATACACATAAGCAAAACGATCTATAACAATGCAATACTTACATATAAAAACACGTTTTACTCACATAAGTGTGTTGCACCATTCCTGTCGGATCCAAATCCAGCATAGACCGGAGATTTGTTTACAAACGATTCCGCAGTGAACTGAAGTGAACATGTCTTCCCCATGTGAGCTGGAACTTCATTAAAAATAAAGTTCAACCACGCATTCTTATATTAGGATCCGAAGGAAGCTTATGCAGCAACTGTTCTTCCACAACCAGGAATAGCGCAATATCTTGCTATCTTCCTCGGCATGTTTATTGTTGTTGGCCAGCACGAGCCGAACAGCTCCATGAGTCGGTGGGCAAGGCTACTGGATTAGACGCGCTGTAGAGGTGTGTGTTTCGTCACACACTGACGTCAGTATGAAGCACAGGACCGTTTGCTGGGCCTGGTGTCTATAAAAGATTTTCTTTGACTAACAAGGAAGTTTTCAGCTCTTAAACATAGAGGATATTCTTATATTGCCATGACATTTTATATATTAAAAGCTCAAGGGAAAGTTGCGGAATGTGTTGCGTTCTTTCATGGTCCGCTTGGAAACAAATGGCATTTCGTTAAACTCCCTTGTTTAAGATGAACTCCATCGTGTTTACAGCTAAGAAAATGTGCGCTTGTCAGGATCGACTAAATACTGGATTTTCAAAAGTATGTGAATTTTGCTCTATTGTTGCAGTAAACTTACACAACTTTTTTTGAATGAATAATTTATAGATACATGACGAGGAACAAAACAAACTGTGATTGGTTGTGTTACATGTCAGTCAAATGTTGTTTTGGGCAGTCCTTGACCAATGAAAGCTGCAATAAAGTCTTCTTCCGTCAGTCTGAAGGTCTGGCTACGCGAGACTAGTCCCTATGGGCAGTGGGAACAGGATTGCTTATGTTGGCCTGTGCCGGCATTGAAGTTTAATTTTCTTAATTGAGTTTGAATTGAAAAAGTCAGTGATTGACGGCTGTTCTCTCATTAGACTTATCTAGTTTACCAGCAGTGACAAATTGCCTTGCGTAATCTACCGTCCTGGGTATTTAAAAGGTGGGCTAATCCCAGCGAGTCCTTTCCATTACTTGGCTGTGGTGTTAATTTCACAGTTAGCTGACCTCTGAAGCAATCTTAGAAAAGTTTATGCATTCATACTATTATTGCTAGTGTTAAGATCAACATTGCAAATGTCTTACACTTCACTTTAAGGGTATAGATTGGACTCTTTGATACTGTCCTGTAATTAATCGGCTGTTTGGCTGACCCGTGGAATGAGTTCAAAATCGATGAGCTGACAGACAAATGTGATTTTTGGCTGACCCTCCATCGTTTAAAATGCTGAAACGATTGTTTTGTGTGGCTGTTTCTCATTGAGCACATTATTTTCAGTCAGTTTGGTGGTCTGCAGGGTCCACAGGTCAAAAGTGTGATCCCAGGTGAAGGAAATGGCAGCGGCCTGTTAGTACAGTGGCTCTCAGTTAGACGCAGTCAGACAGGCCTACAAAGGGCTTCTTCAGCACTGTGTCCCATCACTGGCTGGTCTAGAGAACAGAGGTTTCTCACACAGCCTGTGAGCGGGAAGCAGAGCACTGTTAAACGCACTCAACCCCACCTCTGAGGACCTTACTGCCGAGGCTACTTTTAGACCTGTATTCATACTGCTGTACGCAGGCTTTTCCACATACTCTTCTGATAAAGAACCAACAGGACTTATGTGGAGCCTCTTAATTGATGTGTGTAATGAATTAGCTACATTAGCGCGGTGGGGCACATCTGTTTTCCTAGCTCTAAGTTAACAAACCAAAAGCATACAGCAGGATGAAACTACTCAAAACTACACAATACACTGTGCCACCAGTCAGTGCACTTGAAGCCTTGTCTTTATTAATGGTTGACGATGTAAGTTCTCTGTTGTTGCTGATATCTGGAGAGCAGGGTGGCCAATATAACAAGTGGTGCTCACTGCAGAGCCAAATGACTTCGTCTATGTCCTCTCTCTGGACCTGATGGGTGGAGTTATGTTTAGCGATAGGGTAATGGGTAGGGTTAGGGTGTGGTTGGACCGTATAGCTCCACCAATTATGTCCAGGGATGATGGCATATGAGACATGCATAATCCCTAAAATTAAATAAGCACTTGTTTTACAACTGGTGTATTGTTATATTTGTTTTGCAGTGTGTTAATATGCCCCTATTATGCTATTCCTAATTGTGTTTTGGAGGTCTCTTACAACAGGTTTAGATGCATCAAAGGTTAAAGAGCATAATGGGGGCACTTTAATGCATTTCATTGACCTTTAATTGTTTCATTGCTTTCACATTGCTTTCTCCTTTTTGTGTTTGCAGAACCAGTAGCATTCTCAACAGAGACCACCCTCCCGACAAGAGGCCCAAAAGCGATAAGCTGCCCGGTACCCCTACACACGAGTTTGACCCTACAGGCAAGTGATGATGGGCACTTTCTTTAGTACTTGTCTTTCACTCTCACACTTTCGTTATCTACTCTTATAGAATAGTAGTGTTTAGCTGTACTTAAGAGTGTCCTGACTGCTGTGCATGTGGTGTGGACCGACACACACTGCTCCTCTCAGACTCTAAAATGGAAACAGTTTCCTTCACACACAGCACAGATGGAAGGCTGTGCCTGTCCATTAACTGCAGTGGAACGGCTTTAAACAGCGGCATGATTCATACTTGCTGACCATAAACGATGCACATGTTCCTGGCCCCGGTTTTGGCAGTTGAAAGACATTGTCAGTGTGTTTTTCTTTCAAGTTTTGCCTCTGTTTTTCCTCTCAGCTGCTGGTGAGAGTAGAAAAGGAAAAGCAGTCCTGTGAATGGCCGTTAATGTGAAGTTTATGGTGAAGAACAATGTGATAATTGTATCGATTAAAATACGATTCACATCGTTTGGCATGAGAGATGTTTTTTGTTCGATTGGAAGTCGGTTGTGTGTCTTAATGAGATAATGGCCTCAGTAGTCTTTTCAAAGATTTCTGAGCTGTCCTGAAGCAGTTTTCACATGTGCGTAGTAGGGATGTCACAAGTACCGGTACTTCAGTACCAAGTCGGTACTGAAATTTGTATAAAATGTGACTATACCAGCGTTTCTGTAGTACAGATTATATTCGGTACACACTAATAGGCAAACATAGAAAAACATGGATAAACATGGAAGCTTTCATTAGCTTTAATGAATATTAAACTGCGAAATCCTCCATGTTCTGCACCTCTGTGTTAATGAATAGTGCAGACGCTCGGTTTTATTTGTGGATCGCGCACACCGCTCGTCGTCTTTTTAGCCTCTGCCGTGTCACTATATGAGTTGTGAACGAAAACACAAAAACTTCACACGTCACTTCATGAGCATTTACCGTTTCATTTGAGAAAACATATATTGAACACAGCCACTCAAATATCTTCATGGCAACCCATCAAAATAAAAGTTTGGATTAACTTAAAAAAACTGATCACTGGTCACTGTTGTACAGTAGATTTAGCTAAGTCTCAATCTACTACTACTAAAAAAAATGAAATAGTTAAATAAAATATAAAATTATTTTTAGTACAGAAATTGGTACCAAGAACTAGAAAAGATTTATGGTATTGATACCGACTACTGGAATTTTGGTATTGTGACATTCCTAGTGCGTAGTTTTATTGATTGTGTGTTGACCTGAGGTAAATGTCTCACTTTCACATATGAGTTAAAGGGAAGTGTGGTGAATAGAGGATGTGATGCATGTTTAATTTGGATGTGCTTCTGGTGTTGGACCTGCCTCATCTGATGCATGACTAAACCACCTTTAACCAGTGTGTCCTCTAGGGCTGGGCGATATAGCTAAAATATGAAATATGTTTTTCATTATTTTGACAATAGCTGATATTGTATGAATCATATTTTTTTCCAGTAAGTGGAACCATAATTTCGACCAAACTGCCATTGTTGTCAAGTAAGATCAGTGTGAAGTGATCAGTATGAGGTGTTTAATGCAAAAAAGTAATATATATAATTATATAACATAAAATAATAAACAGTAATATTTACATGCATATATTTTTATTAAAACATTTTACTACATGCTGACCAACGTTAAATTAGAGATTTAAATATCCCTGTCCATATATTATTATGCTCATTAATGTCAAATTTAGAGGCCAAACTAAAATATTTATTTAGTAAATCAAATTTGCATTAAAATGATTATACTATCCACATTTAAAATTTCCAGGAAAAAAAAAAAATTTAAAGACATATTATGATATATCGCCCAACCGATCTTTTCATTATTGCTTTAGAAGTGTGGCTCTTTTGTGTGATATATTTCAGCCCCAAGTTATTAAGCCTTTCTTAAAGGAAACTACTGTTATAAATATTGTATTTCATGTTGAACAATATCATTGATTACATCTTTGTGAGAAATGTATTTAGCTATGGCTAATCAGATTCACAATTTGCGTTCTTATGTTATGAGTAACTGTGTTTAACCATATTTTAAGATGCGTCATTGCGCAGCCACTTAAGAGAATGTTAGCTATAGTTAAAATACTTTTCACCCCAAACTTTGTTGGTTATACCTGCACTTGTGCCGATCATTGATCTCTGGGTTAACACCTGGGGACCTGACTACACACAGGTAAACCTTATTAATCATTTCAGGGGGAGACACTTTGTTAATATGTAAGACCTTGGAGCAGGGGCGTAGCACCAAATTTTGGGCCCTGGGTACAAACCATCTTGCTGGGCCCCCGTACCATTTATGTGTATGTATAGAAAACGGACTTCCCTGCCTTGGGCCCTGGTTACTCAGTACCCTTTATCCCCCCAGTCCCACGCCCCTGCCTTGGAGAATTCACCGCTCATCAATTGACAATGATCCACTCCAAAACAGCCACACTTTGTATATTTGTGTCATTGGTCACTTTTTCATTTGAGTCCTCTCTCTGTGTCCTCTATGATGTGTGCGTGTGTGTCCTGTGTTGTATCATGATGTTGTGTTGCTCAGACGTGCTGGTGCAGAAGAGTGGATTTGTAGTGGCTGACAGGAGACCTGAGTCTTGTGGTAAGATGATCGCACTGTTGCTGTGTTTCTAGCTCTCTTTCCTCCTGATAGGGGGATTCTCCTCTCCCGCACTGTGATGTTCAAGTGTTATCAGCATTTATTTAACTTCAGCTTTTCTGCCGAGTTGATTTTGGGCTTGTGTGTATTTTTGGACAATAACAGAGAGAGTGTCTAAATGCTCTGTTTAAAGACAGTGTTGAAAATAGTTGTTACTTAATATTTTTTAACCATGATGCTTTTTTTATGATTCTCATGAAATAGAATCTTTTGTAACGTTATGTCACTTTTGATCAATTTAATGCTTCCTTGCTGAATAAAAGTATTACTTTCTTTAATAAAATCGTACTGACACCAAACTTTTGAATGGTAGATACACTCCTGAACAAAATCTTAAGACCTTGAAGCACTTGTGGATCATAACCGGGTTGTAAGTGCTGCTTCAAAATGCCAAAAGAAGTAACACGAGCAAGAGACAAAAAATAGAGAGCAGGCAATTTATTGAAAACTGCATTTAAACTGAAACAGGCCATTCATCAGCTGATCAAAAATTTAAGACCATAGCCCAAAAATAAACGCACAACAGTACTAAAAGTGTCAAAAAAGGACTCCGTAGTGAGTAGCCCCACTGTTCTTGTTGATCACTTCAAAAACTTGTTTCGGCATGCTTGATGCGACTGTTTGCAGGAGGCTGGTGGGAACGTTGCTCCATGTGGTGAAGATGGCTTCACGAAGGGCATCCACGGTCTGGAATTGATGTCCATTTTTGTAAACTTCCCTTGCCATCCATCCACAAATGTGCTCAATGGGATTTAGATCGGGGGAACACGCAAGATGGTCCAAAAGAGCAACGTTATTCTCCTGGAAGAAGTCCTTCGTCAGGCGGGCTTTGTGAATTGCAGCGTTGCATTTTGAAGCAGCACTTACAACCCGGTTATGATCCGCTAGGGCGAAATATGTAAAACTTGCAATGAATCCCCTGGTCTTAAGATTTTGTTCAGGAGTATATTATAACAATACATAAAATCTAATTGTGTAAAGTAAGTGAACAGTTAGGTTTACAATTGAAACCATTATTTTAAACTTTTGGACAGGGTGTAGTTTTGTTTAATTTAATTCTAATTAAAGAAGAAACGGTTTTAACTGAATTGAGAAAAATCTGAATTTTTCATTAACTGCAGATAATATTTCATATATTTTGTTAATTTTTTTGATATATCATTTATTTATTTTATTTATTTATAGCTCCATGGAATTTTGGAACAGATAGCCAAAAGACAAACTTACCAAGCCAAAATAACTTTAACTTGTAGAAAACATGTTTACATTTATTGCTATTGCAACATTACATTGGTTAGTATGTAAAAGGATCACTTATCACTGAAGTCATGTCCATGTAAATACGTAACTTTCAGACATGCAAGGATACCAGGAAGATGTGTGGTATAATGTCACATAAAGCACAGTTTATAAGGAGCAAACTCGGCCAACGTGGCAAGTTTATCTAGAATAACTATTTGTACTGAATAATTTGTGAAAAGCTTTATATTTCTGCGTAAACCCTTCAGTTGTCTCATAGACATTACTAAACTGTAGCCTATTTACAAATCAGGGACTACACTTTTTTTTTCCTGTGATAACCGACAGCCTACTGCAGATGCGGATGTGGAGCTCAAGTCATATTTATCCTGAACATTTTATTGAATGTATTTTACAGAGGACATCTTGCAGACATAGATGTAGATTTTTCTCTCTGTGACTTTTTAATCTGTTTACATCGTGGTTCATTTCTGTGATTTGAGTACTGAGGATTTTGTATTAAAATCTGATTGGATGGATGAGCTATCGGTGTTGAAAGCAGGTCCATCACTCTGTGATAACTCACACCCTCACAGCGCTCTAATTTCCTTTCTCTTTCCATTATTCTGGGAAGCTGGCTAGATTTTCACTGTCATTTCAATCAGTTATTGGAGTCATTGTTACTGTAATATGCTTTGTTAGGCCTCTCCTAGTGAATTCTTAAAAAAGGCATTTGACAATCCAGTAAAATCAGTTTCGTAGCTCCCTTCTAAATACTTTCTCTCTTGTTCTCTCCCTCCCTCCCAGGGCTGGTTCAGAGATGTGTGATCATTCAGAAAGATGAGAACGGTTTTGGGCTGACCGTCAGTGGGGACAACCCTGTTTTCGTACAACTCGTCAAACAGGGTAAGACGCCCGTCGACTATATTTCTTTCTCCGCCCCCATCAGCTCCTGTTGGGCGTCTGTCACGGAGACTCTCCACAGGCTGATATGACTTGGCTGCAGGTCAGAAATGGAGCTGATGTGGTCTGACCAGGGCCAATTAGAGGACACATAAAGCATTGTAAAGGAGGCTGCATACACAATGAATAAAGTAGAACGAACTATAAACAATCCTATTTAAAATAAAAATGTTCTCTTTGAATAAACTTTCAAATGTATTTGATGACACAGCTGAATTTTCAGCATCATTTCTCCAGTCTTTAATGTCACATGATCCTTCAGAAGTCTTTCTAATATGGCAATTTGCTGCTCAAGAAACATTTATTATTATCAATTATGAAAACATTTGTGTGCAATTTTTTTCCTGGATTATTTAATTAATATAAAGTTCAAACAAGCAGCATTTATCTGAAATATAAACCTTTTGCAACATTTAAATCTGTATACTGTCTGCTCCCCCCCCCCCCCTTTCTATGTTTAAATAGCTTTTAGTGTTTACATGTTTGTGTTCATTTTATTTTGGTTAATTCTTAAAGGACAACTCTGGTGAGAAATGACCCTAGGGGTAATTAACAGATGGTTACAGAGTAGATCGTTCTCTGGGATGCGTTTTCATAAAAATCGAAAGATTTTTATCTCTAAAAATAGATTAGCTTATAACGCCTGTCTATGGGCCACAGGGTAGTAAAATTAAATCGCTAGTTAATACCGAAGCATTGAGAACATTGTAAGTGTACAAACAGTTTAATAAGAAGATACTTTATAAACACAGTACTTTACGCGTTTACAGACAGATGCCATCTTGGAAAACAGATGAGTCAAGACACGAGCGTTGTGCTAAGTGATGAATTGTGACTTGGAATCTCTTATGGTCCATTGTTTCCGGAAGAAAGCATTGAACGTGACAAAGAAATTAAATAAAAATAAAAATGTCCTTGTAATTAGATTTCACAAACTTAATTTCTATCGACCAGCTCACTTAGCACAGCGCTCGTGGCTCGACTAGTCAAGACTGTTTTCCAAGATGGCGTCTGTCCGTGAACGCGTAATGCACTGTGTTTATAAAGTATCTTCTTATTAAACTGTTTGTACACTCACAAAGTTCTCAATGCTTCGGTTTGCATGTAGGGACCCTCATTATGCTACCGTGTTAGTGTGAGGCTATTTTGAGCCTTGTTAGTGGTATTAACTAGTGATTTAATTTCACTACCCTGTGGCCCATAGACAAGCGTTATAAGCTAATCTGTTTTTAGAGATAAAACTCTTAACATTCGATTTTAATGAAAACGCATCCCAGAGAACGATCTACTCTGTAACCATCTGTTAATTACCCCTAGGGTCATTTCTCACCGGAGTTGTCCTTTGATTGCTCTAACTGCGTTTTTATTTCTCCTCTTTGTAGCACTTTGAGAATTTCTTGTTCAAATGTAAAGTGCTTTATAAATAAAATATATTATTATTTTTTTCTGAAGGATCATGTGACACTGAAGACTGGAGTAATGAAACTCAAAACTCAGCTTTGCATCGCAGAGCAATTTTGTATTTTTAACAACAACCATGTTGAGACTTCTTCTGAAAACATTTTAAAATCTTACCGTTCTCAAACTTTTGACTAATAGTGGACTTTTCAATATGTTGCCTTGATTGAATAAGGTATAAGCTTTCCCTGTTAAATTTTAAAAACAAAACGGCAACATTTTATAAAAATCTTACTTTAGGATGCAATGCACAACGTATCAACGTACAGTGTACAACAGTTTCTGGAACTGTGTCCTAATACACTCATAATTGCTCAGTTTTATGAGTGAACAAGTTATTTTAAGTCTGTCATAGACTAACTGCATGAATGCACAAAATTGAGGTTTCATCATTTGCAAAATGACAGTAAAACCAATTTGTGTGCAGCGTAAATGGAGCACAAAAACCACATAGCAACCCCTTTAGCAACCTGGTAGCAGCACTCTGGCAGCCACCCACCACACTAGATAATACTTTCAATTCGGAAAACTTCATAATCATCTTCTGTCATTTGGTAGATGGCGCTGCCATGCGTGCAGGTGTTCAGACAGGGGACAGGATCATTAAGGTGAGACACTTACAGATACAAGATTACTATATGGAGCTGCGCACCCCTTCTCTCTCATCACCTCTGCATTTCTACATCTGTCTATTCTGCCACCTGCTGGTCAGAAAGTTACCTCATGTTGGCTGCTGTGTAGAAGTAGAATTTGCATATAGGTCTTTATGGCTGGAGTTTAATACATTTTGAATGTTTTTCTTCTCTGCTTTAGGTGAACGGGACCTTGGTGACACAATCGAACCATGTGGAAGTGGTGAATTTAATCAAATGTAAGTATAAACAATGTGCTTAGTTAAAAATGTGGACACTTCATGTTTCCACTCCTGACCCAAATTCATTTGTTCTTCACAGCTGGATCTTATGTGGCCCTCACAGTATTAGGCAGACCTCCCGGGTTGCCCCAGATCCCCCTCTCTGAGGTAAACATAGGTCTCGGGTCACCGGGGTGTTTCGGGGACCCTTTTATTACATCTCCCAATTCTTACAATGCAGTGGAACGCACCTCCTCTCCCCTTGTACCATGGGTAAGCACCCATTTAAAATGTTTTAAAATCTGGTTTTGTTGTTTTCATTTGTGTGTGTTTATTTGTTGTCAGTTTACTTCCTCATATCTCTCCTCCAATTAAATTACGTACTCAATATTTATCATTTGCTCCTCCTTGTCGTTTCTCAACCCAACCCTACATAGGAAGAGAACAGTGCTTCACACAACCAAAGAATGGACTACAAGAGGATGGTGTCCAAGGAGCAACAGGACATACAGGTCAGAATCTAAATGTCAGACTCAAACCTACTAGTTTAAAGTAGACACAGGCTACTTTCAATGTCACAAAGTGTGTCTGTCAGTAAAGTGTTGAGTTACAGAGCTATATTGTCGCAGTATGACTTAAGTTGATAAGAATGAGGCCTTTCCTGTTAGGAGGTAATTTAGGCTCCAGTACAGCTGATAAGTGAGAGGGCAGACCTAAGCCCCTCCCACTATGTTTCGACACAGTGCAGTTTTACCACCTTAGTAGTGCTTGTAAACAAAGATCTGTCATTCTGATTTTCTTGGAGAGTGATAGAAGTAGACCTTTATAATATAGAAAAATATAAGTGTTGAGTGCAGAGTAACAGAGTATTTTGCTTTTTGACTGGAGTGTAAGAGGACTGATTATATAGTAATGAAAATTCCTCATTCTTTAGGGACTAAGGGAGGACTACAGCAGAACTCCTACAGCCAAACCACTACGGGACATCCAGGAAGCCAAGAAGCACATTCCACATCAGCAGGGCCAGCTCAACAAGGCTACACATGTATGATATTTCAGAACAGTTTCAATGATTTTCACATTCAAAGCATCACTAATACACTGTTTGGCGTTGTGGTTGACCAATATGAATTTAGATACATATTCATATTTAAACATAATAAAAAGTCTTATTCTGCTTTTTTACATTTTCTTTAATGTGTAAAGTTGCTGTTTGAGCATGAAAAAGGTCTGCAAAGTTACAAAGCACAAAGTCCACTACAAAGGGGAGTTTTCCATATCAGTATTTTCCATATCAGTAAGCAATATTTCTAACTCCCTGAAATGCCTTGATTGTTGTTTTGAGGTATCTTTCTGAAACATACGTGTCGCAATGTCCCTGATTTTAGTAATTGGTTAGTAATGTTGAAATTTCCGGTTATGGTTAAGGGGCGTGACATTTCCAAAACGCGTGGTTGATCAATCACAACACACTGCTCCAGCTGTCCAATCAGAGCACGTTGCACTTTTTGGACGGAGGTGATTCATAGTGACAAGAACTAAACAGAGTGCTATGGATGGACTGGGAAGAGAGGTGTTGTAAATAATAATATACAATGTGGGAAAAAAATGCAAGAAAGCCTTTTCCAGTAGACCCCAAAAACAAAAAGCAACGGCTGGATGTTGATGGTTTGGGGCCAAATGGGAAAAGTTAATTGGCTGATACTAATCTTTAAGTCTGAACGATATATTGCTTGACCACTTTTTAGAAGACTATGATAGTTTAAAAAAATATCATGAATATCATTGAATTATGCCACATGTATTAACTATAAATCTATGCTTTAGGAGAGTCTGTGTCTCAGGAACAGTGAAGATGGCTGTTGGGTGGATGAGGATCAGTATAAGGGAGATTTCAGCCCGGATGGTTTCTGGAGTGGAAGTTCAGTATTACCTGTAAGTGTACTATGTGTACTCTTTCTTTTGAGGTAACTTCGCTGATCTCCGTTAAATAGTGGCACTTATCATGAGTGTACTCAGCTGCCCTTGTTCCGTCCTTCCTTGTGGTGTAATTAATTGTGTATATGCAATGTGCAGGTCCAGCGCCGGTTCTATCCGGGCTCTCCAGAAAGCCAAAGGGACTCCAACTGTTCCAGTCTGAAGAGCACCCCCAGGGACAGTCTCAACTCCTGTCCATCCCCTGAGGTTGAGGACAGCTCTGAACTGGTGAGAACCATTCTTTTGGATAGACCTTACTGTCTGATTTCACACGATTGTCACACCTCTCTGCTTCCTGCCGTAGGATTCTCGTTTCCAATCCTCCATAGGGAGCCCACCCTCCCGCCTGGCTTCCGAGATCATTGCTGCTGAAGATGATGACTTTGACATAGAGCAGGAGCAGGTATTCTCAGTTCCTTTCCCTGGGTGTAGAAGCCTTGATCTTGGTCACCCGACTCTCTAAACTGATCGGATGTGTTCCAGGTTAACGGCCAGTGCAGCTGTTTCCAGAGTATTGAGCTGCTCAAGACTCGCCCCGCTCATCTTGCTGCCTTCCTGCATCATGTGATCTCCCAGTTTGACCCTGCACCTCTGGTGAGTTCCAGTAGTAATTAGCAGTGCTTGCTAAGGCAGGCAGAACTATTGCTATCAGTCATGCTTTTCTGAGCAGGGTTTTTTGTGGGACCTTGAAAATTCTTAAAATCTAAAATATCAAAATAAAAATGTTATGCCTTAAAAAGTCTTAAATTAGCAAATTACTTCAGTCATTTTGATGGAAAAAAAGCTAATAAATAATAATAATAGCAATAGTTATATATAGCGGAATCCTTTGTTCAATTTGTGTAATTAAAAACAAGTAATTTTGTGATTCTGCATTTTCTTTTTACGTTTTTTATTGTGTGATATAGGTCTTGCATTTAATTCATTATGGTCTTAAAGAGGTCTTAAAAAGTCTTACTTTTGACTTGATGAAACCTGCAGAAACCCTACTAAGCAACCATATTTATGGTATCACCGGACTGACAATAAAACTCCCATAGAGTTGTTTTGAAGTGATTCAACCATTCATGTTTTTTAGACCAAATTTTCAAGATACAAGTTATATGTTTTACTAGCACAAAGTCTTGCAAGTCTTCAAGGCTTCAAAGGAAGCAAGTCTTCATGTCACAACCTCTGATTTAAAAAGCTGCACAATAAATGATGAAATAAACCAATCAAAACCACAAATCAAATTCAAACCACCATTGAAGGTTTTTTTCCTATTCGGAATACATCAAAAAAATGTGACGATCAATTTTTGTTATTATCAATATTGAAACCACGATGGTTTGTTTTCAGGATTCTTCGATGAGTGTATTTCAGAAGAACACATTTATTTGAATGAAATATCTTTTCCGAGATCTTTGCTGTCACTTTCGATCATTTGAATGCATCCCTGCTGAATAAAAGTAAAAAGAATCTTACCCACCCCCAAATTTTGAAATGAATTATATATTGGTGACCATATCTTTATTAACTATCAGTAATGTTTTCAGTTTGAATCAGTCATACAAATTCACAAATCTGTCTTGCTAGTTCTCGCTCACTGAATCTCACTTCCCTCCACAGCTCTGCTACTTGTACGCTGACCTCTACAAACAGACCAACTCCAAAGAAATGCGGCGCATCTTCACGGACTTCTTGACGTTCTTCTTAGACCGGGGGGCAGTAAGTGGAGCTTTTCACACCTCATCCCTTCTCGCTCTAACTCGTCATTGTCTGCGCTGTCTTAGTGTCATTTGGTCTGCGGGCATGTTGAGGCAAAAGCCTGGATCCACCCAGATCAACCGTGCCTTTTGTCCCAAGAGGTGTGTGGACGGTTACTCCTTTCCCAGCACCCTCAGGGTCAGGAAGCAAAACCTCTCTCAGACAACCTTTTACCTCCACGGTCATCGCATGTTGTTGTTCTCAAACTCAGTGTGAGTTTGTGAGTGGGTGCTAGTCTTCCCTGCAGCAAACTTTGTTCTCTTTCTGCCAGATGGATGGGTAGTTAATTTGGAAAATTGTGCATATATTTTTTTCTAGAGCTCAGCTGTTTTGTTACCTTGTTATTTTAGTGTTTGTAGTTGTTTTGCAGGCAAAGAAAAAAAATCTTTTGTCAGAAACAATTTTTAATTTATTATTTTCGTTCAACAGAATTTGAAGGTCGCTGTGCCTGAATCCATCTCCACTGAGCTCGGTAAGCACAGTTAATTTTAGAAGCGTCTCAATGGAAGAACAAAACTCATTCTCACCCGCGCAATGTTGTTTCAACAGTCATGCTTCTTTGTTTATTTCAACATCCAGCCACATAATCATTTCTCAGCCCTCGGTGGGAAACCTGCAATTGTTCAGAAGGCACAAATCCTGTTTAACATTCATGTTGACTCTCCATGTAATTATGGATTAAGCATCTGAAGCACTTGGTCACCCTGACCATGTGTCGTGTTGACATTGCTTGAAGAGACAACATGTTTAATGACGTCTATCCTCTGTATGGCCCAAATGAGTTGTTTCCTGTTGTTTACTGATCACAAATGGGTGTGTTCGAATGTGTATTTGTGAGAAATGTTTTTGTGTATGTTCCTAGCTGTAGGTTGGGGACCATTGTTCTTAATTAGGGACATTCAAGGATTTACCTCTATAGGAAAATCTATTTATAATGCAAAAACAGTGTTTTTTTACATTAAACATTTTGAACCAGTTTTCTTTTAGGTTAAGTCTGAACCAATTATATTGAAGTTTTATATTAAAAAAAAAAAAAAAGAATTGAACATGGTCGTCCCCAATTTAGATAGCTTATTAAATGTGTCTGATTTGTCCTTAAAGGACAACTCCGGTGAAATTTTAAGTTTATCTTGATCGTTATATCTTTGTGAGTACAGTCTATAGAAAGAAAAAAAATGAACCGGATTGGGGCTTGCAACACAGAGTTATTAATACGGCAGCTTGGCGGCATAAATGTAAAGGGTGTCTTTGTGCCTCTTAACAGACCCAAAATGCTATTAAAATGTCTGTCTAACATTAACAGGGCCCTTACATGACAACGAGATGCGTTTAGCCACTTAGCCATTGTTTAAATTCATCTAAATAGTGTTTTAGACGGCTAGCTGTATCTCGCGCTGAAGTCCCGTGGTAACTCAGCGGTAGCCAGAAAAAAGGCAGTCCAGTTGAGAGGAATATCGTGTGAAAAGCACGATTATTTTATTACTGCACATCTTTCCTTAAGTCGTGTGTTCCCAAATGGAAGGATAAATAAAGTTTACATTACCTCCACAGTGGTTGTACCTGTCTTTAACCACGGAATGACATTTTTCTTCAACCGGCCCGGCTGTGTTGTGTCTGTGTAAGTTAGTCTAGTGTTCGCTGCAAATTTTCACAATTCGGAAAGGCACAAATGCGAACCATTTCTTCTTCACTTGTGAGCCCGATCGGATCATCACTCTAGTGATGTCCAGTTAATGAACGAATCGTTCTTTTGAACCGGTTCTTTTTAGTGAACCGGGCGAACCAGTTCACCAAATCGGCCTGAATCGTTCTAAACTGTTCGCGTCTCAAATCAGCGCTGATCACAAAGTTACTTTAGTTATTCACTTTCTGACATGAGTGACAGTCCCTCCGAATATAAATAAACTAATGTCTTGAATGATATGTTGTAACTCCAACCGTTCACTGAACCGAGTCATGTTTTGCTGAGAGATCTGATGAACTCACGAGCCGCTAATACGGAGCATGCGTGAGTAACTGAACGAGCAGCAGTCCACGGATGAGCAGGACAGAATCAAAAAACATTTCTCTCGGACACGTTCAATACTGAGAACAGACGAGCTGATGAGCAAAGCCTCTTCATACAAACAATGCTCTTCTCGACTGGACTATTTTTCCGCCTACAACGGAGTTCCCACAGGACTTTAGCACGAGACACAGTTAACCGCCTAAAACAGGTTAATTTAAAAAATGGCTAAGTGGCTAAACGCATCTCGTTGTCATGTAAGGACCCTGTTCATGTTGAACAGTCATTTTAATTGCATTTTGTGTCTGTTAAGAGGCACAAAGACACCCTTTACGTGTATGCCCCCAAGCTGCCGTTTTAGCTGAGGGGGGGCTCTGGGCATTAACTGTAATAGCTCCGTGTTGCAAGCATCAATCTGGTTCGTTTTTTTTTCTATAGACTGTACTTACAAAGATATAACGATCAAGATAAACTTAAATTCGTCGAAGTTGTCCTTTAAAAAAACCTGGCTAAAAACCTAGAATGTTAAAGGGTAGGCTTAACCAAAAATTAAAATGATGCCATTAATGACTCACCCTAATGTCGTTCCACATCTGTAAGACCGCCATTTATCTTTGGAACACAGTTTAAGATATTTTATTTTTAGTCCATATTGAATCATGAATCAGTACACTGATTCATAACTGTTCGGATCTTTATTTGTGGATTGAAAACAAACACGGAAGAGAAGACAATGCTGAATAAAGTCGTAGTTTTTGTTATTTTTGGATTAACTAAATTAACTAATTAACTAAATGATGTCACATATGGACTACCTTGATGATTACTCCTTATTTTTGTGTATATGTTGTCAGAGCGGCGGAGACCAGAGCTGATTCCTGAGGAATTACACAGGCAGTATATACAGACAATGCAGGAAATGCTCCTTCCTGATGTTCAGAGAAACTTGGAGGACTTCAGGTCAGGAATATAGACTTTTCACCATCATAGCTAACCTGTGATGCCACAATGTTCTCATTCATATTGAAAGTAACGCATTGACGGTAACACCTACAAAACATCTGCATCCACTCTTACAGGCAGAAGCGCAATATGGGTTTGACCCTGGCTGATGTAGAGCTGTCTCGCCTGGACTCTGAACAGCTGGTTCTAGAGAGAGAAAGATCGTGTGCTGAAAACATCCTCTCCAAGATAGATGACATTCTGTGAGAATCTCACTCACTCTGTTAATCACTCCACATTAGGACTGCCTCCATATTTCCAGTGATTTTTCAAGATTTAACAAGTAACTTTATTTGGCCATTTACATTTTCTTAAGATCATGACTCTAGACTAGTTTTGTGATCCTTCATAGTATTGATAAGCATCTATTAATATTGCTTTCAATTTAATCTTCATAAGCAAAAACTTTACAATTTGAATCACCAATAACATTTATTTATACATGTTAAAATAGCAAATAAAATATTAATGTCAAATTAATATTTTGTTCAATTATTTACATATCTAGCAAGTAACCATAATTTTGCAGTGTGGTCTTATAATCAACCTGAAGAAGTTTATTTTTTATATATCAATCTGCTGATTGTACTCTTTCTTATAGCCTTGCTGCATCCTTGCTGCAACTCCAGACCTCCCATTCTGCTTTAGCGCTTTCAGAGCAAATACATAAATGTCAAAATATATATTGAATATATTATCTATCCCTGCTCCACATACTCAAGATTACCTCCTCAATGGCTGTCCTCCATCTTACACATGTGTCTCTTTCAGGTTGACTTCACAACCAACAGAAGAGGAGAAATGGTGAGATTTGTCATGTTTTCCTCCGGCAAACCTCATCCATAATGATTCACAATAAAGACATTAAGGACGAGGTTTATTTGATCGTGCATAAAGATGTTGCGTTGAATTTGTTTGTAAATTGTCAGCCTGGGGTGCCAGCGCATTGACACTCGACACAAATGCAAGATGCTGCAGAACAGAGCGACTTAATGAGATTTCTGATCTTCATGCATTTTCTGGTCCTCATTTACCATAATGTAGGCAAACATATTTGAGATGCCATATGGAAACACCACAAGCTTGTATGATTTATGAATATACAGGACATATGCGAGAAGATAGATGGGGAACTTGTGCGTGTGTGCATGAGTTTTGTGACATATGGCAGAAGGCACAATAAGATAGGAGTCATGTGGAACAGAAGGAGTTGGCCAAATGGAGCCAACAGCACTCAACAGGCACAACACAACCCTCAGAGACTGAAATCTAAATTAGGAATTTAAAGACTGATGCTCAACATTAAATTAAATTCTTAAATGTAATGCTTAAATTCAACCCTAAAACTGAGTTTTGTCTCCTCCAGCACCACCATACAGTATGTGATCTTCATGTACATGAAGCATCTGGGAGTTCGGGTGAAAGAGCAACGAAACCTGGAGTCCAAACGAGTTCGAATTAATTTCCTTCCTTCCAAACTGAGGGTATATGCTCATACCATTTCCACCCACCTCAAGTCTTTTTTTTTATATTTCAACCACGTTAACTTTGTTCCAAAACCTAGTAAGCTACCTTGTTATCTACATACGTAAATACCTTCTAAGGGAGTTTCCTAACAGAAACTCATTTGACTATTTTGGAACGCACTACGTACAATAGTTTGACACGCACACATTAGGTCTAAAAATTGTTGTAAAAAAAATCTCATATTACCAATGTACTGTGAAAATAGAATTAAAAATGTAAATCGAAAGTATTATGATCCTGCTGCACAGGAAGATTTTGTCTAGCCAATATAATTACTTTTTACTTTTATCCATGAAAACGATCTTCTCAATCTATATATAATGAAAATTTTCTCATCTTGGATGTATTGTTTAATTAAGCTTGTTCTGAAAATGATATATGCAGTGCTGTCTTAGAAATCGATTAAAAGATGTCTTAGAAGGCGGCATAATTAGGTTGCCTTCGTGTCCGGAGCACGCTTGAAATGCTGCCCCTGTAGGCAGTTTTTGAGGTTTTAGAACAGAGCAATTATCTTCTCAGTCTTTCCATGGCAAAGCCCTTACCCTGAGGATTGTTGTTTTACCCTTCCTGTTCCTGAACAGAAAAGCAAAACAGAAAAGGAGGAGGAGAAACTGAAAAAGCCTCGCTTCCCCATCCGGGTTCCTCCACGGTGGCCCAGTCGTGTCGATTCCGTACCATGTAAGTCTAACAAAAATGTCTTCAACCCGCATTAATTAAAGACACTTTTATTTTGGGCCATTAACTAATGGTTGGTTTGATAAACATGTACTGGACACTGGACCAGGCACAAAATTGTCCTTTATATTATTTATGGAAAAACAGGCATCATAGTTTCGTTGATATGTTAAATCTGTCTACATTTGTTTGTTTTAAAGGGGTGATGAATTGAGAAATCAACTTTCCCTTGAGCTTTTGATATATAAAAGGTCATGGCAATATAAGAATATCCTGTACGTTTCAGAGCTGAAAACTTCCTTGCTAGTCAAAGAAAAGCTTTTATAGACACCAGGCCCAGCAGACGATCGTGTTCGCATCTTGACATCATCGACTGACAAACCACTGCATAGCCAGCAGCAATAAACATGCCGAAGAAGATAGCAAGATATTGCGCTATGCCTGGTTGTGGAAGAACACAGTCGCTGCATAAGCTTTCTTTGGATTCTATTATTAGGAATGTGTGATACTACATCATTTATTTTTCATGAAGTTCCAGCTCACGTGTGGAAGATATTGTATGCGTGTTCGCAATCGCTTCATTTAACTGCATAATCTTAGTCTTAGGTCGCGCTGGATTTGCAAACACAATGTTGTGCCTTCTATATTGGATCTGACAGGAATGGTGCAACACACTTATGTGAGTAAAAGTAATAGTAGTCCTGGGGCTGTGTGTTTTCCAGACGGGCTACCAAAATGTAAGCACGTCAGCAGGCCGGTGAATCTCAAGTAGTGAAATATTCCATTCTTGATCTGGGCACACACACACATTCACGCTTGTATCCCCCGATAGGGCGGGCCAAGCAATACAAAAATAATATTTCAAACAATTACGGGTGGATGAGAAATACTCATTGTGTTTGTTTAATAAAGACGTTCACGAGCCCTGTGATCGAGAGTATCATTCTTGTTGCCACTTTCAAAACAATCCCTCCCTCATGTGAACTGAACTGACAGGGGAGCTTGAAGCTCATTAAATATGCAAATCTTATCCAATCTTAGCCGGGGGCATTTACTTCCAAACTCCAGTGCGGCACGCCCATCAAAACCCAGTGTTCAGAAGACAGCCTCAAAACCAGTGTTGAAAATAGCCTATTACTTATTAGTTATGATGTTTTTAAATTAACGTCATTAGTTGACCTCAGGAAACAGTATAAAAAAAACAGTTCATGACACCTTTAATATTTTCAAGTTACACGGATAAATTAAATTAAACTAAAATGAGAACACAGAAATGTTTGTATCATATTTGTTGGGACTCTACATTTACAATGTCATAATACTTAAATTCACTTACTGCGTTTAAAGCATTTTTAGTTTTTAGCGTATTTACACCAAGTTGGCAAACTTGAATTTTAATATAATAATTGTAATACATGCTGTTTTTTTAAAAACTTTAACTTAAGCAGCACAACTTTTTTAACATTGATAATATATAAAATATATTTTTTGAGCACTAAATCAGCATATTAGATTTATTCCTGTGATACTGAAGCATGGCGTAATGGCTGATGGAAATTGAGCTTTGCCATCATTTTTTTTTTTTAAATCAAATAAAGGCAGGCTTGTCGAGCATAAGTGATTTAAAAAAAAAAAAAAAAAAAAATCTAAACGCAGAAGACCTGTCCTCATTTTGCTTTCCTTCCTCTGGGTGCTAAAGGATTCTTATTGATGCTGAATCTTGTTTGGTGTGTGTTTTGAGCAGCTGGGAGGGCCGGGGACATCATCAAGCAAAGGCCTCAAAAGCAGATGTCTCAGCCAGCGATGGGCGGCTCAGACCTAATAGAGGGTGGACGTCTGCGGGGCAGTCAGTCGAGTGAGGGCTCAGACCTCCTACAGAGCCCGGGGTTGATCACCTCTCCTCCCTTCAGCGCCCCTTACGGCTCACCGATAGACCCTTCTGTCAGGGACTCAGAGTTTAGTGAGTACAGCTTCTCAATCTCATTCATCTGAGTGATCGTTTGTTTCATATCCTGGGCAGGCTGTCTGAGACTGCCTCTTCTGTGTCCTCAGTTATGAGCCCGTCTGCGGTGGTTCCCCGGCTCAGTGATGGGGTGCAGTCTGGAGATGTGCTGGACAGCATCTACCCACCCTGTGACTACCTCCCATACAACATGGACCAGCTAGAAGAAGACCGAGATGGAGACAGGTACATACTTAAAAGCTTCTGCAGCAACTAATATCTTTTTCTTCATTATTTCAGATTTATTTCAACCATCCCTAATATAGTCATCACAACCCACTGGTACAGCTGTCCAATCTGAACACGATTACTTGTATAATAACATGTTTTAGATTTGAATATCAGAGCTGTCACTGTCATTGAAGTGGGCATGTGTGTGTAATGTTTTCCAGACTCCTTGATGTGGGCACACCTAAACTGAGTAGAAGGTACTGGTCACTGGCTGCTGTCACCCCTATCACTCTATACACTGTATCCTAACCAGAAGAACCGTGATAAAGCGACAATTAATAAAGGCTATTAAAGACTAACATTTTCTCTACCTGGATTCTATTTTGTGCTAGGTTGTGAAATCTTATTCGTTCAAAGTATCTCCTGACATATAGCCTATACTGATTGATTGAGTTTATTCCACATTGCATAGTATTTTCAGTTTTTCCCCTGAACTTTTTTCCATAGTAGCTGGATAGAATATAGTTTTATCCAGGGCTCGATTTGAGGGGGAAAGGGGGTGCAGGGCGATAGCATCCCCCTTGTTAAAAAAATTACTAAAAGCATCCCCTTTACACTAATAATGTTGTTTATTATGTTAAACTTATTGTGCATGTAAAATATTAAAATTCTCTACATATTATAGTTTAAGAAATATTAATAATGGCGATTAGTCAACCAGAACTCAGTATTGTAATTAGCTGCGCACAAGCTCAAATTACGCTGTTTAATTATGCTGCAAAAGTAAGGATACGTTCATATTCGTCTTTGCCGTCAAACAAAAATGTAATGTTATTGATAAAAATGAATAGGATCGGAGCCCATCACCTCATTGACAGTGACAAGACATGCATCGTGGTTCATCTTGGGGATACCCGAGACCAATTTGGAGGCCTTTTCCGATCCTTTATATTCGTTTTTCTCGATTGCGAACACTTCAATTTAAAACACTTAACTCTTATTGGGATTCAGGAATTATTTACAGTCTTTCAGTATGCAACAATGTATAAATGCACAAGGTTTTCTTTGAGGGTTATGTTTTAGGAAGAGCCTGAGAGGAAATAGAAAATATGATTGTGGTGCTTAGACATACAATTGAGAATTGCATGTTTAAATGCATGTGTGTTTGTTTTGATGGCTCCAAGGTAATGTAATAAAGCTTATATTTTGTAAAAATAAATAAAAATATTTGTAAATATTTTGCAATTAATTATTATATATATTTTTTTACAATTCCACCACTAGTGTGTTATCCCTCTTCCTTTCTTCTCTTATCGTGCACCAACTTCACATTTAGATAGAGATACACACTGTGCTTAATGAGAGAGTAAATCTATGTACCATCTCCTCCCTCTCAGGTTTGAGGAGCTGCAGAGTGAGGATGATCAGGGGAGTGACGTTTACTCTGATGTAGATCCTCCAAACTGGCAGCAGCTGGTTGGGCGTGATGTTTTAGCTGGCCTGACACCCCACGAGATCAAGAGACAAGAAGTCATTAATGGTACGATCTTGTTCGTTTTTCACTACATGAATCAGGCAGGTGCACTTTAGATCTGTAGGTTTAATATGCACAAAGTATTCTGTTAGAGGTGGTCATAGTCTTTGTGGTGTTTAAGCTTTTTGAAGTAACCCTCTGATGCTCTCAGAACTGTTCTACACGGAGCGAGCCCATGTGCGCATGCTGAAGGTTCTAGACAGTGTCTTCTACCAGAAACTCACACGAGAAAACATACTGCCCCCTGCTGACATCAAGAACATATTCACCAACTTGGAAGAAATCATCCAATTGCACAGTATGTCATATTCCGATATTTTCTTCAGATAAATCACCACGTGTGTCTCATCGTGGTATCTGCTCTTTTAAATTTCAGTGAGGATAGCAGATCAAATGACAGCGATACGCAAGAAGAATGAGTCTTCGGTCATCGACCATATAGGAGACGAGTTGCTGTCTTGGGTAAGGGCTTGTGTTTTGCTTGTCAGTTGTAGTAGATCTTCTCTGTGAGATAAGACTCCCACCTATAAGTCCTCTGGCTTGTTGTTTTCTAGTTCAGTGGGGGAGAGGAGGAGAAGATCAAGCAAGCAGTGGGCACTTTCTGCAGTAACCAGCCCTTTGCCCTGGAGCTCATCAAATCCCGACAAAAGAAGGACCAGCGTTTCACCTCCTTCATGCAGGTGGGTCAAGACTCCTTACCGGCCGCAGGGCTACAAGAGCTGCGAATCATGCAAATGTTTAGAGCATTTCATGCATACATGAGTGTTGTTTATATATACATTTATATATACACATACACACACTCACACACACACACACAAACACACACACACACACACCGATCAGGCATAATATTATGACCACTGAGAGGTAAAGTGAATAACACTGATTATCTCTTCATCATGGCACCTGTTTGTTGTAGGGATATAATAAATAGCAAGTAAAAATGTTGTCCTTAAAGTTGATGTGTAAGAAGCAGGAATATGGGCAAGCTTAAGGATTTAAGCGGGTTTGACAAGGACCAAATTGTGATGGCTAGACAAGTTGGTTAGAGCATCTCCAAAACTGCAGCTCTTGTGGGGTGTTCCCGGTCTGCAGTGGTCAGTATCTATCAAAAGTGGTCCAGGGAAGAAACTGTTGTGAGGCCAAGGCTCATTGATGCACGTGGGGAGTGAAGACTGGCCTATGTTGTCCGCTTAAACAAACAAACTAAGGTAGCTCAGATTGCTCAAGAAGTTAATGCTGGTTCTGATAGAAAGGTGTCAGAATGCACAATGCAACACAGTTTGTTGCGTATGGGGCTGCATAGGCGCAGACCAGTCAGGGTGCCCATGTTGGCACATGAGCAATGGAAAAAGGTGGCCTCAGAATTTGGCGTGAACAGAATGAGAACAGGATCCATCATGCCTTGTTACCACTGTGCAGGCTGGTGGTGGTGGTGTAATGGTGTGGGGGATGTTTTCTTGGCACACTTTAGGCCCATTAGTGCCAATTGGGCATCGTTTAAATGCCACGATCTACCTGAGCATTGTTTCTGACCATGTCCATCCCTTTATGAACACCATGTACCCATCCTCTGATGACTGCTTCCAGCAGGATAATACACCATGTCACAAAGCTTGAATAATTTTAAATTGGTTTCTTGAACATGACATTGAACTAAACTGTACTAAAATGGCCCCCACAGTCACCAGATCTCAACCCAATAGAGCATCTTTGGGATGTGGTTGAACGGGTACTTCGTGCCCTGGATGTTCATCCCACAAATCTCCATCAACTGCAAGATGTCATCCTATCAATTTGGGCCAACATTTCTAAAGAATGTTTTCAGCACCTTGTTGAATTAATGCCACATAGAATTAAGGCAGTTCTGAAGGCGAAAGGGGGTCAAACACAGTATAAGTATGGTGTTTCTAATAATCCTTTAGAGGTGTGTGTGTGTATAAAATAACTGTTTAAAAACAAATACCAACAAATGGTAATTTTTATCATATAATATGAATACAATTAATGTTAATATGAATTATATATTTTTATCATGTTTGAGGAACAGAATGCATTAAGTGAAATAAACTTTTTGACAGCCCTACTCATTTTACAATAAATAGCAGGTTTGCTCGTTTGATGCAGTGTCACAGCAGTAGAGATGCTTTATTTATATAAGTAATCTCTGAATTGTTAAATAGTATCAGCTTTGCCTGGCAGCCAAACAACAGAGAAACGGAAGACAAAAGACATTTTATTTAATTGGAGCTACATTTGTAGGATATGCTGTAGGATTTGCTTATCTTGAAGATAAGAGTTTATTAACCTTAGGCAAATGTGGCTGTTAGGAGTCTTGAGAGTGTTGAGAGCTTGTGTTTTTCTCTGCACTGTTTAGAAGTGGATGTAGAGAACAAAGAATAAGACTTGAAATTTAACAACCTTTATATTGTTTTTTCTGAAATCAACTGCACTAATCTCTCCATTGAGAAAACTAGTGTGTAAGCACTAGAACATAAAGGTATAATAAAAATGTAAAATCCATTGTTTTGCTCTGTGCTTTTGAAGTGTATATTAGAGAAAATACAGCTTTTGCCATTTTAAAGTAGCAGTTCTCCCAATATCATCATCATGTGATACATCATGTTTTTTGTTGTTTTTTTCTTTTTTCTTTTTTAGTTGAAACTATTTTTAATAGCCTTAGTTAATTATAACAACACTGTTATGGAAAACAGCAGCATGAACATTTTGCCTAACGTCTCCTCTTGTCATTTACAGAAGAAAGTAAGGTTTGAAAAAACATGAGATAGAATAAACAATGACAGTATATTCATTTTTGATGCCTCTGATGGAGGACATGAAGATGTGATATGAAGATGCCGGCGTATTCAGAGATGGTTTTGTGCTTTACAAAAACATCTGTGATTCAAGTTATATACCTTGCTGATAGATCACAGGTATTGTGACTTGCAGAGGATTACTTGGGCGAAATCCACACTGAAGTCTATTATTTGTGAGGTTGGAGACAATTGATAACAGGGAAATATGCAAAAGATTAGGCAGGATTTTGTTGTGGATTTGCATGTACCGTTGTCCTCAATTTCTTGTTTGATCATCTCTGCTCCGTTTGCAGGAGGCTGAAAGCAATCGCCTGTGTCGACGGCTACAGCTAAAGGACATCATCCCTGCAGAGATGCAGAGGTTCACCAAGTACCCCTTACTGATGGACAACATAGCCAAGTACACAGGTATCCTCTTCCTTCAAGCAGCCACATCTCCATTAGTCTCCAATAATCTATTATTTCATATAAATTTAAATTTAATGAACACTTATTTTACACAATACAAAATTAACAAAGCTAGTTTATCAATTAATATGAGATTGAAACTCATGTTTACCTGTGCACTTTACAGGTGTTTTCTCTTGTTCTAAAACTTGTTTTCTTCATATTCCATAACTTGTGAGAGGTTGTCAGCCCTAACAGCAGTGATTGACAGCAAAAATTATTCATGACGGTTTAACCTCATGCCATATATCAGTGATGTGACAAGCAGTTAGTTGTCGACTGGATCAACCACACCCACTCAAAATGCAGTTGTCAGTCCTTAAAATTTAAAGGAAGTCACTTCTTTATTAAATGCAGTTGACCATCTCTTTCATAGCTCTCTACAGGACCTCAAGACAACTACTATTATAACTATTATAACATTGATGATTATAAGAAATCATGTGACACTAAAGACTGGATGGATGGCTTCTGAAAATGCAGCCTTAAAGTGCACACAAATTAATTATGAACATATATTTGCGATAAGGAGCCAGTTTTTTGTTGTTGTTTTTAAAACTATGTACAGATTAGAGCTGTACAATTCTGCATAAATTGAGAAATTCTATTTTTATTTTTTCAGATAAAGATAACGATTGTTATCGACTTCTGAGCAGACATCTAAACAATAACATGAAACTTACTAGAGTTTCTGACAAAATATTAATTGCTGCAGTCTATTTAAAAAATCGTTGAATTAATTTGAATGAATTGTTAAAAAAAATAGACCCAAACCATTATTAAATTAGAGCTATGCCACCTCTTAAATCCCTATTATTATTCCGAAATGTTCTGGAGGGGGAAGCGCACACTTTCAAAGAGTCTCTCACATTATTTGGCAGATGTGTTAAATTGTGGCTCTCTTGGCATTGTCAGAGGAAGGCAATAAATGTAAAGTATAACTAGCGATTAAGGAGGAGGTGATTCCTCTTATATTCATCTGAGCTTGGCAATAGTCTCAGTGGTGGGCACTAGAGGAAATAGAGGGCACTTGGCTGGCCGGGATGTTCTTAAAGAGTTGATTAGTCTCTTCTTGAAATGTGTGTGCACGTACATTATGTATCTTTCTTACCGACAGATGAGTCAGAGGAGAAAGACAAAGTGAGACGAGCGGCCGAATGCTGTCGACAGATTCTCAACCACGTCAACCAGTCTGTAAAGGAGTCCGAGAATAAACAGGTAAGCAGTGCAGCTCGATCGAGCTGCCACTCTGGCAGGTTTTATAGCCTGAGGTTAGCTCAAAGGAAGGACTGGAAAACCAAAACTTAATGAATGTCAATACTCATCTATAGGTTGAAAGTGTCTGAGCCCTCTTACATAAGCCTTGAAACTTCTCGTAGAGTAGAAAGAGAATTATTCAACCTTCAGTATACTGCTGGAAATTATTAATAAGCATTTTTTTTTAAGAGGCTACCTTTAGCTAATCTTTTTCCAAAGTTTACTGTGTATTTCTAAAAGATTGCAGCCCCAAAGTTTTTGTTGTTGTTGTGTTAAATCTGTATCATAAAAGGTCATCCATTGTCAATGAATTCTGCTGCATAAATATACATGTATTGTTTATGTCTTAAAGAGACTGGAAGACTACCAGAGACGGCTGGACCTCTCTTCCCTCAAGCAGAGCGAGAACCCCATGATCTCTGAGTTTAAGGTTAGTACTAATCATACAAATTATTCTAAGAGCTTTCCTGGAGAACTGTATTTGAGGAGCAGATAATAGTAGGTTATCCCTTCTGTTTTAGTTGTCATGCGGATCAGCAACAGTCACATTTCATTTTTAGTAAGATTACTGTGATTAACAGCATCTTGAAAAGCTGAAATACAATATTTATTCAGGCAGACAAATAAATACATTTCTTGGCATTTCTTATCCATTTAGTAGCACACCATTTTTTTTTACAAATTAAATCCAAACCCTATTCATATATCATTTGAAATAATGACTGTGACAATGTAATTTACTACTACTATTATAATGTTTAATACTATTTAGAATTAGCATTTTTTTTTGTATTTTCAGTTTTAATTCTAACTATTATTCTAATCCACAGTGTAGTAACTAATCTAGATATGGGGGACATTTACTACCCTGTCTGAAAATATGGATCCAGTTTTAAAATGAATATCAATGTAAACAATAGGGGTGGGAGATTATTCCTCAAAATGATATCACAATATTTCAAGAATATTCGCAATAACGATATTTATGACGATATAGAAAGAAAAAAAAATGGAACAAAGTTTTATCGGTGATTGCAGCTGGTAAGCAGCAGCATTTATAAGTGCAAACAAAGTGAAGGGCATTGTCCATCCTTTTCCAATGAGCTACTGTCATTGATGAGAGAATATTTAATTCAAAGTGTAAATCTATTGTCATAAGGTGGCAGCAGCAGCTTTATAGTCACACACAGCAAATGAAAATGAAAGCAAAGTAGCTTTGGTACAAGTTATTAGTGTTTTCACTGGAAATCTTAAGTAAAAATATAATATAACATTTTAGTTTAAACGATAACTTAAGCAATGTATGCCATGGTCTGTCTGAATATTCGATTTTGAACGATAAACGATAAAATCGTTTAATGCACAGCCAGGTAGTTCCAAGTAAGATGAATCACCATTCTATATTAATGCACTGTTTTCATTATGAAGTGTGCTATATCATTGATATATTTTTTATCATTTAAATTTTTTACCGGTATTATCGTGGACGGTATGATATGGCACACCCCTAGTAAACAATCATTCAGCAAATCTAAATTCAGGTGCTGTGTAAACAAAACTAGTGAGTCCTTTCAAGTAACAACTAGGATTGTAAGGATGCAAGTTACTCATTCATTTATTTTCTCACAGAACCTGGATCTCACTAAAAGAAAGATGGTCCATGAGGGCCCTCTGTCCTGGAAGATTAACAAAGACAAAACTATTGGTAAGCCACGAGTCTCAAACTTCCCAAGGGCTGGCTTCTGATGATTGTATAATAACACTGGTGTCTGTTTTTGTGTCAGAGCTGTATACTTTACTCCTGGAAGACATCCTGGTGCTGCTGCAGAAGCAGGACGATCGTCTTATTCTCAGGTGTCACAGTAAGAACCTTGCAGGAACGGCTGACACGAAACACATATTCAGTCCCATCATCAAGCTCAGCACTGTGCTGGTGCGCTCAGTGGCGACAGGTGAGCATCTGCCTTCTAATTTGTCAAACCCTCTTCCCATGTAATTTTTGAAGAATTGATCCTTATAGGTTTCCATTATTTCCCCAAACAGATAACAGATCATTTTTTGTGATCTCCATGTCCAAAAACGGAGCTCAGATCTATGAGCTAATGGCCCAAACAGTGTCGGAGCAGAGAATGTATGTTTTGGCCACTTCTTCCCTTCTGACATTTCTGCAAACCACAGCTTCTCATATATAGAGATACGTTTACTCTTGATGTCTTTTATATCAGGTGGCAAGAGCAGATCGCTCAGAGGGCAGAAGTTATAAATGGCAAACCCCGCAGCGTCATTCCTTTGCCTCAGCACGAGTGAGTCCTTCATTACTTTCTACTGATCTCAGATTAGTTAACATTATTAAAGTGTTTGTTCTTACTGGCCTGTGGCCTATGCCGTTCACAACTCTGTGGCGTCACAGGCTTGTAAAGTGTCCATTGGAACTAGGGTCGTGCTGATAGATATCATCACGAATCGACGATAGCCATAGATATAGTCCAAAGCATCATCTACCTGCGATATCAAGAGGATTTGGCATTTCCAATTATTGTATTTATAATTATTATTAAACTTTACAATTCTTTTGCCCCGGCATAATTTCATAGCATATCAACGCATAAATGATAAAATATTAGATAGATTAACTTACTCCTAAAGGTCTATTGTACAATGAATTATGTAATTAAAATCACTGAAATATTTTGCGTACATCGTTTCCAATGATAACAAAAGTAAATAATTAAATAAATGCGTAAATAAACAAGCACATTAACAATCCCAACAATTTTGTGTAGCGGCACTTCACATGTTGACGAGTATCGCCCAACACTACATTGGACGTGCACTTCAAATTCTTAGCAGAAGATATTTTTTGCCTACTGTTTTATGAATACCTTGAATTTAAGCGTACTATTTTCAGGCACTGTTTTAGCACTCTTACTATATTGTAGGGAAGTATTCAGCTCTTCACTGACACAGTGTCACCTTTAGGGATGCATCGATATGAACATTTTGGCCAATACAGATAAACAATATTTCTTTATATTTGGAATCTGTTAACTGATATATTGGCCGATAAGTCTAAATCCAAATTTGTACATAATTTGAGAGCCTAATAACAAAAACAAAAGTCTCACCATTAAAAGCCATGTCCCAAGCACATAATTATAATGATCTCATTATTAGTTTATGTAGCCAATCTTACAGACTTGTGCTGAAGTGATTCCAATCATATTTCAAGCAATTCAAAACCATCTTGGTGAATAGTTTGCATCTGAAATGTTTCAGCTGAAAGAAATAATCCATTATTTTTTGGGCTTTAAAATATTGGATACATTTTCTTATTGGGCCAATAACGATATCATTAAAAATGAACATATCGTCCTATACCGATTCGGTGGACGATATATTGTGCATCTCTGGTCACCTTGATAAACAAGTAGACTATTCTTTGAGAGAACTTTCTTGGGGGCAAAACTGTTCGGTATTGTGGAAATTGCATTGCAACGTGACTTCTTCTTCTTTTTTTTTCACATGGTTCATGATAATGCTTGATAATTCTTTGTTTAGATTAGCATAGTTATATACATAGAATGATGTACATTTTTATGTTGGATTTTCAGTTTGGAGTCTAGAACTGGGACAAGAGTAACAATAAAATCTATACATACAAGGCATTCTAAAAAAGTAGCAAAAATAAATGATAGACATGTACATAACCATTCAACTGTGTTCTAGTGGCGACAGAGACGGCGTCGAGTTAAGCAAGTTCAGCAAAGGCTCTGAACGAATCTCCACAGGAAGCGTCCAGTCCGCAGGTAGCTGTGCATGTACAAACGCTTCTCTGATTGTAAAAGTGTTGATTGCCCCCATACTCAACTCGAGCCTTCATCATCTGTCCTCAGAGAAAGACAGTGAATTTTCACCCTCAGCAGCCCTGCGGGACTGTGTCCCAGACGCCAACCCTGGGGAAGAGGACCAGGTCCCAAGAGCTGGCAGGAATGGCTCGTATCTGGACTCTGAACTCTTGAACGGCAGGGACGCAGACTCTCTATCTTGTTCATCTAAAGCAGATGAGGCTCTTAAAACCTGTAAGACTCCATTTGAACTGCATTAGCTCTCATATCGTTTTATCTTTGGTAACATAAATTAAACATGAAATAATTTGCATAATAATAAACTGTGCTTGCCAAACATCTTAACAATGGCAGATACCATGAGTTAAGGCTGCTGTGACCATTTGTTTTGGCTTCTTCTCAGCATTGGGAGGCAGTTGTCTATATGCCTGCCAACTCAGGAAAACGACAATTCAGCCTATATTGATTAAAACAACTCCAGAAAAGGCTTATTTATTTTCCAAGTGTCTTTTAATTAGTTTAGTATCTAACAATGAAAGATTTTTGGTACTTGTGCTTCCTAATGGGAATCACTTCTGCTGAAAACAACAAATATGTGAACTTAGAGCAGTTTGGACTAACAATAAGCAATACATTCTTACAGCATACATTCAGTTTTGATCATGTTAGTTCACAGTGCATTACCTAATGTTAACCGATAGAACTTTTGATTTTAAAAATGTATGGGTAAATGTTTAGATTATCTAAGATTAATAAATGCTTTTAGAGCATTGTTCATTGTTGTTTCATGTTAACAATTGAAACCTTATTGTAAAGTTTTGCCCGGTGTGGCATATTACATGCTCTAATATTTTACAATAAAGCCACAGATAGGTGCATATTGATGTTTATTACTTATTGTTTGTTGTTGTTGTTGTTAAAGAGAGAGTCCACTCCAAAATGTTAATAACCAAACAGTTTCTGTTTCCATTATCTTCTATTGTATTGCCAAAAATACAGTGAAAGTGAATGGGAACCGAAATCATTTAGTGAAAAACATTGTGCATTTTCTTAGCTGAACTATGCCTTTAATAATCATATTTGTTTCCTATTGTAGAAACAAGTTCTCCATTTTGGATTAGAACAAATTTAACCAAGCACCTTTGGTGATGTGGATGATTAAGTTACTGTTTATCATCTGTCCATCATCGTCTAAAGCCTGCCCTGACAATTCCATTGGTCTGAACAGTGTCTGTTCGGGCAAAATTACTCCTCAATGGATCAAGTCTAGACCGAACTGCCCAAGCTCAAATGTTGTGGGCAGGGCTGAGTTCGGCTGGCATCCAGGCTAACAGTTAGTTACAGCACAGATTCAAAAAAAAAAAAAAAACTTTTATTTTAGTTTCACAGTGTTGTAGCTGATTTTGCCATAGTAATAACAGTAAATGATGCATAATTACATTTACATAGCCCTCAACCAAACCCTAATCCTACCTTAACCTTATAGTAATTACATGTTAATTAATATTACTCAAATGCTTAAATATATAATTACACTGTAACAATGACACCTTAAGATAAAGTGTAATCATCAAATATCTTTTCTGATTCAGTCAGATTCATGAACAAATAATTTAAGACTGTTTTTGTGACGCATTTAAAACTGATTTGTTAATGAATGAGACATTTCAGTGTTCTAGTTAACATCAGTTATAAATGGGCCCTCAATATCGCTCTCATCTTGTATGTTGTGTTAGCGTCTTCATTTCAGGTTGTGTTGTAGTGGTGTATCATTTATTAAGGTCTGTGTCCATGTGATCATGTTTTTCAGTGGCGGCCCTGAAGCAGGTGCTGGTGACTCAGCTGATGGCTCAGGATGAGGGCGAGCGATTGGGCCGATCGGCCGGCAGTCGTCTCCTCAGGACCACCTCTCTACGCACACCGGTGGAGCACAGCTCTGCTCGTACTCCTACTCGAGCTCAGGACTACACTTCTGGAGATACGGGCTTCTATGAGTGCCCAGAAGACTACGGTGAGTGTTTTGAAATTCTGGCTTGTACTGAGGGTTGTTATGCATGTACCAAGAACATCATTAAATGAAGAAACAAACAAACAAAAAAGTAAATTAGTGTAGTAGTGATCCTGCTCTGACATCCAGGTGACTTGACTAATTGTTGCTGTGGTTTTTAGCAGCCTATCTGGTTCTGGAGGGGTACGGCGGCTCAGGCGAGAGCAGTACAGATGATGATATTCAGGTCGGGAGAAAAGAGCCGAGTTTGGCCCACAGCTGTGCTGCCGACTCGGGCATCAGCCTCAAGTTCTCCTCGCCCTCCTCAGGCAGCACGTCTCGCCTCAGCAGACAGGTCCTCTCGCATCTTCGCTGCCTGCAGGCCAACCTCAACCACCTCAAGGTCTGTCTCAACAGCATGATATATCAAATATTCACAATTATTGTTTTGCGAAATAAAACATTGTGATCTTGGTTATATTAATGTGTTTTAATGCACTGTTAAGGCTATTAAGTTTCTTAAAGTCTGGCTTATTAGACTAGTTTTGTGATCCTTGTCATTCAACTTGCTAGTATGTGAGTGTATTTTACTGTATATATTGTATGTTTCTTTACATATTATATATAATATATAAAAATCTTTGATTGTAGTCTTTTAAAGTGCAGTGTAGTGTCAGAAATATAGATTTTTCAATACATATCGATACTGAAATATCTGAAATACTTCCAATACTCATTTTCCACAGAGTAGATACGCAATGATACGATAAACTCGGCCGTGTTTTCTCGCTCCCTGTTCTCTCCAATGGCGAGTTGACACAAACCTGCCTCCCCTCACTCACTCGTTTAATTTGCCCCGGGGTAAATATTGTTAGTGTTACAAGGCTTGAACTTCAGCGTGGGATTCCACGTACACCTCTCAGTACAAAATTGAGTTTGTTTAAGAGCAATAAGCAGTGAAAACTGTCAAATAAACACAAAATAATGACAAAATAAATGTCAGTCTTATCGTTTTGTTTTTCTAAAGACAGCTGTATTGCCTGGCCTAGAGAAGACTTTAGTGTGGCTGAGTAGGTAACAATTTGACTAATGTCTTGGTAATGTTTTTTACAGGAGATGGAAACAAAGTATTATAATCTACTTCGCCAAAGGCCTGTTGGGTCAGGCGCAGATGCCGACGAGAGCAGAGGTACCATTAACACGTTGACTGCTAAACATTTTTTTAAATCAAACAGTCATTGGCATTGCGTTCCTGTTCCATCATTCCTCTCTGACTTATTCCTCCCACAGATAAGAAATAGAGTGGCAGAAGTTCCCGGCTCCTGTGATGACAGGGGCATCGCTTCTCTCCGTAACATGCTCCACACAAGCCTGTCTTCCTCACTGCTGAACACCTCCATCCAAAAACGAGGGGAATATTCTAACAAGGCCTCTTGCTTCTGTCAGCACTCGTCAATTAAGGAAGACGGACTGTCTCCTCTCAGCCTTACCTGTCCCAAGTACATGTCCTCATTCCCGCAAACGTGGGCAGCCTAGTCCTCTTCTTCCCCTGCAGACATAGCTAGAGAAAGAAGAACTTTACCAAATTGTACAAAGCTGTGTGTTTAAAATATATATGTAAGAAACACAAGTTGAAAGAGGATTTTTTTTTAAACTAATGTATTAAGGTTTTTTTCCTTTTTTAAAGCCCAAGATGTATTTATTTTTCCTTTTAGTGTTTTCCTCGTTTCTCGCATGCTTTTGGCTGTTGAAACTCATAAGCCGTCTGTCGCTGTAGACTTCAGTATGACTGAACAGGGCGAGTGCTTCAGAATTCAGACTATTTTCTCCCCCACCATTTTTTTTTGCGCGGAAGCCTATGCAGTACTTGAAGAGGAGTTTTAGTTCAAGGCCTCTCTCAGTTCCTCCAGCCAGCTGACATTCCTCCCAGAGCCCTGGACTCATTCATTTGCCCCTGAGACCCTCCTGCCGAGATAAAGAGTTGATGGAGCTCAGGCTCTCCTGGTCTGCAGCTAAATTTTGATGACTGAAAAATGAGAAGAATTACCATCAAAATGGAAAGTGATGCAAAACCTGGAAATAAAGATGCAATGACAACCTCTGTACTGATCAATTTGGCTTCATTTTTTTTTTTAAACACAGGCACTAGAGTATAATGAGAACAGGTGCTGGAATGCTCGTGATCCAGAATGGTAATTCTAGTAGCTTGTCAATCAAAACTACATAAGCATAATTGTTTGAAACTGAAAAACCCTGCACTCCTAAAAATAATAGTTACAAAAGTGCCATAGAGAAACCTTTTTGGGTTCCCCAGTAAACATTTTCGTGAACAGATCTTAAAAGAACCATGTCTTTTTAAGCAGTCATATTAGTGAAAGTATGCACAATTTTGTGGACAAAAAACATCCTTTGTTCATTACCAGTTGTGTAGATGCATAAAATACGGATTACTCCAGTCACATACGAAAGAAGTTGCTTTCTGTTGGTCAACATAATGAATTTGTGTGCTTAAGGTTTATCAAACTTTAATCCGATGCTAAATGTGGGCTGCTTATGCAAAATTCCAGATTGCGTGAATTCCTGTTGCCAATTTGCTGAAAAGCTGTAAATGTGACTACACTTGTGTGATTTTATTTTAACATGGACAAATGCATCTGGAAAGTTTCTTTTTACTAGTTAAGAGATTTTTGGTAATTTCAATTAGGTAATTTTATTTATTTATTTATTTTTAAGACAGGGAGCTTTTTAGCATTAGTGCTACTTAAAGGGTTAGTTCACCCAAAAATGAAAATTATTTCATTAATTAGTCACCCTCATGTTGTTGGACACCCGTAAGACCTTCGTTCATCTTCGGAACACAAATGAAGATATTTTTGTTGAAAGCTGATGGCTGAGAAAGGCCTCCATTGGCTTTCAGTACATTCCCACTCACAAGACCCATAAAGGCACTAAACACATGGATACAAAGTCCATCTCACTACAGTGGCTCTACAATAATGCTACAATGTGACGAAAGTAGTTTTTGTGCGCAAAAAAAATCAAAATAATGACTTTATCCGACAAGTTATTGTCTTTTGTGTAGGTCTCGGAGGTGAACTCATGCGATAGTGGCACTCATTTTTCGCTTCCGGGTCATGTATCTGAACGGCGGAGATGCGTCATATTCTCGTGCATTCGTCGAGTTCACGTCAATAACTTGGTGGATAAAGTCGTTATTTTGATTTTTGTGCACACAACTATTTATGCCGCATTGTAACATTATTGTACAGCCACTGTAGTGAGATGGACTTTGTATCGATGTGTTTAGTGCCTTTATGGGTCTTGTGAGTGGGAATGTACTGAATGCCAATGGAGGCCTCTCTGAAGCCTTTCTCAGCCATCAGCTTTCAACAAAAATATCTTCATTTGTGTTCCGAAGATGAACAGGTGTCCATCAACATGAGGGTGAGTAATTAATGAAATAATTTTCAGTTTTGGATGAACTAACCCTTTAAATGGATAGCAAAGAAGTTCAACATAATTAATGCTCTAATTATGTTTTGCCGTAGAGAATGATTGGAAATTTTGTTTGCTTTTGAAGTTGTGCAAGCCTGTCTCATAAACCAGCTAAATGAGTTGTGTTTCCTGCCAAGCTTTATTTTTATTCCTTACCAAGTGTACATAAAATGGGTACACAAATTGTACAGGCATCATTCATACTTACAAAGTTTTATGATCAATACCAATTTGCTTCCGTCGTGATTCTTTGCTTGACACGCCCAGTGTGTAAATTATACACAGACTTTAACTGTGGTGAAACTTTTTAAAGGACTTTCTGTGAGTGTTTCTGGAGTAATTTAGCCTGAGTGTGTTTGTCTTGTACAAGTTGTTGTTTTGCCTTCCATAGAACGATATAGCTATTTTGTATAAATATGTTTTTGTGTAGTCATATAAGGATTGGTTAAATCCTATGGTTAAATTATTTAACCAATGGTAAATAAGCATGGTTAAAATATCTTTTTTTCTTGTTCTTTTTAATGATTTGCAGCAAGTATCGTGATAGAGCAATGCCTAAGCAATCGCCTGAAGTTACATCTTCAGGTGATTGCTTGCATAAAATACTTGGGGAGAAAATCAGATGTTTCCTCACGATACGATCTGGCATATTGATTAAGATATTTGGTGCGATACGAATACGTTTTTTATTATATTCAGGGCCGGGTCCTGCATTCAGTATTCCGATATTAGCCATTTGTCTCTTTTCAACCAGTTACAAATACAACCAAAATAGCTTTCTGAAATCCTGTATTCCACTTGGAACATCGACAACAAAAGTATACTTTTATTTAATTATACTAGCCTACCTTTTATAATGTAGCTAGAAAAGTTTTTCAGTGTTTTGTGCTCTTTAAAATGTGCAAATCTATCATACCGACTGGAACATACACATCAAAATCAGTTACTGTATACTAATTGTAATTTGATGCATAATACAAAATGAAATGCTAGAAATGTACATTAAAAAATTTAAATATAAAAAACTTGAAGGATATATGATGACTATTTTCGCGTAAAAATGTTTTCTACTAGGCTGTTTCTTACATCATTAAATCGTTCTCCACCAGCGGCCTAAAAACGACATTGGGTGGTGTTCATGCGTTCTTATTTCATAAATAGGCCTACGTTATTGTGCTGTAAATATCAAGAATTACAGCAGAAACCATAGACTACGTTTATTCTGTTCTTTGATTGAGACATCCAGTATAAATAACCAAGTATGCACCAAATTCTTGTTTATTATGCAGTGACAGGCCAGTAGAGGGCAGATCGTGCTTGTTGTCTGTCTGGAGACTCTATGAATGCCCATAGGGCTGCAATGACATCAATGCTGAGTTTAACTGGCTTCTAGGCTTCTACAGGTTATAGCCGAGATACAGAGCAGAACAAGAGTCTAAAACTCCTGTTAAGCTCAGTCAGTCCTCCTAGGCATTGCTCTTTATCACGATACTTGTTGCAAATCATTAAAAAGAACAAGAAAAAAGCTCTTTTAACCATGCTCTTGCATACATCAGTAGCACTCATTCAAATGAATCACAGAGCTCCCTTAGACTCGGTCAAGTTTCCCCTAAGCACTTTTAGAGAGGAACGCTGTTCCTTTGAAGGAAAGCAGTTGCTTTTTTGCACTGAATGTGTCCTCTGTGGTACAGTGTCCTCGGTGTCTCACCCTTAAGACACAGTGAAGTTAAGTGCAGAGCAACAGACAGTCAGCAGGATAATTGATTGTCTCAGTCTCGGCATGCACCTGTCAATTATCTAATTGAAGTGCTGAGGGGGCGAGAAGAAGGGCAAACTGTGGTGTCACATCACATCTCTCGCAGTCTCTTGGGTCACCTAGACCAATCCAAGAGCATTCCTGTTTCCATAATCTCTTTTCCACACACTTGAGGGCAGTGTGCTTTATTGCAATCTAAAAACTAAAAATATTCAAATTGATCATTTTGCTCAGGTTGTATGATAGTACGGTATGAAGTATCAAGATATTTGAGGTTCAAAAGTATGAGAGCATTTGTGAAAACCATCAAAATGGAAAGTGATGCATGACCTGGACATAAAGATGCAATGACAACCTCTATCAATGTGGCTTCATTTTTGGCATTTAAAAAAAATAATTACTGGCTCCTTTAAAAAAAAATGCTCCTTTTTGCATTCTAATTTTTTTTTTAATTTATTAGACTAGACTTAAATTTAATTTATTGAAAATTTTATATTATATTATCAGAATAATAATTTTGTGAGCATTAAAGGTACAATATGTAAGATTTTTTTTTGGATTAAAATATCAAAAATTACACTAGAACAATGTTATAAAATTTGTTGACGTGTCCCACGATTCTAAGAATGTTTAAAGTCCCAGTAAAGGAAATTCTTATTGTTTAAATGAACTGTATGTAAGAAATGTTTCAATTGATCATAAAATGTCCCTGATATGTCACTAGACTTTAAGAAATCAAGTTCATTTCAAATACTTATATCACTGACAGCAGTAGTCCGGCCAGGATATTGTCCTTTAAAAGTTGTTGTTGCAGCCCTCAACTGATGTTGATGTTGACATGTTGTGTTTTGGCCTGAAGCTCCACCCTCCACCTATCGACCAATCACAAAGTCAGTAGTGTTTCGAATCCGGGTCTAATCGAATTGCCAGATCTGCTCTATTTAGCATAGGTGCAGCTACAAATGGATCCTGCAGCCTATCTGGCAACCTCGAGTCAGGGGGAGGGGGAGAGGGGATACACCGCTCTGCAGCAATTTGAAGGTGATTGCAGTACCAGTTTTGGCCACAAACTTACATACACTTCTTTTAAATCTCATTTTCTCGATTTCCCGCTAGTACCATGTTTTAACATGCCTAATATCGATCTCTTATTGCAGTGTGCATCAATTTAAAGATCAACAGTCTGTCATTAGTCTTTAGTCTGCCACAAAAAACAATACATTAAAATCATGAACTCAAATGTCATTGTGAAAAGAAAAAAAGCATTATGACTGTTGTAAGTAACATTGCGTGAATCAGACCTTTCTGTATAGCCTAACGCTAATAAGCTTAAACGAAAATAAAGAAATAATTGTATAGTGAAGTATTCAAATTTAATAAATGTATAGAAACAATAAAACTTTAAATTCACACAACTATAGCCTGACTAGGTTGTAGAGGCCGACACATCAGCACATACCGCCTACACTATTTTTTTTAGAGCAGAAAAAAGATGCTGCAGCCGGCGAGGGCTGGTTGCAGGACGCCACAACCTCCGCAGACAGTTTTTAATGTTTACCAGGCAATAAATACTCAATATTTTGCTTTAGTATAATTTTTGGGACAATAAGGGCCAGATCCAGGATTTGGGACAACAGTTTAGATTTTGGGACTGTCCCGAATTTTTCGGGATGTCTGGTCACCCTACCACCGAGTGAACACACAGAGAAGCATTATAACATAACTTTTAAAACACTTGATAAAACAGTGCTGCTCACAAGGATTTCATCCCCACCCTGATTTATTATATCGTAATATTCATCCATGAATATGATGTGTGCTAGCCTAGAAATCTAGACGCAACCTAGCGGCAGCAAATCTAATCTGCCGCGAGTGTCGTCTAGCAACTCTCAATACCCTTCTGAGCTGTAAAAGTCACTTTTACTCAGGACATGCTAGCTGGCAACACATGATTCCATTCCTTATGCTAAGCTAAGTTAACGGCTACCCTGCCAAACTAAAACAATGCATGCACTGTACCCTACCTTTTGGTAGGGTAGGCCATTTTTTTGTTATATGGTTAAAAGTCTCTTCACATCCTGATAGCAATAAAAAATAGAAGTGGACTAAATATTAAAACATGTACATGTATCTTCTGTGGAATTCTCGGGACCAAAACATTTTTGTACAATCATTGAATTCGGTCCTATGTCCTACCTGCCTGTCAGCGTATGTATTTCCATACATTCACACAGACATCACACGTCATCAGCGCGTTCCATGAGGAAAGCTGCAGAGTTGTAGACAGTCATTGAGCAGTTCCTCCTCAACCAAAACAAAGACCTTATGCTGCGTTCACGCCATGTCGTAACCGTAATTTAGAGGCCACCGTAACCTGTGATGTTCTACCTGGGGCTGTTCATTCGAGAATCGATTTTATGTTTGTCTGTGTCAGCTCTATCAATGCTGAAATGAACGTGCAGCTGTAAGATGGTACAAGTAAGAGCACTAAGTTATTTACCTTAATATTATTATAATATAATATGTGCTTTAAGAAGTGAAGTAATTTAACGTTGACTCTCATGGCGCTTTACAGATTCAGCAGTGTGTGTTCATGTGTTTTGGAGGAGGTGTGGCTTTGGAGATGCTCCGAGCTAGCTTGCTATTGCTTGCTTCTCTGAAATTGTCTAGCAGGGGTTTCTTAATCTGGGGTCCTCCAGAAGGTTCTAAGGGTTCCCCAGAAAAATTTCAGATAATTAAAAGACAAAGCCTTTCAGAATTGTATATGTTTGCTTTGTATCTTGCTAGTGAATTTTTCTCACTATAGTCCCCTTTATCATGCTCACTGGCTTCGTAGAGCAGAATTCTTAATGCGGTATGTAAGCTGCTTACCGGTACACACATTTATTGTGAAAGTTGCTTATACAAATAATTTTTAATTGAACAACTTCTTCAGGTTTATGCGTCCAAAATTAAGTATATCCTATTTAAATTTGGAAACAATGTTGTATTTAAAATGTCACACTTACTATTTATCTAACAGTTTTTTCATTCATAAAAATATAAAGATGGGTTTAAGGGGTTCCCCTATAAAGATGCATTATATTTGGGGGTCCTTGGCATCGTGAAGTTTGAAAACCCCTGGTCTATAGTATACAGTATACACCCTACATTTAAAGCAAAACGGAAAGCAAAAACACCTGACCTTTTATCAAACCTTTTCAGTTAACATGATAAATGTCTCCGATGTGATTGTATTTGATTGGTGAACAGTGACTAGAGCAGAATCTTAACATTTAACATGAACATTTCCAAGTTTCAGTAGCTGCATTTTCAGTGTGGTCTCAGACTCCCTCTGTGATTATTCCCAATATTAATTATTCCCACTGTCTTTCTGAAGACCTGCCTAAATAAGAGCTATTTTCGTTGTGACAACACGCAGAAAAGATTATAATTACATAAGCTGTTGTTCAAATATTATGGAGGACCAAATTACTAAAAAATAAAATAAGTAAATAAATAATGAATTCAATAAAACAGCAATTAAATGTACCAGTTTGTTCTGAAATAATGAAATAATGGCACCGCCCACTGCCAGTTGATTGGCATTAGTGAAATATCCTCTATTATTATGAAGAAAAAAAATCTTTGGAAAATCGTGCTTTGGAAATGCATGATTCATCAAATAGGAATCATTTGTATATGCAGCATATTATTATGAAAAACGGCTTTTTGAAAAAGCACATTTAATAATAGAAAAAATAGATTTTTAAACATGACAATAGTGTGTGTGGAAGAGGTAACTGAAATATATTAAACAATAAATGTTGTTTTCATGTAATTTTACAAAATAAATAGATAGATTTATTTATTTAATTATTTAATTAATATTTAATTTAATTATTTCAGAATAAACTGGTACATTTAAATCGTTGTTTTATTGAAATCTTTATTTTAATTATTTGATTTTGAGTAATTTGGTCCTCCATTAAATACAGCCATTATATTATTGTGGTCTTTACGCTGGTTTGGGATTTTGACAGGCCAAGGCCGAATCGTATTATTCTGCTGAATGAATTTAAACAAGGTAAAATGTGTCAATGCAGCTGACATTGCTAGTACCATGGTTTTTATCGTAGTTGTTCTGCAGACACATGTTCCGCGTGGGCTTGATTAGCTCATTCATTAGCCTACCCATGTTTTAACACCCATATTAAGGTACATAATCATAGTTATTTTCCACTTGACATGATGTGATACCCATATTTTAATATTAAAAGTAACTCATCCTAACAAAAAGCACATTTTGTTGTTAGGCAAGCACGACAGTTTAAAATCACCCTGTGTTTTTCAGAGTAGCAGGCCGCGGCACGAATAAATATGCATGCTTTGGATAAACCTGGATATTTTTATACTAAAACAACAGTGCTAAATGTGCTTAATTCCTCAAGTTAATATGAATTGGCTATTTAGACATCTTTGTTTGACAGAGATTGTTTTTTCATAGTAAAGTGAAGTCAGTAAGCTATAAACCTCTTAAGCTTATTATCCCGCAACGTGGCAGCGAAGAGAGAAGCAAGGAGAGGTTACGAGTCCCCTGTAGGATGTAGTGTTTGATTATGACCTCACTTCCACCCCTCGATGAGTAATGAACCTCTCCGCTCATATTGACTCGTCTAAATGGAACGGTACCCCTCGGCATTTAGTCTCACTGGAACAGCACTCAGCTGCTTTTAATTACATAGGTGAACAAACCTGGCTTAATATAGAACGAATTAACACGCCCCCTCCAAATTATTATTCAAACCACTCAGAGACAAACACGAATTAGTGTGAATGACATCCGTGCTACATTAGAATTGAATAAGTGAATTCAATTGAAATGCAATAATGTTTTCCACGAGACATCAGAAATAAGTCAAATTGGGCCACGATTTAGAAGTTTAATGTTGATGATGGGAAATACTATTGCATTGATATGCAAATAGTTGTCATTGAAACATTGAAAGACATTCACACAGTGAATGGTGACAAACATAGCCTACAGTATTATTTTACAACAGGTGACTGATTTGCAAAATAACTTTTTTTTTCTTTTCTTTTTTTACAGCTACTGTATGAACGAGTGATCAATGTCAATCATGGAGAAGAGGGTTTTCTTCCAGGGTGAAAGGTTCTGACTGGTACACGAAATACATTTTGTGAAAAAATATTAATTTCAAGAATATAAATAGGCTACAAAATGGAAGTTAGCCTATAAAACATTTCTTGAACAAAATATGCATTTTGGTATAGCTACAGTATACAATATACAATCCCACCCTCCCTGCAAATCGTTGTCCAAAGCCACGCCTCCAGAAGGAAACCCTATGCATTAAGAGCCGGGGGTGAAATATTTTTGAATTTGAAGATCAAGGTAAATTGTACTTAATTTGTCTTCCAGGAAAAATGTAAGCATCTTCTGTTGCTTCCGAATGGAAGTACTAAATTAGAAAACTTGGCAATTGGACATCTTCGTCCTGTTCAAAAGTTTTCACCCCACAAGGTTTAAATGCAGCATGTTCCCTTCTGGAGTATCATTGAAAGTTTGAACCTTTTTTTAATAGGCTTAGTTGTGTCTGAGTCCCTCGATTGTCCTCAGTGTGAAAAGATGCATCTCCAAATAATGATGGTGGAAAACTGAAAACTGAGGACCTTAAGGATTTTTTTAAAGAACATGGGGCAGTTTAACTGCTCAGGACAAACAAGGGCCTTATAAACGACCATCACAAAACAAAATGTTGTGGATAATCCATGTAACAACACAGTATTGAGAATCAAGGGTACATTAACTTTTGAATGGGATCATTTTCATAAATTTGACCTACTGTAGTTTGTCTGTTTGATCGGACCAGATGGCCAAGCCTTCATTTCTAAAGTCACGTGCATCAAGGAGCCTTGGCAGCCCATGACCTTGTCGCCAGTTCACGACTGCTCCTTACTTGGACTTCTTTTAATAGATACTGACCACTACAGACTGGGAACACCAAACAAGAATATGCAGGACCTGAAGGATTTGTCCACAAACAAGAGACTCATAAACAATCATTAAAAAAATAAAAAAACTTGGATCATCCAGGTAACACACACTATAATAATCAAGGTAGGCTACATTCACTTTTGAACGAGATCATTTTCATAAACGTAAGCATCTTTTATGTAAAGTATCTTAGTCAGGACAGTACTAAATAAAAATAAATAACATGCATTTTGTATGCTCCATCTTATTTTGTTAAAATTATTATAATTTTGATTGCTGATTGCTATCAGGATATGAAGAGACTGACTAAACCAGCATAACAAAAAATGTTTCTGTAGAGAGTTAGCTATTAGCCTGACAAGCCAGACCCACATCAAGATGTTTGCTCTGGAAACTCACCATTGACGGCTCAATCCGAGGGGCGGGATAAACGGTTGTCTTTCAAATTCCCTCTGCACGCGATAGGATAGCTCTACAACCAACCAGAGCAACGAAGGTGAAGCGGAGCTAGATGATAGATTAAACTTTCGCAATATCTGGTCGGTGCCTTCTTTCATTCTTAAGAATGACTTCAGTGCTGTTCTTTTCTCAGAGAAAAGCTTAACTCCAAGTCTTCCAGAGTCGTGGTCAAAGCTGATTCGAAAGACCGCCATTCGCCAGTTTCTGTGTTTACTAGTAACACGCAAGCGCATCTCTGCCGTCATTAGGTTAAGCCCTGCCCACCGACTCTATACACGATGTGATTGGCCTGACCAGAGTTTGGTTTTTACAGCTCAGAAGTGTTTTGAGAGTTGATAGACAACACTCGTGGCAGATTAGATTTGCTGCAGCTAGGGTGCGTCTAGATTTCTAGGCTAGTCAGCTATTGCACCTAATTCAGAATTGCAGGATATTAACTATATATAGAGAGAAATAAAGTCAGAATTGTTAAAAGCTGGCAACTCTGAGAAAGTCACTCTGTAATGATGTAATTTACAATTCTGAAAAAAGAATTACAAGAAATATTCAGAATTTTGAGCAAACATTTCAGTTACAGTTTTTTTTATTCCTAATGTAAGCAGGCTTCCAAAAATGTGCTTGTGAGTCCTAATGATTTAATGAATTTACGAGTTTGGAAGAGTGCGGTTGTCACTGTCATAAATAACCAAACTATCTGTAAACGTAACAGTATAAGCACTCAAAAACAACAATGACAGCCATATTCTGCTGCTGTGTGCACATAGCCTCCCATCCAGAAATATGGCAAATGTTCAAAGCAATCGATCAGTGTTGACAACAGACTACCACCGAGCAAAGACTGTTGGAGTCTCTGTGTGATGTGCTTCATGGCCCTTCTCCTCCCACTCTAATTGTGTTCGTATCTCCGTGTCCTGTCCACAGGGAGCGCTCGGCTCAGCTCAAGTTCATACGGATGGTGCCCCATAAATTTCAGCAGCTTTTTCTCCTGTAGGGTGTCAACAACATTGATGTACTTATCGAGCTGTTGGTTGAGATGGAGTTGAAGGCGGGAGGGGGTTTAACCACCGTCTCATTACCATGGTGAGCATACAATCTGATACGTCTGCTTCATCCTGGGTCTCCTGTGTGGATTGTTCCTCTGAGACGGGGGTGCTAGGAATGACACCGGTATGTTCAGGGGCCCGTTGGCATTTCTTTGGCCTAAAAAGTAATGAGAGAAATGAAAGACACTTTCATCTCCTTTTGTGACACTATCGGATACCTTAAGCCCTGTTTAATTATGATAGAGACGGAGCCTGGGTGCTTTGAGTGTGACATCAGAGGAGATGAAGTTAGTCATTCTAACTTTAGTCTTGGTAGGGTCCCATGCAGTAAGGGACGCTTCAGGAACATTATGGTTATGATTTAGCACTTTGGTCGTCTCTGGATTGCTACAGTCCATTCACTGACCGCTGACATAAAATTAGTGAAAATCGTAAGCTTCATTCAGAATCGTAAGTTTCCAGGAGTTGGGGTACACAATGTTTTATTACTTTGCCAACTAAATGTACAAGCTTGTCGAGTTGCTATTATGATCTCTTGTCTAAACGTTGTCTAATTTGCCAAAGTTTGCCATGTTGGTGGCATCAAATCATTGAAATACATTTTGTTTGAGGCAAGTAACTATATACTCAACAAAAAAAGAAACATCACTTTTTCAGGATACTGTATTTTAGAGCAAATAAGCTTTACAAATCTTTATTTGTGTAGGGCTTAAACAATGTTTTTCATGCTTGTTCAAAAATGGAGTCCACTAGACCCCTGAAGGAGTACTGTGGTATCTGGCACCAAGATGTTAACAGTAGATCCTTTAAGTCCTGAAATTTGTGAGTTGGGGTCTCCATGGATAGGACTTGTTTGTTAACATATCCCACAGATGCTCGATTGGATTGAGATCTGGGGAATTTGGAGGCCAATTCAACACCTCAATTCATTATTGTGCTCCTCATTCCCGAACCATTTTAACTTTGTGGCAGGGTGCATTCCTCCTGAAAGCGGTCATAGCCACCAGGGAAAACAGTTTCCATGAAAGGGTGTACATGGTCTGCGGCAATGCTTAGGTAGGTGGTATATGTGTAAATGAAACATGAATGGCAGGACTCAAGGTTTTCCAGCAGAACATTGCCCAAAGCATCACACTACCACTGCTGGCTTGCCTTCTTTCCATAGTGCATCCTGATGCCATGTGTTCCCCAGATAAGCAACGCACACGCACCCGAACATCCATGGGATGTAAAAGAAAATGTGATTTATCAGACCAGGCTTCTTCCATTGCTCCATGGTCCAGTTCTAATGCTCATGTGCTTTGTAGCCAACAACAAACTACAATGCACTGTGTATTCTGACACCTTTCTATCAGAACCAGCATTCATTTCTTGAGCAATCTGAGCTACAGTAGCTCGTCTGTTTGATTGGACCACACAGGCCAGCCTTCGCTCCCCACATGCGTCAATGAGCCTTGGCCACCCATGACCCTGTTGCCAGTTCACCACTGCTCCTTTCTTGGACAACTTTTGATATATACTGACAACTGTAGACTGGGAAAACTGACAAGAGCTGCGTTTTTGGAAATGCTCTGACCCAGTCCTCCAGCCAACACAATTTGGCCCTTGTCAAACTTACTCAAATCCTTATGCTTGCGTATTTTTCCTGCTTCGAACACATCAACTTTAAGGATGAAATGTTCACTTGCTGCCTAATATATCCCACTCACTAACAGGTATATCCCAACTCGCAACATATTAGCATATACAGTATTATATATTATATGATGGAGAAAGCTCTCTCTGATTATGCTATTTTAGCCAATTAAAAAAACAATGTTGTCTCTGAGGCATGTAAAAACATGGTGTGTGTTAAATTAAGAAAACATACAATACTAACGGATAAATTAGTAATTTAAAAAATAAGACTAGAATTAAAATTTATTCTTATAAGGAATTTATTTATTAATATAAGGAATCTAAAATTTAGCTAATCATTTATTTGGATTTAAACATTTTTGGAAAAGTTTGGGATAATGTAAGTACACAGGTCAACAAAATATATAAAATATATTGTTCTTGTAAGAGATTATTCAAATGAGAAATGTTGACATGGCAACTAGCTGTAAAAAAAAGATTTAAGTGTTTTGTATCGGAAATGGCTCATAAAAGCGAAGCAAATTACAATGGGTTATTTCCCATGTCATTTAGACAGTCTGTAGTGAGCAGAATACGCTGCAGTGTGTGTCGACCAAACTATATGCCATATGTGTGAACATTAGTGTTATCAAAAATGCGATTGTTATTCATATAGCCTGGCCAAAAGGTGAGGTTTTCGATATGACTGGCTTGCTAACAAATGATACATATGTTCCTGCCACTCTTTATCCATTTGAAAAGCGTGCTCAGCAGTGAGATAAGACGAGTTGGAATGCCTGTTTGGGAACGTTGAATTGTTTGTAGGTGACAAAAAAAGGTCAGGTGATTTAATCTATCTGAAACCCTGTCACAGCATTCTGATCAATACGCTCCCATGCTAATGTCAGCGTGAGGAGACAGTCATCACTACAAGTAGCAGGTGGATAACAAAAGCCTGACTGGAATTAAAATGACTTTTGTGCTGTTGTCCGTTACCTTCGCAGGTCAAACTCAATACAGAGCCCTTCTAAAGAGGCATTCAGACATCCTGCTGTCCTCTTTAATGTATCTGATAGCCTCTTGGCTTCTTGAGGAAAAGGGCACCTGTTCGCCAGAAATGCCGTTCTTCCAACGGAAAAGTTCATTGTGGCTTTCAAGTCCAATTATAAAAGGGTTAAGAGACACAAAAACACATGCTCAGTGAAAAATGAACAGATTCATTTGTTCCTCTGCGCATTGTAGACAAATGACACTGAAGTTCAACATAAGGTCCTATTTTGGTAATGGATGTAGTTTTATTTTTAACTCTGCTAGTTTAAAAAGAGATAAATTGAAGGCTACCTCATTCAAAATTTCTCATTACAAATGCTCTCAAAGTAAATTAAATACTCTTGAGGGGAAAAAAGTGAATGTTTACTCTGGTTAACCCTTTAATAAAGTCTAAGCTTTTGGCTGACACTAAAGCTAATCTTGTAGACCTTGAGTACATTGCAATAAATGGAAAACCAGTTCCACTGTTTCAATGGTTCCAATGAGTGAAAATAATCATAAAATAGGGGTTGTCGATCAAATAAAGATTGTAATCAAATTAATTACACCATATGGTGATTCATTAATTACATTAACCACATGCTGCCACACTGGTTTGGTGAGGTGAGTCATGATTAAATGTGGAACATGCTAAAAAGAAATATTAGATATAATTAATTATGTATTAAATCAAGTTCAATTGACAGCTCTAAAAATGCATAAAAAATATGGCTCCTGAGATGCAAACTGTAGTTTTTTTTTGTTTTGTTTTTTAGATATGTGGACAGATGGATGGGTTTTTGTTTATGCTCATTTTATTTTCTTCAACATATCACCCATGAGGTTCAGTTATTGTCAGTAAAGCTTGGCATATGTAAACAGATATGGTCTGCGCATACAATATTAACATTTGTCTTAACTGTTTTTCTGCGGTTTAAAGAAGGGTGAATTTGCTATCAAAGACCAGATAGGTTCATGTGATGACATTGTCATTGAACAGAATCATATATCGGGGTGCTGGTCATATAATTAGACAATCATCAAAAAGTTGATTTATTTCACTAATTCCATTCAAAAAATGAAACTTGTATATTATATTTATTTATTAAACAGACTGATATATTTCACATGTATATTTCTTTTAATTTTGATGATTATAACTGACAACTTAGGAAAATCCCAAATCCAGTATCAGAAAATTAGAATATAACTTAAGACCAATACAAAGAAAGGTATTTTTAGAAATCTTGGGTTCCATGTTTACTCTGTGGCCTGGATAGTGAAGGGAAAGGGGGCTTCTATATTAGACTACGTAGCCTTACTAGCCTATAATAAAAGATAATGAATTTCAAACCTGAACCAAACATATTTTTATTCAAAGATCAACAGTCTGTTTAGTCTTTATAGTCTGCCACAAAAAACACTAGGCTACATTAAAATCATGAACTCAAACGTTATTGTGAAAAGAAAAAACACAATGACTGTTGTAAGTAACAGTGTGTGAATCAGACCTTTCTGTATAGCCTAAAGCTAATAAGCTTAAACGAAAATAAAGAAATATTTGTTTAGTGAAATATTTTTTTGTACACAGTGCGCTCTCTTCATCAAGGATTAAAACAAAATGGGAACAAAAGGGTCGTATTGTCTTTGTGCATATAGATTAATTAGATGTATAAACAATAAAACTTTAAAATCACACAGCTATAGCCTACCTAGGTTGTGGAGGCCTGACGTCAGCACATGCCGCCTACATTTTTTTTTAAGAGCTTAGAAATGCTGCAGCCAATGAGCAGCCGACGGGGGCTGGTTGCAGGACGCCTCAAACTCTGCAGACAGTTTGGAATGTTTATCAGACAACAACTAGGCTACTCAAGATTTTGCTTTAGTATAATTTTCAGGACAATTAGGGCCAGATTCTGGACAACAGTGTAGATTTCGGAACTGTCCCGAATTTTTCGGGACGTCTGGTCACCCTAATTACAATACATACTATAATACCCCATAGATTTTCTATGGGGTTAAGGTCAGGTGAGTTTGCTGGCCAATTAAAAACAGGGATACCATGGTCCTTAATGGTTGCTTTGGCACTGTGTACAGGTAACAAGTCCTTTTGGAAATTGAAATCTGCATCTCCATAAAGTTGGTCAGTAGCAGAAAGCATGAAGTGCTCTAAAACTTCCTAGCGTTGACCTTGGACCTCAGAAAACACAGTGGACCAACACAGTGGAAAGCAAAATTTACTTTCATTAGAGAACATAACTTCGGACCACTCAGCAGTCCTTTTTGTCTTTAGCCCAGGCGAGACGCTTCTGACGCTGTCTGTTGTTGAAGAGTGGCTTGACACAAGGAATGCAACAGCTGAAACCCATGTCTTGCATACGTCTGTGCGGTTCTTAAAGCACTATCTCCAGCTGCAGTCCACTCTTTGTGAATCTCCTCCACGTTTGAATGGTTTTTGAATCCTCTCCAGGGTGCGGTTATTCCTATTTCTTGTGCACTTTTTTCTACCACATCTTTTCCTTTCCTTTGCCTCTCTTTTAATTTGCTTGGACACAGAGCTCTGTGAACAGCCAGACTTTTGCAATGACCTGTGTCTTGCCCTCCTTGTGCAAGGTGTCAATGGTCGTCTTTTGGGCAACTGTCAAGTCAGCAGTCTTTCCCATGATTGTGTAGCCTACAGAACTAGACTGAGAGACCATTTAAAGGCCTTTGCAGGTGTTTTGAGTTAATTTGCTGATTAGAGGAGCCCGATCTCGCGAAAATGTGTATAAATAGTACGAGTGTGCAATCTCGTGGAGTGTATACACCAAAATGAGTTTTGGCGTGCCTATGATAGTTTTTCGCATGCATATGATACGCACTTTGTGGCGTTTTATACGCACAAACTGCCCACCCCACCACCCCTATCCTACCCAAAAGCCATAAAGCGGTATCATATGCTTGCGGAAAAACTGTGTACCATAGACACGCCAAAACTCAATTTGCATATACATTCCACATGCAACATGACATCATGACTTTGCGTAAACATACACGCCACTTTCCAAAGGCAAGTAGCGTGTTATCTATACGCATTGAGCTATCCGCGTGTATGTGTACGGCGTGTGATTCCACGTGTATGTCCACGCCTAAACGAACCATCATCTCTGCGTGTATGTCTACGCCGTGTGATTCTGCGTGTAACAGGCAAATAAACGTACAGTCACATGTATTTATTGCAAATACGGACCAAAAATAGTATAAAAGTATTAACTGCATTCCAAGTCTTCTGAAGTCAGATGATGTGAAGAACAGAGTTGATATTAATGTTTTAGTTGTTGAAATGATGATCGCGCCCCTTCGTGAACAGAACACACACGCACTCGTTAATATTTCTGATTCAAATGATACACGAGACGACAATGATGAGAATGATGCGATCGGTCACGAGACACACGAGAGCCAATGGCATTTTACAATCAAAGCTAACGTAATGACGCAATTGGTCAAGAGACACACGACAGCCAATGCTGTCAAAAGCTGACATGACGTTTCTTCCGGCGGCAATATTTAAAATGTATTAATCTTTGGCGGATGGACTCGACGTTACTGATCGCTTTTGGGGATTTTCTTCACACAAATCAATTGTTTGGCCTCGGAACACTTGGAGTATTTGTACTTTCTGTATAAATTGTGCCTGCAGTCGTATCTGTTTTTTTAACAGTTATCCTGTTTTTTATAATACACAAATGGGTTTAGGGAAGCGTTTGAGTTACGCGTTCAAAATGTGTCTGAATATGTGTGTCCACAAGGTAAATGGATTTATAAACATACTAAATTATGTTTTTTTGAAAATGTAAAAATGCAGAATGTTTCTTGTGTAGGTTTAGGGGCTGTGTGTGTGATGTGTAGGTTTAGGGGCTGTGTGTGTGATGGGTAGGTTTAGGGGCTGTGTGTGTGTGATAGGTAGGTTTAGGGGCTGTGTGTGTGTGATAGGTAGGTTTAGGGGTAGAGGCAGTGTAGGGGGGTAGAAAGAAACGGCGTTGATAAACACGCTAAAAAGTGATTATGCGTCTTTATAGCACGCCAAAATGGCATACGAATTGGCGTGTCATACATACGCCATTTCATGAGATCAGTCTGCCACATGATTGCACACTCGTACTATCTATACATATTACCATGGGATCGTGTTGGATTAGAGTGTGGCACCAGTTGTCCTCAATATTGAACTGAAAATACATACAAATCTGAAATATAGCAGTCTGTGTGTAATGAATGAATATAATATACAAGTTTCAATTTTTGAATGTATTGTGTATTTATGCTTAGTCACTTTATTCATCTTAGTTTAATTTAATTAACTGTTATGTTTATTTATTATTATATTAAATTATACATCTGTTTTTAAGCTGATGACAAAATAAAAATAGAACAAACTATTTTTTAAAAAAATCAGTTTTCCTATTGTCATCATCTGATTGCATAATAGCGTGAATGGCATATTTGTTAAATTACCATGGGTTTTAGCTTCATGGCTTCAGAACACTAAGCTTTCTGTGGTGGATATTGGGAGAATGCCAGAGCCGTTACACAGCTGTCTGTCTGAGAGAGGAGCGGAGTCTATACTTCTGGCTGACACAAACACAACAGCACAGCAGTGCATTCAGACCCAGGAGATTGACTGATTCATAACTAATGAATATTTTCCAAGCCTGCTCAGGTCGCACATTACTTCAGCAGCCACTGAACCAGTTCTGGTTTGCCCCACATGAAATATACACACGTTCTTTGTTGACAATTTATTCACTGATTGCAATGAAAATATGCAGACTATATTTAAATATTGTAAACTGTGTTAAGCTGAGCTAAGAGTTCTACAATCTAATTGGCAGCTAAAAGGCTTATTGCCAAATCACAAAGGCTGACAATACTAAGCACAGAAGTCTGCTCACAGCAAATGGTCTCTTGTCAAATGTGCATGTGGTGGAAAATCCCTGGCCAGTGAAATATAATATCAACTAAATGTCTAGGAATAATAAACTAGGACATCTGCCAATAACCTGACATCTGTACATCCAGATGTTCTCAGAGGTGATTGAAATGGCATACTATCATTAGGGGCGTAGCTATCTTTTCAGGAGTGAGGGGGACAGAAATGTCGTAATACCAATTTTTTAATTTTTTGGACCGATATAATTTATCGCATCTCTTGCTTTTAATCTGGTAAGTTATCAAATACACTGCTGAACAATAACCTCTAATATCTATAATATTTTTCTCTTATATTTTTTGCCAATTTTATGATTGGTTTACTACTACAAACACTTGTGCATTAAGTCTCCATAGATTTTATGCAAAGTAATATATATATATATATATATATATATATATATATATATATATATATATATATATATATATATATATATATATATATATATATATATATATATGATGTAAACCAGCTGTTCTCTATGTGAATATATAGTAAAGTGTAATTCCTGAATTTATCATCATTACTCCAGTCTTCAGTGTCACATCATCCTTCACTGATCATTCTCATTTGAGGATTTCATAATCAAGAAACATTTATGATTATTATCAGTTGTGCTGCTCATGGTGATGCTTAATTTTTGTGGAAACCATCTAAACATTTGTGGTAAAATTAAAAAATTAAGAATCAGACATGATCTTTTATTGATCAGACATGCATTAAATTGATCACAAGTGATATTTTTAATATTATAAAAGAGATAATTTATTTAATAAATGCAAATAAAAGCTGTCCATTGAAATTTCTATTCATCAAAGAATCCTGAAAAATAAAATTAATCTTGGTTTCCACAACATTTTTAAGCAGCACAGCTGTTTTCAACACAGATAATAATCAAAAATGTTTCTTGATTATGAAATCCTCATATGAGAGTGATTAGTGAATGATCATGTGACACTGAAGACTGGAGTAATGATGATAAATTCAGCTTTGATCACAGGAATAAATTACTATATATTTACATAGGAAAAAGGCAGTTTTAATTTGTAATAATATTTCACAATATTACTGTTTAACTATTTTTAAATTAAATTAAATTAAATTGTTTTCCTTCAGCTGCAGTCATACTTATCTATTTCTGCAGTTACTATCTTGAGGCAGCTAAAAACGACTGCACCATTGACCAACAAAAACCTGGTCTAAAGTCAATAGCGCAGTATTTTTTGTGTTATTTAAAAGGTGGGTTAGTAATATGCACCAGGTCCACAACGCACGTACATTGCTTATTATTACACACACAGGGATGCGCAGCAGCACACTAACATTTTTGAATGTTAAAGATTCCACTCTGGGGAAGCATTCAGTCTTTCCACTAGCAAATTCTGCCATGTAAATAACGAATCCACCACGGTGCAAGTGCATCTGGCTTTTAAAGGGAATGGGAGATGAGACTCTGACGCCCAAAACACGCCCATGACGTATTAAAGGATTAGATACCCTATGGACCATGCCAACCGTTTTTTTTCGCCGTTAAACTAGCAAAAGTGGAATCGGACATCTAAGTGCACCTGCGCCATGGGTTTCAGAACATGCGCTGAGATCATTAAAATGGGGCCCAAGAGCACCGAAATCAGTATGGAAGCTGTGTTTGGAATGGCATGCTACCATACAACTCCTTCTGTGTACAGTGTGTGATTTTTCTTTATGTGTGGAATTATCTACACTTGCTGAAATATGATGTATTCATCTGAGGACACTGCATGGGATAGATACTGTTTCCTACAATACAACACGTGTGAACTGGGGGCAAGGAATAATTGTAAATATAATAGGGGAGAGCAGGGGCGAAAGTCCCATTTTTCAGAAAAACTTAATTTTAAAAGAAAATGTTTTAGGCAGAGATATATATTTGCTCTGGTCAATAACTCACAAGTGTGGTCTATCAATAGCTGGTGGTATTTTGTACAAATGCAGAACGACTACAGTATAATTTTACTTTGAACATAAGATGCAGATTGTTACTTTTGACCCCAGCAGTTGGGACGAAAGTAACAGAACAATATAAGCTAGATTGTTTTGTGTTACTCTTGTTTTTATTAAATATACCTGACTATGACCTTGTTAATATGTAACTGCAAACATATTTTGTAGCTACTTTATCTTTGCAAAACAAATATTAAATTACATTTTCATTTTAAATATTAAGTTTAATAAAATGTTTCAAATTTAACCTGACAATACAAACTTGTAGGTTTAGAATATTTTTTTTGTGCAATGTCAATCTATTTAAAAAAAAATTTCTTCAACAATATGAACAATATGAAAATTAAATTAGCATGATATGCATTATATATATAAAAGTGGGACAAAAGTAACAAGTGTTACTTTCGTCCCGACAGGAAGTCCTGACATTTAAACACGATTTACTTTTATACTGAAAAACTCTGAAAAGACAAACCTTCAGGATGTGTAACAGCAATAAATAAACTGTAGAGTGATCATTACTGTGACACATGAAACGAGAAACACAACTTGTAATTAGAAAAAAAAGTAAACTATATTTCGGACCCAACCGCGGGAAACGATGACGATGCTGGAATGCAAATGTATTCAGGGCTCTGAGAAAATTGCTTTGTTACTTTCGTCCCGCGGTACTTTCACCCAGTTCTCCCTACTTTTATAAGTAAATGTTACTGTAAAGTACAAACTAGCTACGTTTCTGAAAACACTATCATTAGTAGCACAAATTACTTCAAATTCTACGGCACATATCCAGTTAAGTCAAATCAAGTCATTTTAATTTATATAGCACTTTATACAATACAGATTTCAAAGCAGCTTTACAGTGATAGACAGGGAAATAATGATTTAGTGCTGCAATGCTTCAACAGAGCTCTAAAAAAGACCAAACTAGTGTTAAACTAAATCTGTTTATATATATTCAAATCTGTTCAATAACTGAAGTTCATCAATTATGAGATGAGTTAAATTCAGCTAAAACATTGTTGTTTAATAGTAAGATCAATTGATTCCTTTGTAAATTAACGAGACCCTTTCGACCACTTTTTATTTAGACCATTACGTTCAATATAAACAAATCTTTCTCATTTTTGTGTTCTTATCCAGAGTTAACAAAACAAAACAAAAATAAATAAAAAAAAAAACTATATGGTTTATGATCTATGCAGCAAGTGTATCGGTATAGTTCATAGCCATACATTTTAAGATGCACAGATATTGGCTTGGAACAGAACTTTATAATGATACATTCACAATTACAGGTCTCATATACAATGACCAATCTGTTTAGGGAAAACGTGCGCTTTATAGTGTATCTGCTTTATCTAAAACTGAGTCAGTCCTATAAAATATATTGAGTCAGTCATAGGAATTATTCTCTTGATAAATACAACTATTTTTTAGTATTTCATGAGTTTTGTGCCTAAAAAATTGCCTATTTAGCTAATGGCATATTCTACCATAGCTCTTAAGAGAATAATTTGTGATGTTTTGTTATTTTTACCTATGTATAAAAGTATTCTACACAGTACAGAGTGTGCGGTGTTCCTGTAAGGATCTGTATTTTTACCTGATCCCTTACAATTAGCTAACCTAATGTAGTCAATTTGATTCAAACACTAATCAATAATACATTTAAATAATATTTGTGTTGTAACTGTGCTTATATAGTGTTTGTGCTTTTTTTGTAGCACATGTCGGAATGTATGCAGTTGTAACACTATATGACTTGCCACCCTGGAGACGTTTCTGTTCTGAACATTTGCTTCACCAGGCATTGTTGTCAACATTAACAAGAATATGGCGTTCCATAAGGTACACCAAGGACCCTGAACAAAAGCTCCACAGCCATGATCAGTTCTCTCTATCAATAGGAGCAGTAAACATACAGACGTAGATAAAGAACTCATTCTTATGTTAGATGGGCTGCAAAAGCAGCCCTGGTAAAGGCTTTTATGAGTGCAAACATCATAATACAGTGTCAAAACGGTTGCTCCGACAAGGACGACCATGACTGATTTCCAACTCTAGAGATCCTTTTCAGTACCAGAAGTGTCACCTCTGTTTTGTCCAATTCATTTCTCATCTCAGCCACATTTGCGCGTGCTGCACTGCATCTTGTCTACTGACGGTAGAATATTGTTTGAAATGCGGGGATCATTTACGACTAATGCTCTGCAGCCTAATGTGCGTCTGCATTTTGCCCCAATGCATCATTTCTTCAAATGGAGCTCTTGATTGATAGCCGGCGCCATTCCAAACGCCATCCTGTAATAATGCATCACCTGTTGCGATATGGTTTGCAGTTTCTATTTGAAATTATTCTGTGATAATGAAGTGCAAATGCTCTTGGTTCTGGCACGAGATTGAACTGCCTCAATGTAACAACCTTTCTACAGGCAAATCATCTCCTTTGTCCCTCATCTCGGAGTTAATAAATCTAGGTGCTATGAAGGGGAAAGGCCATCAACAGATTGTCTTTTGCCATTGTTGATGGATGAAATTTCACAGTGATCCCCAACTCCTCAATGTAACAAGTCAGTGTGTTTGATAAAATAAGAAATATCTGTGCTCCAAAGATGATAACACAGGGAATCGTATTCATCACCCCAGGAACAGACGCACACTACATCTGTTTACCAACACATGGGTTGTCTTAATTTCTTTCAGCATAAATTTGCTTAGCCTGTAATGGAAACACAGTCTTAACTGGTACATTTTACAGTCACATTCTGTTGCTTTGGTTTCAGTGCCAGGCAAATCAAACGATGCCTCAAATATTCATATTTTGCATGACAAGTAAAGTGTATAAAGATGAAATTTGTGGTACAACAAACAAACATGGAAAATGACATTTCAGATTTCTTTTCGATTTAATACAGAACAAATCTGCTGCCTCAGGCTATAAGTGAAATAAAGTTCAAAAGTATTAGATGAGAATTTTCAAACTTGGCTCACTTAGATATGCGTAATGTGAATGTTAAATCATTGGCTCGGATCATGCAGTTACAATTGATTTGGGTCAAAAGTGTCAGTACATCTTTAGAGATTAAATGTCTGTTCTTTCTGTTCTTTTACTGACAAGGTGAGTATGCCTTTATGACAAAAAAGTGGATTTGCAATTGTACATTTCTTTACACTTGCTAGTCCTCTCCTCTCTATAGATGTCATGTTTCACATACAAGGAAGTCTCATGAAGAGTCTCACTGGGAGAAGGCATTTGACAGGATACCTAGAAGTAAGTACGCCAACTCAGAATAATTCTATGGAATTTAAATAACAGTTAAATATTTTATTGGTAGCTGACATCATTTAATGCAAAAAATAAAATTAAATTAAAAATAGGGTGAGACATATTGTGATTTTTTTTTAAATCAAATTCTGCTGATGGGTTAGTGATTTGACATTAATTTGTCCAGAACTATTAATGCAACCAAAAAGATATTATCAATAACTCATGCCAGGTTTATGTTCTGCTTTCTTGGACTCTTAGTTTGGACTTCTCACCTTGTTTTCCTGTGTCCTGCGTTCCTGCTCTTACTTTGTCAGTTGCACACCAGTTTCTAGTTTCCTCCCTAAGGCCTGGTTTCAAAAACAGGGTTTAATTAAGCCAGGATTAGGCATTAGTCAATTAGGACATTTAAGTAGCTTTTATAAACATGCCTTAGAAAGAAAGAAAGAAAGAAAAAAACATTACTGGTGTGCATCTTAAGACAAAACAATGGCACTGACATATTTTAAGATCATGCATTTTAGTCCAGGCTTAAGCATTGTCTGTGAAATAAAATAAAAATTCTTAAAATATCAGATCATTTGACCTTTTTATGACAAGGCAAGGTTAGTTCAAGTTGTGAACTATGTGGTGCAAATCCTCAATCATGTTTTTATTTAAAGGGATAGTTCACTTTAAAATGAAAATTCTGTCATATTGATCCTCAAGTTGTTTCAAACCTGTATGAATTTCTTTCTTCAGCTGAACACAAAGGAAAGTAATTTGGAAGATTGTCAGTAACCAAACCGTTAACTGGAGCCATTGACTTCTATAGTATATCTTTCCCCCACTATAGAAGCCAATGGCTCCAGTTAACTGTTTGGTTACTGACAATCTTCCAAATTACTTTCCTTTGTGTTCAGCTGAAGAAAGAAATTCATACAGGTTTGAAACAACTTGAGGGTCAGTAAAGGATGACAGAATTTTCATTTTAAAGTGAACTATCCCTTTAATAGTTAAAAAAAAATGTTGCCTTTATATTTTCACCTTGAAAAATATATTTTATAACGTAATCTTAAAGGGTCCCTATTATGTGTTTTCAGATATTCCCTTTCATGCAGTGTGTAATATAGCTGTTTGCGAATGTAAAAGGTCTGCAGAATTTTAAAGGTCAAAGTGAACAAAGAAGTTATTTTCTATTAAAAGAAAGAATCGATTCTGAATTGCCTTGTCTCACTTCAATAACATTCATACGTAACAATGTAAAAACAACTCAAAATGCCAGCCAATGGTCTTCATTGGCTGCCCGCTAAAAACCTACTTTGACCCTATACTTTCGTGTTGTGTCATGCACTTTTCTGCTCTGCTCTGCAAAAGCAAATTCTCTTTGTAAATACTTCCAAAGGATGAGCAGTTATTATTACTCACATTATTACTGTTTTACTGAAATACTACTGCAAATCAGCTGTTGCCACTATTACCTAAAACTCTATTAATGCAGATTGCCTGTTCTTACTTATACTAATGATAAAGGATGGAGCAAGATTTTGTTTTACAAACTTTAATGTTGTGATTCATGTTAAAGGTGCACTATGTAGTATTTTTGCAGTAAACTATACAAAAACCACAAGGCCAGTGTTGTATATTTGGTTCAGTTGTGTTCTTAGAAGATCCCAAATGTTTTAAACTATTTGTAAATTGTGAGAATTTACATTTTAACCAAGGAGCCGGGACGTCTGAGGGAGTCGCCTGTCAATTGCGTCATATCTACGTTACCCTCGGTTTTCCAGTTTTATTCTGCAGAAATGCTTTACTCCTAGCAGTGTGAACAGCAGCTGCTGAGCGAACTCACAGAGTAACATCCTAACATCATTTTAAACACACTTAAATGTATTTAAATATGATAAACAGAGCTGCGTTACCTCATACTCATGACAGGAAAAGCGGAAATGGCACCGTCGACTGTGTCCCGTCATAATAAAAGTCGTATTGCTAGTCGTATGTTTGCGTAACAATCGCTCCAGCGGCCTCGCTCAGCTCCCTCAACACTCGGTTCTCAAGAAGGCGAAGCTGAGCTATAACACATTAAACTTTCGCTGTATCCGGTCGGCAAAACTCAGAACACTTCTTCCCTTCTTAAAGGGGGGGTGAAACTCAGTTTCAGTCAATCTTGAGTACCTATAGAGTAGTATTGCATCCTTAATATCTCCGAAAAGTGTTTAGTTTTATTATATTTATAAAAGTCTTTCCGGAAAAAACTAGCAGCTGGAGGCGTATCGTGGGCGGAGCTAAAGAATCACTCGCTCTGGTTGCTTGCGCGTGCACCCTTCCCGGGAGAAGAGCCCGTACGGCCCATACAAGGAAATTCCGCCCTGTTGACGTCAAGCGGACTCATACTCGCAAAAAACCTTTCAGAAATGTGTGAGAAACCGGAAGGTGTATTTTTTACACAGAAATACTCCATCAAACTTATTTTTTTTAAACTGTGTCCATGTTTAGAATGGGAATCCAAGTCTTTAACAGTGTAAAAAGCTCAGTATTGATGAAACAGCATTCTCCCCCCCCCCCCCCCCCGATTCGAAAGACCACCGTTTGCCAGCTTTTTTATTTTCAAGTAGCACGCAGCTCTACAATCATTATGTTAAGCCCCGCCCACCGACTATATACACGGTGATTAGCCTGACCAGATTTTTTTTTTACAGCTCAGACGTGTATTGAGAGTTGCTAGACACTCGCGGCAGATTAGATTCTGCGCTCAAACATGGCACCATCAAATTACACCTTTGTTTTGAATAGGCGCCCTCTAGTGGACGGAAAAGTTACATAGTTTAGCTTTAATGCTCTGTTATTGATAAAGTTCCAGAATGTGCCCTGCAATAAATTAGAAATATATAAATTGGCTTGTTCATGTACATTGTTAATGCTGATGGTGAGGAATTACAGTTGCAAAATCTCAATGTACGACAAACTGTAGAAATGTCCTGTTTAAGTCGTTCTTGCGATGGTGGTTCGGGTTGAATAAATAGTTTCATCATCGGACTTGTGAACGGATTGATATGGTAAAATTGATGCTATTGCTGTGGTCTTCACAATGTGTACGATCGCTGGGCTTAAAGGGTTAGTTCACCCAAAAATGAAATTTATGTCATTAATGACACCCTAATGTTGTTCCTCACCCGTAAGACCTCCGTTCATCTTCAGAACACAGTTTAAGATATTTTATATTTAGTACGAGAGCGTATCTAAATGTATGCACACTATACTGTCCATGTCCAGAAAGGGAATAAAAACATCATCAGAGTAGTCCATATGTGACATCAGTTAGTTAATTAGAATCTCTTGAAGCATCGGAAATACATTTTGGTCCAAAAATAACAAAAACTACGATTTTATTCAGGATTGTCTTCTCTTCCGTGTTCCTCAAATAAACGGTCATGAATCAGTGAATTGCCAATGTCACGTGATTTCAGCAGTTTGACACATGATAGAAACTGCTGAAATCAGTTTTTGTCCTTTGTAAACCTCCAAAACAAAATTAGGAACCTTTAAAATAGCATAATAGGACACTAATCTTTATTGTGGCATGGCTTATTTGACATGAATCCAGAAATCTGTGGAGATTTGAAGTCAGTTTAGCAGAGCTTTCCGCTGCCCCTTTCCTCACCCCTCTCTGGGAGTTCAAAGTGTGCGACTCGACTGGAATGACAGGTTGCGTGATTGGTGTGTGTTTGAGGGAAAAGGTCACATAGCTTGACATCTATTCTTATTATCCAGCAGCGTAAATCGACTCCGGACCCCATGTCAAGAAAACGTGGATTAGATCTTGCTAAGATAGTAAAGGGCTCTGTAAGAACTTGGTCTTCTCTAAGGCTACATCATAAAATCTGCCGTGTCTCTCTTTGCACAGAATCACAGATGCATATCTCCTAAGTACAATTATGCGTCCGTTTAGCCTAAATCTAGCTTTCAGTCCGTGGAGATTTGTCCTCACTTAGCAGAGCTACAGCCTTGCTGATTCATAGGCAGTTCTAAAGGGATGCTGACACACAAGCTATTGAACACCTGCACTGCTCACTGACTCAAGGTTTAGAAAATGCATTAAATCTTAAATACATCATTAAGGGTGGTGAGATGAATGAGAGGCCTCATTAATTATCTGCAAAAACTTGCAGGGTCTGTACATTTTGTTTTTTACGGACAATGATTAATAATTTCTGCAGTGCACGTGAGAGTAAGATTAGGCTGTTATTTATTTGTGTGTAGTGCAGACTATATAACCATTTCAAGTGTTCTGAGAGCTGTTGATGTGACGAGAAAGAGTGTCTTTGATCTCATGTTAATGTGTGAATTTCCTTTTTGGGCAGTCTAAATTAAACAGCTCTCATCTACTGCACCCCTCATCTGGTGTGTGTATGAGTTTCCTGATGCTGACAACCTGTTTCCTGAAATATGAATTTCTACTGACAATCATGTGTTTCGTTTTGGTAAACTCTTATTCAAGCGTGATGATTCTCGGGCAGAGTAAAATTTGCAGAATGTTCAAAAATCCATGTGGAGTATGGGGAGTAGGCTATATGTGATTCATGAATTACTCATTGGCACCAAACAGAGAGCACTTATGCCTAATGCAAATGATCAATGCGCGTTATGTAGGCTACACCTGATGAGAAGTACGGGGGATCCTTGGCTCACAAGTTACAACATGATGTAGCAAGAAAGAGTAGGCTAGTCTTGTGAGTGGGCTGCTTTGTTGCTTGTATCATCGCTGGGAATTCAATTTAACAATATACAAACCGATATATTTAGGCTGCATGACGTTAGGTCGAACGTGCTTGAACGCTGCAACATTTTCCTGCACTATTAATAGCCTATACTCAACACGGCTACAAAAGCGCAACCAGTGTAGTTTGATTCCCAAACGAACGACTCATATGAGTCGGTTCTTTTTAGTGAATCAAAAGGACAGCGCGCTATTTCGCGAGCGAATGAAACTTATGAGCGGCGTTGTTATAATTCTAAATTAATTTAAAAAAAAACTACATCACTGCCAGTGTTCTCCAATTTGCAACTCTTTTGAGACAGTTGTTTTTAGTGACTTAGAATCTACCGAACGCAGTGAAGAGGGGGAGAGCCAATTTCCCAAAGAGACTCTTATGAGTCAGATAAATTTATCGAATCAAATGTTGTCTGAATCAATCGGAGCGGTCCCCCAATTTACTTAATAAACGTTTTGTTAATTTCGTCATGTCCGAATCAAAATAGTCCACTTTTGTTTACTGTTGTGTAGGCTATATGTATGCTACTTACAGCAATGATAGAATAGCCTACTGGTAAAGTGTGGGACACTTTCTGATAATTTGTCTTCTGCGTAATATCTATTATGATCATCATCCAAATGACTTAGCCATACTATTTTAAATAGCGTAAGAGCTCTACTAGCCTATACAGAATGATGATGATGATAATAATAATAATAATAATAATAATAATAATAATAATAATAATAATAATAATAATAATAATAATAATTATAATAATAATAGGCTAGCATAATAATACAATTTTAAACACATTTTGGATGACTCTTCCACAAACATACAATGACCACAACCCCCCCCAGGCACTAGGCCTACTGTCAAACTGGGTCAAGCTTTAACCTATTGGCAAACTGGGACACTCAACTCAAACACATTACATTACTATTCAAGTGTAGGCCTAATTAATAAATATACACTGGCCTATTACAATATAACCAACAATAACACTGTAAACAAAAAATTATCACATCTGTCCCAGCAGTTTCACCATCCCTCCCTATCACCTGCACACAATATTTTGCATTGGGTTTAATTTATTTTAAAAATAGGAACGTTCATAGTGAATGCATCCACATATAAAACTAACAACAACAACAAAACGTAACTGTCCCACTTTACCCAGTGTTCCACTTTACCAGTATCCACCCTAATCACAAGGCTTATATAAAATTGTCTATTGTAGGCTACAATAGACTATTTTATAAAGGCCTACTCAAAATGAATAATTAATTAAATTTGACTGTCTATTTATGATTGTTTAATTCTTTTATTTAGAAAACAATATTAGAAATATGTCGAGCAAAGTAACACGTTTTGAAATAAGTTTAGACCTGTTTGTTAATGTTAACATAATAATTTATCACTATTTCTAACAGACTGCTGAGGGCAGTAAACGCGGTACGAATTTTCCTGATATTTCCGAAGAATTTTGGAAAATAATCCTAGGCTACTTTAATGGAATCGCCAAGTTATGAATTGAGAGGATATTGAATCGCAAGCATAGTCAATCGAATGTTTTCGATTCCCATCCTTATATTTGACAGTCTAACTTGCATTTTGATGATTGCTAAAGGAATCATCCAAAAGCAGAGATGCTTTGAGCTGAGCTCGTGTGTGTAGAGAAGAGAGCATGCAGGAGCGCGAGCTGTATCAGTGCGGGTCCTGAAGCAGAAGAGAGAAGAGAGCTTACCGGGCTCTTATCGCACTCGTTTAAAACCTGTGTTTAAAGCTACTCGTCTCTGGAAAGAGGAAGGAGGAAAGTGAAGGGAACAGAGCAAAAGAAGACCACCAACCGATGTTTGACTTAATTTGACAAGAGAGAGGATACCCGTTTCATTTCTCACTGGGATGCGGATTTTCCCCCTTCTTTTCTTGACAGCGTGCGTTCGTCCCGCATCGCTCGTATCACACGGATGTACGGAGAAAACAATTAAGATGAAGTGGCCTTCGAAAGTAGTTTTTGACGGCGTACCGCTGGCTAAGGTTTTATTTTTTCTTTAATCGTGTTCACCAGCGTTGCACCGGGCACTAGGGAACGGTGGGAACTGACAGGGCACGCGCGCAGTGCTTATAAAACAACAGCTGATCATTGAAGATCACATCAAGCCAAATAAAACACTACCAGAAGAATAAGCACCAGTGATATTGTTATACATAAATCGCGGAGGCATAAAAACGACGAGCTTTTAAACAGGTAAGACGATTCGCATCATTGCCAATGCATTCTGCATTATAGTTTATTCAACATGTGATGGATTGGATTGCACGGGAAATTGCTATAGATCGTAAGACTTTAATGTGTTGTTGGGTTTTAGCCTACATCATTTTAATTCTGTGGACACGCGGCAGAATCATAGATAGCCTCCTCGAAGCAGCATGCCAAATCGGCTATAAATCCGCTAAACTTGAATATCATTGTGTGCAACTGGAAACATTAAGGACTCTTGTCTCAAATGAATTTCAAAGTAAATTAGCACATTTCCCTCCCGATGTTCTGTATTAGTCACAGCAACAATTGATAGTCAATGAATGAACACGGCATGATTTGCATGACAATTAGATCATTCTTTTGAAATAATTTATTATAGCCTATAAGTGGTGCTTGTTTAATCACACTGAGCACGGGCGAGTTACTATAACAAATGCTGGTGTAGCTACTGTTGCATATGCATCCAGCTTTATGAAAAAATCGCCATGCATACAGAGATTGAAAGAGGTGAAGAATACGCCTGTGACGCAAGAAACTTAGCCTAATTGTTGTGCTCTGTAGTGGTTCCAAACAGAACATTCAAAGTAAGATATTGAATCCTACTCTATTTAAGTTAAACTCAGATATATGGACTGAAACGGTTGGTGGTTATCTGTTTGTGTGTGCACAAGTCACACGTTACATTGCATTAGGTTGTGCAACACGTGTGCCCTAAACTTTGCAGCATATGGTTCACCTTTTACACAGAATGACAGATTCTCTGAATGAATTGAAATCCTCCTTAATAGTCCTGAAATAATATATTTGAGATATTCGTCGGGTTGTGTTGAGGGCTTTTTGGCTGAAGATGAGAGGGTGGAATGGGTGTTATCTTTGCACCCCCTGGTGGATAATGGCAAGCGAGTCTGTGCTGTAAAAAGTCTCTTTCACAGTCATTATTTGCCTTTAATGTGAACTTACAAACGGCAACACAGTCTTTTACAAAAGTGATTAAATTCTCATGTCAAGCCCCGGTGTATGACTGATTCGTGAAAAATAGTGGAGTAATAGGTGAATAGTGTAGGTCACACTACGCATCATTTATAACAATCAGATGATCCCTCGTTCAATAAATGCAATGAAGCAAGAACAACCTTAAACTGAACTGCAAACTATTGCTGTGAATTTTGATTTATCTCAGTAACTAGAATCTTTTGAATTCGTGGCCCTAAAAGATTATTTCACTCATAAAATCAGGTGGTTCTCTGGCAGCTACGTTGTTATGCCTGTAGGTGGAGACAAGCGAGTGTCTTTTGTGTTTTAAACGAGTCACTGAGTCATTCACTCAACCGATTCCTTAACAAACACAGATGCTGTGTTTGACATCGGTCCCTACACCCTCACTCCCTATTCCCCATTACTCCACTAGTCCATTGGAGTGAATGAAAACGAGTGAGTGAATTCAGACACTGAGTATGCTGGAAGGGCTGCCCATTGTGCATAGTTTCTGCTTGCAGTTGAATAATTATTTGAAACATAGCAGCTCCAGTAGTAGGCTAATGAAAAGATTCATCTTGAACTCTGCCATGGAAACTAGCATGTATAAAAACCATAATTAAACAATTCAATAATCAATTGAAAAGGAATTTATACCTGTATGATATTACCCTGCATCAGCACGGTTTAGAAAATGGATGGATGTTTGGCTGAATCCGAAATCGTCTCCTAAACCCTCGTCACTATTCCCTAATTAAGGAGTGAATGAAAACGAGTGAGCAAATTCGGACAGCCTCGGTGCAATGTGGGATTGAATGAGTGCACTCAATAATGTCCACTATGGTTTTGGACACCACTGCAAATGCCTATCCCCTTAAATAGTGCCCTATTTAAATGTATAGGGGCGCTCTCGGATTCAGCCTTTGATTCAGCTGCGGCGTCATCTCCTGGCGAGATGCAGGATTTCATTCAGCGCGTGACTCATTGTGGGTATTTTCAAGCCGTTGAGCGTACATCGGTTGTACACTTGTTATTGCGGTGCATTGTTGTGGGATTGATTGAATGAGTGCATGCAATGACGTCCACTATGTTTCGGACACCACTACAAATTGCTGTCCCTTCAAATAGTGCACTATTTAAGGGATTAGGGGGCGTGTGCCAAAGCTATTGGCTTGTGCCATAGTCAGAAAGGAAACACGGTAAATGCGTCTTTAGATCAATGAGTCAGTATGTGAAGGAAAACTTAATTTACTGAATAGAACCTTGAACCAGAACCAAACAAATGTATTCCAAGCATCAAAAAAAGCTTTTGAGGTCACTCATCAGGTAGTGACGCACTCATGGACAGGCCCATACAGAATCTGCTCTTTTTCATTTTCTGTGCTGATTATGAAGGAAAATATGTGGAATCCTGCAGATTAAGTTAAACAAATATTACTCAAATATCTTAAACATATCTAAAAGTACTCCGTATAACTCAAATAAACAATCATGATAGGTTGATTAACAGGTAATCATAAGCTCTGAAAATACATTCGGCATCAGCCTGCTTTAATCGGGTCACATTTAATGTCTTCATGTTGTAATGTGTTACTGTCTTCGATGCGGTTGTTGTTTGTCTAGTTGTTGAGTGGCAGCAGCTTCTCTAAATGGCAAATGCTTTTCAGTTTGGAAGACTTTTCTCAAAGTATTTTTTTCCATATGGGTGCCTATCAAATGGAAGGCTTTACTAAAAGTCTGCTATTAGACCATTGAGGAATTCAAATATAAGCAGCGGATATATGTATTTATTCACTCATGTGAAGAATCTCAGGACTAATTATATATTTGATGTAAATGAATGCAAATATTGTTTGCAAATAGTTCCAAATAGATTTATTCCCAACTAGAATTAGACCTAGAATTTTGTTCACTGTTCTGTTTGACGTGGTTATGGCCTTGCTTTGAATTTTGAAATAAAAATTAAAAACATTTATTATTTCAGTATTACATAATGATCAATTTCTATAAGCTATATGTAAAAATATAAAAAACAAAAAATTAGTAGGCAAGAGAAGCCTATATTAACCATTCATGTTCAGAAAGGAATGTTTAAATTCAGAGGAACAGTTCATGAAGAACTGTTAATAGTAAAGATTGAGAAGATTGGATCAGTTGTGCTCTTGTTTTTTTTTGTTTTTTTTTTGGTGGAATACTTAATGCGGTCCATCCTGACCCAGAGTCTACCTCCAGGGTAAATGGATGGAGTTTGAGACCCCTGCTTTAAATCGAGACATCCTTTAACAGAGCTTAGAGCTTGGCAGCCGAGATATGCAGCCTTACTACTTCTGATGCATGAAGCACCCATGGATTTACAATTTTTTTTTGTTAAATAGTTATAAACCATGAAACAATAAAAAACTATGAGGTGAATCGCAGAAGTACAAACTTTGATTTTGTGCGAAAAAGTTTTTAGAAATGGGTAAAAAGACAAAGGTACAAGACTTTCCAGGACTGGCTTTAATGAGGGAAAGAACTTCAATCCCATGAAACGTTGTGAAGGACACAATACAAATAAAAGCAATGGTTAAATATAAAACTACTGATATAAATCAATTGAATACGTATATAAAAAAAACTGTTACATTATTTGCAGTGCTTCATGGGAGTGGGTATGATCCCTTAAAAATTGTAAAAACATTAGACTTTTTTTTTTTGAAAAGTCAGGGTTTGGATTAGGTTTAGTTACTTGTAATTATGTAATTTAATAATAATTAACTGTTATGACTATAGTAAGTACATGTGGTGACATGTAACTATGTTAGTAGTATATTATATATTATATATAATTGGTAATGTAACACTAGGAGGAAAGAATTCTTGATAACTGGCATAATCTGAAATGTTTCATCTGCAGTGTTGTGCTGTATTTCCGAGGAACAAAGACATTTACTTTATCTCATGTATTATTTACTGGCATATTTATGTTGCATGTAATAAAATCTGCAAAGTAAAGTTTGCTGCAGGCATGAGCATGCTTGGATGGCTTTCCAGAAGGCTTCTTTTATCATCTTGTTGTGGAATTGCTTGTAAATGTCATTTTTTATTTTCCAACTGACTTGTGAAATAAAATAAAAATCAGCACTGGATAATCAGCATAAAATACTTTTTCCCATTCATTTTTTTCAGTCCGTCTTTATTTGTGGCATACGTTTGGGTCAGGAGTGCATGTTTGTCTGAACAGTGGATTTATCATTTTTGCAATTCTGTTTGGTGCTACTAATGTACATTATGTTATATGTATTGGCACTGGTAGTGGGTCTGCTGTAGTTCAGTAATATCACACAAGCATGTGATTATAGCTAAAGGTGGCTGAAGCAAGTGCTTCTTGGACTGGTACCGCTTATTTGCATTTGTTTTCATAGAAAGCCTGTCCCTATAGACAAGATTTGCACAGCAACTGAACAAACACGATTAAAAGGGCATACAAAGGTCCGCACAAGTTTGGAGCCTGAGTGCCTGGCTGCTGGTAGCGCATAAGTATATGCACCTGACAGAAAACAGAGTAAGATGCATGATCTCATTGGATGCCTGATCAGTTGATGGATAGGTCATGGAGAAGCACAACTCTCTGTTGTAGCGAAGGTTAACCAACATGGTGTGACGATTTGTCAGTATCCATGAGAGCGGTCTCCGTAGAATTGAGACAAGGGCATCATTCAGCACTTTCTGTGTTGAGGGCCACTCACAGGACATTTACCAATCTGAGCAACACCCATGAGACCAGCCCTTCACAATTTCAAAACTCAGTCCATTTTCCTAACTAATGAAAAACCTTTTTGTACAATAATTGATTGAAGAACAGCAGTGATGCTAACAAACATGCTTCTGTGATTTTCAATAGGGATGCACAATACACCAGACCAGTATCTTATTTGTTTTATGTATATATATATATATATATATATATATATATATATATATATAGTTGAAACTAGTTGAAGTTCGAAATGGGGCAGTCCTGAAGAATGATAGGCCTGTCTTTCACTAACACTTGTATAGTGGTGGACTTACAATAAAACACAAAAGCAATCACTCAAAATCATGAAATGATAAAACCATACAGGATTGGTTCTGCACTTGGAGCCTCCAGCAGCTAAGGCCGTTTCAGAATCCATATGTCAGTCAATGAGCAGAATATAATGTCACAGAGCATGACATATCCATATCTCTTCCACTGTGTCTAGTATTGATTCTGTGGTCAGTAGTGTTTAAGTGAATTTTCCAGGCCTCTAATTCAGAGCAGCCCATACAGCGCAGTCAGTATTTTATAGTTAATAATTACTGGCACAAATCAGTTTAACCCAGTTGAATGGCTAAAAATGGCAGCTGCTATGTTATTTTCCTTGAGGCTTGCACAAAATATAATCCTTCGCGGTTTATTTAGCTTTATTATTTTATGTCGCCAGGGCCTGGGTGGTATGACGATATACACCGATCAGGTGTAAGTTTATGACCACCTTCCTAATATTGTGTTGGTCCCCCTTTTGTTGCCAAAACATCCCTGTCACATCAAGACATGGACTCCACTAGAAGGTGTGCTGTGGTATCTGGCACCAAGATGTTAGCAGCAGATCCTTTAAGTCCTGCAAGTTGTGAGGTGGGCCTCCATGGATAGGACTTGTTTGTTCAGCACATCCCACAGATGCTCGATTCCATTGAGAGCCTTCGCTCCCTTCGTGCATCAGTGAGCCTTGGCCACCCATGACCCTGTCGCCGGTTCACCACTGTTCCTTCCTTGGGCTACTTTTGATATATACTGACCACTGCAGAGTGCTGACCGGTAACCCCCCACAAGAGCCGCATTTTTGGAAATGCTCTGACCCAGTCGTCTAGCCGTCACTGTTTGGCCCTTGTTAAACTCGCTCAAATCCTTACGCTTGCTTATTTTTCCTGTTTCTAACACATCAATCTTAAGGACAAAATTTGCACTTGCTGCCTTATATATCCCACCCACTAACAGGTGCTGTGTTGAAGAGATCATTTGTTATTTAATAAACCTGATCAGTGTATATCATTATAAAATCATGTCTATTTGTAGAGCTTTTGCTATATTGTGTATATTGCAGTATGTAAATATATAGCACTACTGACACTTCAGAATGATGAAATGCATGAATGAGAATATACAGAGCGGGACGTACTTGATGTTAAAAATAGTTATAAGTGCAGTATATCCTGAAAAGCAACTGCAGTGCTTTTGCTGACTGGTACACTCTGCCAAAGGATTTGCACAGACAGCTGCCTCTATCAGAAGGTGATTGTGAATTTGGATGAATCTTGATGTTAAAAAGTGTTAAGTACAATAAGTGTTGAAAAAGAACTCAATGCGGTACACAACATGCACTGACTGACACAAAGTGTAAGGGCATGCACAGTTCTCATTCACGTTTTATTCCTCTTTAATGGTTGAAAACCCGCAGTTATGTCAAAATGCCCGGACTGTTCATGTAAACACAGTCAGTTATGTCTTAAGTGAAAGTAAACAGCTGGGTTTAAACTGGATGTGTATCTGTATAATAGATCAGTGCATTTGGTCTTAAAGTGACAGCAGCCTAAAAAACCTGCTGCTGCTCTGTCATTAATGTGAGTAACTTACTGCTCTTGACTGAATAAGGGTTTTTTGGCTATAATAAGAACACATTTATATTTCATAACTATGTTGTGATATATATCATTATCGTGAAATTAAATTTCTCATATCTTGAAATAAGATATAGCACAGAGTTGCCACCATTACCCCCTGTCTTATGAAATATCATAATAGTCGACGTAAGAGTTTAAATGTAGGAAGTTTTTTTTTAAACATTTTTTTATTTATTTTTTTACAGACATTTGATTTCAGTGTTTTGGCTGTTGAGCACATTCTGAATGTCACCACCCTCTGAAAATGCCTCTTTCATGTTGCCCTGGAAGTGTCAGCTGTCAGATGTGTCTCCAGCTGAGTTTCCTTTCAAGGCTATTTGAGGTCACACCAGCTACTTTTTCTGCAGGATATAAGTCACTTTTTTATCAATTTTTTGCAGCACCTTTGTAGCGCATCTCATCAAGTTCATGCCTAGTCGTTGCCATGACAGCAGCATGACAGCACCACTTCATGTCACTCTTGTGATGAGAGCAAATGACGAGCATATATCCTATAAGACATAGTTGAGTTTTAAGTCTTAATATATCAGAATGATCAAATAATGCGTCTGTCAACTGCAAAAAAAATGGACCAAGGATCTTTTCTAAATCAGCGGATTCCTTACAGGAGATATATAACTGGTGAATGACTGAAGTAGCGCACTTTATCTAATGCTTTTGCTTGAACGAAACACTTCTGCGTTCACTTAACAAAGAACATAAATGATCGTTGTGATTTAAATAATGTGACATCTTTTAATTGACTGATGAATTAAAGAAATGTGTTTTAAGAATGACCTTGATGTTTCACTTAAAAAACACCATGCTGGTCTTAGTTAATGCCTGAGGACTTTTTTCATCAGTCTTGGTAACATCTAATTTTTCTTTCACATCTCAAAAGGGCCTTGCTTTTCAACTGGTTTCTTTTAAATGTTGTCTAATCATCCTGCCATGACTTCTTTTTTCTTTTCTTTTTTTTTAAAGTAATATTTCCACAACATGGTCAGCCAGGAAAAAAAACTTTCCCTGTTTCCCTGTTTCTAATTTTGGCAAAATGTTTGCCAATTATGGTGTGAAATTGCTAGCTGTTGTTTTTAGATATGGCTGCATGATGGAGGAGGCTCTGTGAGCAGGAGCTTGACTTTCATTTTTTCCCATTTTCTGTTTCACTGATTCCTTCAGTTTGCCAGACCTGAAAATTAGCATTGTCGACATCAATTCCCACCAACTACCCTAAGATTTCACCGCCTGTGTGTCCATGAGACCTTAAAGCCTTAAAGATTACATTGATATACGAGTTAAACTTTTTTTTGCCACATCAATATAGTTTGAATTATTTATATTTTGATACCAGGCTGTCAAGCAAATAGTCCCAATGATCACTCACTTCATCAGTTCAACAGCGGTTCTCTTCCACTATGCCGGTCTTAAGTCGATACGTGGAGATGTCTGTACACTTCTGAAGGATTCCACCTCCGCAAATAAGCTTTCAGGCTCAGAGAGAAGTTCATTGGAGACAAATGGTGCACATTTCACAGGTAGGCCTTTGCAACCGCTGAGATTTGTTTCATTGCTAATGGGGGCTGAAGTGCCGGGGCCCCAGGCCATTTGCTTTTTTGGAGTGGCAGTCTGAGCGAGAACAGCCAGCATCTCTTAACAGTTTTACAAAAAAAAAAAAAAAAAACACAGGCTCTACAGATAGAATCTCTAATGCCCACAGGGCACTTAACGCACCACAGAGGTGACTACTGAAGCCGTCTAATTGGCCGCCCAGGCAAAGCCATATGGAAGCTACCTGGGTGATTGACAGAGGCCATGGAGAAAAGGAGATCCCAAGCGGAAGGCTGGATTGTCCTGGCTCCTTTTTAATCATGTCGTTCAGCATTGTCGATAAGAGATGTTCTGAGATTAGAGTTCAAGGAGGACGGCCTTGCACCGCGACTGTGGGATTTACTCGACATGTGGAAGGGATGACTGAATCAGTATTCAGGAAGGAGGAGCAGAGGGTTACAGCAGAAGGCTTGAGCCTAGCCCTCTTTTCCATATTAAGAATGGAGATCACATTAATAGTATGCAGATCACATTGTTTTTGTAGAGTAATGATGTTCAGCCAGACTTGTGGATTTACTACAGCGTTTATCAGTCTGATGTAATTTATGTGCACTACCATTCAAAAGTTTGGGATCAGTAAGAAATGTTTTTAAAAAGAAGCCTCATTTGCACCTTAAAGCTACTGTATTAAAAGTACAGTATTGTGAAAAATTATTAAAATTTAAAATAGTTTTTCTGTTTGAATATATTTTAAAATATAATTTATTCCTGTGATGGCAAAGCTGAATTTTCAGCATCATTACTGCAGTCTTCAGTGTCATATGATCCTTCAGAAATCATTCTAATATGAGGATTTGCTGTTCAAAAAAACATTTATCATCATGTTCAAAACGTTTTAGGATTATTTGATAAGTTCTTTATTCAAAATAAAGCAAATTTATAAATGTTCCATAACTTTTGATCAATTTAATTTGTCCTTGTGTAATAAAATTCATATTGACCCCAAACTTTTGAGTGGGCACTCAGGTAGTGTGTATATTACCCTAAGTGTGGTTAAATTCTAAATGTGGCTTTGCTCTGACCCCATTTATAGGAACTGTATGTAAAAAAATGTATTTCAATTAATCATAAAATGACCCTGATATGTCACTTGACATTAAGAAATCATGTTAAATTCAAATACTTATATCACTGACAACAGTAGTCCGGCCAGGATATTGTCATTTAAAAGTTGTTGTTGCAGCCCTCAACTGATGTTGATGTTGACATGTTGTGTTTTGGCCTGAAGCGCCACCCTCCACCTATCTACCAATCACAAAGTCAGTAGTGTTTCGAATCCTGGTAGCCAGATCTCCTCTAGGTAGCACAGCTACAGCTACAAACATTCCTGCTGGATCCTGCAGCCTATCTGGCAACCTCGAGTCAGGGGGAGGGGGAGAGGGGATACACCGCTCTACAGTCATTTGAAAGTAATTGCAGTACCAGTTTCGGCCACAATCTTACATACACTTCCTTTAAAAACCCAAGTTGCAGAGTCTTCAGAATGTAGTGTCCCTGTATTACCAACACTGCTCTGTCCATTTCATTGGAACTTTCCTAAGTTCCTATGTTTTTGTTTTGGATCCCCAGTTTCAGTTCATGTCTGGCTTGTGACAGGGTCATTATCTTCCAGGACCTGTACAAAATGTGGATCTTTGGACAGCCCAAGGATGGTAATAACCATGAGGAGACAAAGACATCAAATTATTGCCACTGAGATACCGGTCTGGCTTGTCACAATGCGCTCGGTAAACCACCAGTTTTGCTGCATAAACTGTACAATTAAACAAATTAACTACAATTGACAAAATAATAAAACAATTAGCCAACAATTTGCTTTTATCTGCGATTCATTATAGTAGCTTCCACAGTTAAGAGATCATTGTGAATCTCAAGAATATCTGTAAAAACAAAGATTAAAGATTTTTCCTGTGAAGTTAAGATTAAAGTGCAACAAAGTCATCAATACAAAAGCATATTGAAGGATTCGGATGCTGCAGTGGGCACAGTTGATTTAATTAGCAGGAAGTGGAAGTGACATCAAACCACAGACTGGAAACTGTCTAGGAAAAGTTGTCCTTCAAAACACTTTCAGCAGTCAGACTTAAAATGGCATTTGAAGTGTTTACTTCTGAAATGTGACATTTTATTCACTCAACTTAATGCCAGCTGAAAAGGAAATGTATTATTTAACACTAAATTAAGGCCTGGAATGCGTATTAAACATTTAATTGTTTTCATTAATTGAAAATAAGCTGAAATAAAATCTAATATAAACATTAACTTAAAAAAGGTTTAAATATAAAATAAAATTAAACTAATATTCAACTGAACAAACACTAAAATAATAATCTTGAATTCTTTGGCACTTTGAAGAAACTTTTATTGCAAATTGCTAATAATATTTTTCTTCATTTGTGTAGGTTGTCCAAACTCAGAGCTGCAGTTTAGCTTGCCAAAACTACTCTTGTTATTGTTCAAAACTTAGATGTGTATTAAAAACCCAACTTTGATTCATTCTTTGTCATGCATACATAATGAATTGGGATAGTGCAATATGGGAGTCAGGCACAGGGGGAGAAGGCAGCTCATTAGTCACTGCTTCCCCGAATCTTCATTTGTGTTACCAGATGCTGGGCCTCATCGCAGATCTCATCTTTAATCAACTGGAGAGCGAGAATGACGCCTCTCTCTTTTAAACCGATTGTTTAAAGAAGAGTCGCATTTAATGCCACTCACCGTGTCATCGCTTGCTTGCTCATTCACCCGTTCACTTGTTCTGCAGGACTGCGATGCTCCGCCGTTCTTATCAGTTCAGCCCCTCCGTTCCAGAAGCGAACGTGACACTGGGCCGACAAAATTTGGCTTCGTCCACTTAACCCCAGCTGCACTATGACAGCTTAGATGGGTGTCTCCTCTTGGGATAATGACACATTTACCATTTAAGTTGATCGGGTCAAGTTGGGTACTTCACAGAATGGAGAGAAAAGCTCTATCTCTGTTGGGTCCCCGCTATGTATCAACGTGGATTTCAGGTCAGAGCAGTGAATGAAGTCTGACTGTTAAGAGTTGAGGAACGGTTCACAGACTGGTGTAATCACCCTTTCCTGGTGAACAGCTCTCCACTCTGATATATAGCCCAGTGTGTGTTGTATAAACATTATGGCTTTCAGTCATAGCACTGTGGAGTCACCGCAGTAATCGTTGGACTAAACATTGTTCCTCAGTTTGTGAATCCACCAAAATAGACTTAAAGTTTGTAAGATCTCGTTATTGTCAAATTGATTTAATAACACACTCTTAAAAATAAAGGTATAAATATTTTGGGTTTCTATATGATTTTTTTTGTGAAAACTAATTTCTCAAGGCCAAATTATGCTATTTTACAAAGTCTTCATTTTGCTTTTCGGGTCTACATAAACATAGTTTTCATGCTTGAATGTTCAAAAAACACATTATTATTCACATATTTTACACACAGGTGGTGGAGAAATAACTTCTTTTTATTTTATACGTTTGAGTATAAATTAAAGTCGCCATGAACATTTTTGAGAATCGACAACCTTTATTCAATTATTATTAAAAGATTTTGTAAGCATTTTGGGTAATCGTGTGTTTTATTCTCGATGACACAGTGATATTTTGAGTTTCTATTTCTTGAATTGTATCAACTCACATTTTTAATTTCAATAAACTCAAAATGTTTAGGCAACCAGGGTACTTACTTTTTTAAGTTAAAACAAAAATATTTAGTGGGGAATATACAATATACTGCGGTCCAGAGACACGATACGAGACACATGCACATTTTTTAAAAATGCAGCTTTAAATCTCTTGACAAACTAAAAGACATAAATTACATTTCTATGTATTCAAAATAAAAGCTATAGATGGTAATGAATGCCAGATTGCTTATTTTGTTCAAGATAAGGATTTAAGTCCACATGTCATGCAAACAAGAAACTATGCTTTTAATCACAGGTCGAGAACTGTCATTCCAATCATGCAACTTTGCAATGCTGTTTGTGAATGTCCGTTGGATCTTTGGTTACAGGAACGGCACACCTTGCGACCATATTTGGCTAACGATGCTTTTGGGAAATGCTCTGATTGGGCGGCTGGACCAGTGTGTTGTGATTGGTTAACTGCTTCAAGTGTGTTTAGGAAATGTCATGTAACTCAACCAGGCCTCAATCCCCCCAACCCCCCCCCCCCCCTCCCTTTTTTTTTTTTGCATATGTCTTGGGTAGGTATTATTTACATGAGGAATATTGTGACCTGTATGTACCCTGAAGAAAACTCAGAAACAGTGTGTACTGTTATGGACAATAACTCCCTATGGAGTGGACTCTGGGCTTTGTAGCCTTGCAGACCTTTTTCATGCTCTAACAGCAACATTACACACTAAAGAAAATTGAAAACGCAAAAAGCATAATAAGTCCTCTTAGTCCTCTAAAAACTGTTTTGAGATATTGGCGCGCATGATCATCTTCAAAGCATTACTTATAGCAGTATATTCTGTACTGAATAAGTGGTGTTTGCTAAGGTGAGCATCACTGTTACTATTGTTCCATTTTTGCTGTGTCCCATCATGCAGTTGTGCTATGGACCAGAATAAGGCCTTGTGACTTGCTGTTGATAGGTTTTGTGATCAGATATATGATTACGACTCCTGGCAACCATCCACAACATCCTAACGTCTTGGAGGCGGCATTTGTATTGGCAAGCACCTATTGAATTTTCCTCAGATAATAAAAAAAGTCATTTTTCATGCTACATGTGAATTTAGGCTTCACAACGTTTATAATGAACAATGTGAAGAGTGGATGTTCATTTTGAGACTTGCTAAAAATGGCATTTAACCGTGCTCTTAAATGTAAATAAAGTGTTCTTAAAAATTAAGCGAGCTTTAGATGGCTGCCAAGGTAACGTCGAGGAAATGAGCTTTAAATATTAAATATACAAAATCAACTGACAGATATTGGATATGTATTGAGTACACTTCCCTTTTATGTTTAGACTACCTTTTGATGTTATAAATGTATATTAAAAATGACAATAAATATTGGCAGACAAACTGCTTCCGATATGTTGTACATACATGTAGCTACATTTGGTAAAGTTGCTATGAAACAGAAATATCGACATCTTTTTTCAGTATTATGATACATTCAAGTGAAACAGATTATCGAAAAATAAATAAAATGTAGGGCGGGACTTGGTTTTGTACATCTGTTGTTGATTGGATTTTAAGGTGGGGCAGTAGATTGAAATTTTATTTTTTAAAAATGGAAAATAATAAATATATATTGTTTTAAATAAGATCGATAAGTGAGTTCTCATTTCATGTAAAAATTTTTTTTAAATATTCAGGAAATCTTTACCTTGAACATCAAGTTTTCTTGATCACAAAAGCTTCTGCAGCAATTAGATTTCTCACTTTTTATCTATACTTGTAATACGCATTAATTCTCGGTGTGTGATTTATGCCGCATAAATGTATTGGCTCTGGAATGAACAAGTAATTAACAGGTGAGAATACACATAAGTGGCAGTCTCTGTATAAGAACTGTCACTCTGTAATTGCCCTTATTTCCAACATGGCAGGAAACGGCAGCTTCTAATGGTATTTCAGTGTCCATAGCATACACACTCCTTCTATATCTGTCAAATTAATGAATTGTCTAGACGCATAGGGATTTATGTTAAATAATGGAGGAGGAATGCAGGTAGCACCTACCCTGATGAGTCCTCTACATCTTTTCATCTTCTCTTTCTCTGTCAGATAGCTTTACAGGAGCATGCTGCCATACAGGCTTGATTGATCTTCTATGCTTGAATGGAATTTCCTAATTTTCCAAACACTAGTAGTCCGAACAGGCTGCTCGCTGCCCCGTTATTTGTCATGAGAGCTGTATCGTAGTGAGTTATTTCTGTGCTTTTTTGGACTGCAGACGGTAGTGTGTGTAAGAGAGCATAGGCTGTTATCATCGACAAACAGTGAGGGCTGAGATAAGTGGGATGCTTCAGGCGATTCTTTCTCTCTCTCTCTGTTTTACTCGGTACACTGTCTCTTTACAGTCCAACTCCGTTTCTTTCCGTTCCCCCAGTTTCTTTTGCACATGCCTCACTAAACCCCACCATACCAAACTGTTATCTATCTATCTATCTATCTATCTATCTATCTATCTATCTATCTATCTATCTATCTATCTATCTATCTATCTATCTATCTATCTATCTATCTATCTATCTATCTATCTATCTATCTATCTATCTATCTATCTATCTATCTATCTATCTATCTATCTATCTATCTCTCTGTCTGTCTGTCTGTCTGTCTGTCTGTCTGTCTGTCTGTCTGTCTGTCTGTCTGTCTGTCTGTCTGTCTGTCTGTCTATCATCTAGTTTCATGAAACCATGAGAATTTTCTTTCTCATGGTCTGAGAGTACTTTAGGTGTCTTTTGGCAAATTCCAGGTGGGCTGTCATGTGCCGTCTGGCCACACTACCATGCAGGCCTGATTGGTGAAGTTGCTGCAGATATGGTTGTTCTTCTGGAAGGTTCTCCTCTCTCCACGGAGAAATGCTTCTGCTCTGACAGAGCAACCATCTGGTTCTTGGTCACCTCACTGACTAAGATCATCGGGCGGCCAGCTCTAGGAAGAGTCCTGGTGGTTCCACACGTCTTCGATTTACGGATGATAGAGGGCACTGTGCTCAATGGGACCTTCAATGCTGCAGAAATTTTTCTGTACCCTTCCCCAGATTGGTGCCTCGATACGATCCTGTCTCGGAGGTCTACAGACAATTCCTTGGACATTATGGCTTGGTCCAAATCATGTCCAATACACTGCATTTACCACAGGTGGACTCCAATCAATGATGATCAATGGAAACAAGAGCACCTGAGCTGAATTTGAGTGTCATGACAAAAGCTGTAAATACTTATGTAATTTTTTTTTTTTTTTTTTTTTTGAATACATTTGCAAAGATTTCTAACGAATTTCTTTGACATTGTGAAATAGTGAGTTTTTCACGTATAATTCATTATGGGGTATTTTTTGTAGAATTGTGGAATAAAATAATGGATTTAATCCATTTTGGAATAAGGCTGTAACATAACAAAATATGAAAAAAGTGAGTGCTGGGAATATACTTTCTGAATGCACTATAAGTATTTTTATTAGTGCTCAATTAGTAGTCAATTGATTTAAAAAACTTTACGTTTTTCTGTCAGATTTTTTTCTGCCTAACAGGTAGGAAATATACGGAAACTGAATGAAGTTATCAAACAGTCTGCACTGAATAAATTATAAATGAAATGATGTAGATTGATCTTTATTAATCATCATTAAAGCTACAACATTTCTAAAGACAAGAGCAGCGAGTAATTTTCTCCGTTACCTTTGCTCTTTGATCAACATTAGTAGCTGCGCTAGTCTTTCTGTGCGTTGTGTGTGTCACAGACAGGACATTCATAGACAGCGCTTTCTCTTTTGGCTTGTCGCGCTTAAATAGTTCAAAATCTTTTGCATGAGTTAGAGAGTGATCATATAAATATGTTACGCTAGCCAAAGGATAACAGAAAAAATCGGATGCTGTGTTACGTGCGTTAAAGTTTTGCCTCTTTGTCGCCATCTCTGTTTGATATCTGCAATTGCAGTAATTTGCTTAATTGTCATCATTACATTGGTTGTTTGTTGGCATGGTTCCTCAGTGTGGATAAATCTATTGTTTTGAGGAGTATGTGTGCTTGGCTGTCAGACACTGCACCCTACTGCTGTACTTCTTGGAAGTAAGTAACATGTCTGCCATTTTTTTCTGACCAACTGAGAAAAAAAAAAAGCATTACAATAAACCATGCTACCAACAGGGATTGAATCTAATGATCGGTGATCACTTACTTCATACACCTCATACCTTATGCACATTATCATTATTGTTATACTTTGTTCTCAAAATATTAATGGTAACATCATCAGCATGTATTTAGTGTGTATTAGCATTAGCGTTATCTTGCATTGGTAACAAGCCTCCACTAGCAGCCATGCTTGTGGTTGCCAGATACAAAGAGCTTAAATCCCCGGAATAGAGCTTCTCCCTTAAAAAGATATTTCTTCCCAGTGTTTTTTACTTAAAGCCCCACTTGGCTACTTTTGCTCTCGGGGTCCCCCTACAGTTTGGAAAAAATAATGTCCTCAACTACTGTCGTAAGATCTGTCATCCTACAACAGGGGATGCCATCGCGCGTGCATTTGTTGACATGACAGCCCTGAACTAGTGATGCGTGGGTCGTCTCATAACCCGCGGACCCCGTATGTCTATTTAATGGTCGCGGGTGCGCGGCGTGTTGTAAAAATATATACAGTGGTGCGGTGCGGGCCAAATAACTTCATAAAAGCGTCCCGCGGGTCGGTGCAGCACTAACAGTTCCCCTGAAAACTGCAAGAGGAGTTCTTCTGGTGTCGCGTGTGAAATGTCTTCATCCCTGGTAACGCAGTCAGTGGCATGTTTCAGCATGTCATATGAATATAATTTCATGGGTTTTATTTTTTTCAAATGCCAAATAATCACGATGCTCACGTTTACAAGCCAGCGTCATTATAGTAGTCTATTGGTTACCGTTTTACAGAATCTATATGATACTTCAGTTCAATGTTTGAGTGGTAACGTTAGCTCACCGTAACAAGCAGGACAGCATCGGTCGGGCACGCCTCCTTCAGCTCACGCCGACGAGCAAACCCTGGTCACATTTTGATCCTCGTCCTGCCTTTAATCCCATCATTTTTTCATTTCCTCTTATTGCTTTCCTCCAACAAAACCTTTTCTTTCTTATTTGTCTCTGCTGCTTCGGACATGACTATATTATCCGACGAACAAAGTTGGGCTCGCACGTCCGAATGTAAGGAAGTGTGTGTGTTGGTGGAAGTGACGTATATGCCGTAAAGCAGTCGAATTTTGTAGTTCTTTTCTTTTTCTCGGGTTACTACCCGAAACCCGAAGTTTAAAAGTACGATTAAAAACGATACAGACCCCATCAGGCTATGGCAGACGTGTCATTCAACCTATTTTAAGTCGATTTATCATCACAAGAGTCTTAAAAAATATATTATGAAGGTTGAAAAGTTACCTAGTGCTGCTTTAATCTGTGCAATCTGGTAACTCTGTGCGCGTGCTCCCTCTAAATGCGGAAGGAGCGCTGATGTTTAGTGATCTCTACAGAAAAATTCTGCTTCATTGAAAGAGTCATTCAACAAGTCTTTGTTTCTTCACAAGCCATTTGTACTTTTTGTGTGACTAAATCTGCCATGATCAAACCTTCAGCGATGAATTTCAACAAATGCAACACGGATATCTGCCTTATAGGTTGCAAAGGTGCATTTATTCCCCAAACAGTGTGACTATTACAGTATGTCTTATTAAAATACAGTATTTTACAGTATGGTTTATTTTTATGTTTATAGAGTTTGGTCTATCTAATGTGAATACAGATTACAAAGTGTTCACCAAAAGCATGTGTTTTTTATTGATTTACCATCTAACGAAGTTGTCATAGTTGGTTAAATGAAGTCTGTGTGCCACCTACAGGCCTTTTGGGTAAAGTATCATAGACAGTAAAAGAAATGGACAGAGCGATCCCATTGACTTCTACGGCGGAAAATGAGGTCAATCAGTCCTCAGAAAATGAGATCAAGAGTCACTTCCTGATGTCTGAGCAAACTGCGCAGGCTCAGACTGAGCTTGACGACGTAGATGTGACGTAAGCAACCTGTCTGACAGCTGTAGGTCTTCTAGTAGTTGTGGAAAGTGAAATCTGAATCACGTTTAAATATTTTCTCCCGTTGCTTTTGGCTCACTATCGGCTTCAACCCATTCTTCTCCCTTGACTTTATCGGACTTTATGTCTCCACGTCCCCCCGACTGTCTCATAGACTGTAAAAGATTGCTTCTGAGCGTCTCCTCCTGTCTATACGGTAATTTCTCAACTGTGCGACAGAGTCGCGCTGGTTTTGACGCAACCGTTAGCCTATTTTTACAAAAACAGCTTCTACGGGGCGATAGTGTAAGATACAAGGAAATGGAGCCTTTTATGCATTGTCGTGTTTCTTTAGAAATAAACAATGGACAAATGGAGTCTTTAAACGCCTCTGATGTAAAGTTATTCACTGTCAAAGTAACTCAAAAATGAATGGGAGTCAATGGGATGCTAACAGCAGGTGATGGCTTGGTTAGCAATGGCCGCCCCTGTGGGTGGTATGCTTTCCGAGTGCTAGATTACCCCCTTGTGAAGTATAGGTAGATAAAGAACATGAAAAAGGGCCATAACTACATTACCCTTTTTGATAGAATAATCGTGATTAATAATGGTGATTATAATTTTGAGCAGAATAATCTTCATTGTCAGTTAACGTTACCGCGTAGCCTTACGCCACCTGCAGCATTCTCACATGCGATACTACTCCTGGACTCATTCTTTATGTGTACAGACGTGACGTAATGACGCATAGACATGCTTGAATTTCCTGTGGAAATCCACCACCAGTACCACTCAAATTATAACACCTTATTACAAGCTTACTGTTATGAATCCGGGCTGAGGTAAGGAGATCGTTTTGAACACTGGCTGGTTATGTACTTTCTAAAAAAAAAGTTGCGGACTGCGGCTGTTAATGCGTCAAACTGAAAGAATGAATCGCATGCATTAACACATTAATGTTGACACCACTCATTTTTATACTATGTAGCTGTGAAGCTTCGACTGATATCAGATGTCATTTGATCATTATTTGTTGTGTAATATAACATTTTTCCAACAAAAATAACTACGTGATACAAGACCTACAGTTATGATGTTATAAAATTACTCATTCCCCAGCATTTTACGATCTGTAGCACTGGAATGCGAGTCTTACTGAAGGGCACTGTGTTAAATCAAGATTGATTCATTCATTTGGGAGGAGCACTCAAGAATCAAGAAGCGAAGATCACCAGTCTTTTTTTGGATCCTTGGCTGAACCCACGTTATCATTCTCGTGATGTCAGATTTACTGTTGAAATTTGGCCAGCGAGCCGTGAGTCAGAGCGGCACAGCTGAGTGTGTGGTGGAAGGCGGGTGTGGGTGGCCTGCGTTACTGTATGGCGACTCCATGTGCCAGCCTCATCTCCATCATAATCAGGCCCACAGGCACGAAGCAGAAATTGCTGGGGCTGCACACATCACACTCTGCTCATCTTATGAGGTCAGGAGGACACACTCTCAGAGCTCGCTTTCATCATCCTGAGAAAGTCAACACAGGCTAAAGAAAGCTAGCAATCTTCAACCCACCACTCCGACGGGAAGGCTGTCTTGCTCCTATTACCTTGTCATTGTTTCCAAAAACACAATGTAAGGACAGGAAATGGTGCTTTTTGTTAGCAATTATGCTCATACCATTAAATGGCTTAATCTGCAGGAAGGGAGGCACTGGGTGTGATCTTCTGTCCAGTATTGATTTGGGACTTGTGATGTCAGCGCAGTGATTAGTCAGCCTCGGCCTGTTCTAAAGCCATCGCTCTCCAGCACTGACCTCCACCTGCAGGCTGACACATCAATAGTCAGTCGCAGCCACTCCTCCAAATTAATTTTTTTGAACCTTTCTTTACTCTTCTGTTCTTTGATGTACCCACATTTCTAATTACTGCTGTTTGCCGAGGCACTGGTGCTCATACTTCTGTGTAACTATAGCCTTGGTCTAATTTTGCCTTAGGATGTAAATGATAGCTCAAATCGTGCTGCTGCTGCTGCTGCTGCTGCTGCTGCTTGATATCGGTGCGCTTATACATTTCTACGCAGTCAGATAATTATTATATTCAGTACTGGTTAAAATTTGGAAATGTTATTTTTGATTGACTATTTTTAAGGTTTTTGAAAGGAGTCTCTTCTGCTCATCAAGGCTGCTTTTATTTGATCAAAATACTGAAAAACCATAATATTGTGAAATATTATTGCATATATATATATATATATATATATATATATATATATATATATATATATATATATATATATATATATATATATATATATATATATATATATATATTTATTATTATTTACATTGCATAAAATCTATGGAGACTTAATGCACTTAAGTGTTTTTAGTACATAAACCAATCATAAAATTGGCATACAATGTAGAAGAAAAATATTATAGATATTAGTAGTTATTGTGTATTTGATATCTTACCGAATTAAAAGCAAGAGATTTGATAAATTATATCGGTCAAAAAAAATGTTATTACAACATTTCTGTCCCCCTCACTTCATGGCTATGCCACTGAGTCAGAGTATCTTAGAACTTAAAGACGGACTGTTTGAGAACACCCTAGTAGCTGCATATCAATGCACAAACAACCAGATTTATTATAGTTTTGAATTGTTTATTTTTTATTTCGATTTGGCCTTTCAAATTAATTTAAAAAATGTTATCACTGACTACTGGTTTTATCAGTTCTTAATGAAGGCAGGTTGTAAAGGTTTAAATTTAAAAAAAAATTGTCGATCAAAATGTGAAATTGATTTATGGTTTTTAGAGCTTATAGTCGTATTTTAGTAGAAATGTGTTACTGGATCCCTCAAAAAGTTTTTAAATCAGCTTCAGTTAATTTAGTTGCTAGCCTGTTTTTGTGAAAAATGTGTTTTAAATTTGTCAATCATACACTGTAAAAAAAAAAAAAAAAAAAAAGAAATAAATCTCTAAAAAAGTCTCCAACTGAACATTTTCTAGTGACTGATCACATCAAAAATTTTAAGTTGGCCGAATTGAATTTCTGTGAATTGATGCAATTTAATTCACAGATTTTCAATTTGGCCAGCTGAATCATTTAGATGTTATCACAGAAAAATAGGGTGTAAAAATTGTACCTTTAGGGGTACAACAGCTTGTCACTGGGGCAGTACCCTTAAAAGGACATCTTTGTACCCTTTTTTACTCCTAAAAGGTGCATATAAGTACCTTTGAGTACAAATGCATACCTTAAGGTACTACTATGAACCTTTTTGTGGTAAAAATGCTAGAAAGTTGTCCTTTTAAGGGTACTGCCCCAGCGACAAGCTGTTGTACCCATAAAGGTATAATTTTGACACCCTATTCATGTTCAATTGGAGACATGAATTTTTTTATTTTATTTTTTTTACAGTGCAATAACGTAATGCCAAGTCATGCTAATGTTTTTTTTTTTTACCTTACTTTTAAATTATTTTGATTTCAGATGACGCAGTTCATTTAGATTTCATTATTGATTATACTGCCAACATTCACTCAGAACACCTTAGCTAGCACAGCAACACTTTGACAACGCACATAGCACGTTTTCCCTGGGGAAGCACGCTTGTTTTCTTTCATCAAATGTAAATAGTTATTTTCAGTTTTTCACATACCAAGGAAGGATACATATTTGTTTTAGAACAAATGAGCTCCATATGTTCATGTTCAGGCATGTGAACAAACTTGGTTTTAAAATGAGTTGAAAATGTTGTCTGGCTCTATCATGATTGTAGGGTTTCATCAAGGTTGAGCATCAACATCTGTTGTTTTCTGAACCTGCGCAGCAGAATGGGGGGTTAAGCCAGCACTAGTGGGCTAACAAGAAACAAAAACTGTCTCTCTGGTGTGGTTTAAATTTGCTCCAGAATTAGGGATTTTTAGGCATTTGTTCCATTTTTGTGTTTTCTCAGATGGCTTATATTGTTAAACTTGTGAGCCGTACATGTTCAGCTTTTTATCACTCTCGATGCTATGAGGAGTTTTCTGTTATTTCTCTTAAAAGCACAGTGCCTTGTGAGTCCCGTGAGGTTGAGAAAGGCATTTAATTTCCTGTAGCAGAGCTGGGATAATTTAGCACTGTGGAATGAATCACATCTGAGGTTCATTTTCTGGAATGCTCCTTTGAGATTCATGCTGAGCCTTAGAGATGGCTATAGCAATGGACATTAAAACACAGAGTAATGAAGACAGAGTGCTCTGAGAAGAATGGATGTCCTTTTTTCTCCTTCTCTGTCACGCATAAATCCTTTCGTTTCTCCAACTACAGTTTGTGTGGGATGTCAAGACATTTTAAGTATTAGCTATCACACTAGGTCACAATAAGCCATTGGTATTTGTCTCTGGCTTATGGTTTAATATCTTGTTTGAAATAGAATGGTTTCTTAAACTCTCCATTGTTGACATGGAAGACAAGCATGCGTTGTGGAAAATGTGGATTATTGCGAGATTCTCAGGGATAAAACCTTCTCTCTTGTATCAAGACATTGTCCAATTCTTTTTGGTACTATTGTTTCAGTTATCGGTTTTGTCTCTTATGGATCAACTTCATCTCAGTTGATTCTTTTCAAATTTCATATAGCATTATCAGCATATAGGCCAAATAATTTGGTCTTGGTAGATTTGATGGTCAAAGTGGATAATGAGATCTGTCTTTTATTTGCAGACTATGGTACCGTGGCAAATTAGACACTGTGTTACATTGCTGAAATGTCTCAGTAATATTATATATATATATATATATATATATATATATATATATATAATATTACTGAGACATTTATATATATATATATATATATATATATATATATATATATATATATATATATATATATATATATATATATATATATATATATACATATATATATATATATATATATATATATATATATATATATATATATATATATATATATATATATATATATATATATATATATATATATATATATATATATATACTTTTGAACATTACTGTATAAATGTTCAAAAGTTTGGGGTCAGTAAGATTTTTATTTTGAAAGAAAAATACTCTCAGCCAGGATGCATTAAAGTGTCAGTATTTTTTTTTTATCACAAAAAAATCAGTTAAAAGCAGTTTTTATTACTTTTTGTTCATCAAATAATCCTGAAGAAAAAAAAATGTTTATGGTTTCCATAAAAATATTAAGCAGCACAGCTGTTTTCCTGTATTTTTAATCAGATAAATGCTGAATTATTAGTGACCATATTGGTGAGATTTTTGTAAAAACTTTACAATATTAATGTGTGTGATGTGATTCTTTAGGGTTATATAGAAAATATGTGAGAGGAGTCTTTTTTCTTTGGACCAAAGTCTTAGGAGCTGAAAGTTTAATCAAAAGTCACCATTTGCTCTCCCTGTGTAGGCGTAGCAGTGGACTTATTAAAGATGTCATTTGTGGGTTTTTTCTTTATTCAAGAGTTTCCACTGAACAGATCGATATTTTAGAGAATCTAGTGTTTGCTCAAACTACTTAATAAACATGAATCTGACCGCATTTATTACATTGCTGTGTTTGTTCGATAAAAGATATAACGGAGCTGAGCGAAAATAGGTTTTAAAATTGTCACCAAACTGGTCGCCTCGATCTGGTCAGGAGCCAGGGCTCATACAGGGAAAATAATTGCAGTCGATTTGCTAATGAACAGTTAGCCTAGTTACTCATAGATATATCAATTATAGAGTCTTACTCTGTTCTTTGAGTTCAAGTGGATATTTGTTTTAGAGTGAAATGTACTGAGGCAGAACTAATAAAAAAACACAGCGGTGCTCCGGCACGAAATTGTGTGGCTTTTTGCCTCTTTTTTTGGTCAGTATCATTTCTTTTCTTTGTTTCTCATTACATACTGATTGACTTGAATACCCACGGATCCCTGGCTAATTTTTGTTGGGTTTTGTGGGGTGATGAGCGCAGCCTCGCTGCTAGTGATTATTTTTTATTCCCACAGTGTTGAAATAAAGTGAAACAACCCATGCAATAAAATGTTAAAGATTTTAATGGATTATAATAGCAGTCAATTGGCTTCTTAAATTAGATATCCCATTTCTGTTACCAAGAAAACTGCTCTTATTTCCTTTATGTATTTGAATAGGAAAATCCTGTTGGGACTAAGGTCTCTCGTTTTGAACGGTGCAGAAGTGAAATGCAAGGTGTCCTGCTGTGGTTGACCCCCTGACCCAATGCTAGGGGGCAGATCAGCCAAACCAAAGTGCCATTTTTCTCCGTTTGTCTGGCTAACCGCTGCTGTGAAATGATGTTCTGGCGTACGATCCGCACTACGATTTGAAGGGCCCCACGCTGGTTTGTTCCAGCCAGAAGCTCATTATTCTCACTTTGGGGTCAGGTGTGCTTGCTACTCCATGCTGGCTATTACAGGCGGTGCCCCCTCCCAAGTGTCAGATGCTGTTGTGTCTGTTGTCGGATCTGATTTGTCACCTGCATCCTCCTTTGGGCCCGGTCTCCAATAATCAAACTACGGCAGGATTATCCACACCATCCCCAGCTCCAGGTGGGCTGTCACTGCAGCTATATGGCACGTCCGCCCGCCACGGCTGCCCACGCTGGGCCGTGGCATCTTTTGAATGCAGAATGTCAGAGCTAATGCGGGACAGAGGAGCATTTCCCTGCTGGGTTTCAATGTCCGTGGCAGCGGGCTGGCGGAATACCAGCTTTCTCTCAGTTGTGTTGTCCAAACCTCTGTTCCTCAGTGAGCCAGTCCCCTTCCCAGACACACTGACATTTCCTCTGTGTGAGCATGTCTGTGGCCAGTCTGTCCCTTACTGCCTTTCATGTTTAATGTCAAATAAGAGCTTAATTGTGCCATCATGGCAAAACTGATAAAACCAGGCCATTATGCCTGACTGTCCAAGCACTACGCTAATGAATGGCTGCAATTAGCGAAGTCTTGGTGAGTCATGGTGGTCCATTCAGGCAGAGTAACATTAAGTCCACATAAAGAGCAATAAAAAAAGGTAGATATATTTTCCTCATGTCTTCATTCCCCTATAGTGCCTGGTCTACAATAATCTTGCAGTTTCACGGTTGTATATAGTAGATGCAATTGAGTATACTTGTTAGTAGGGATGTCCCCGACTAAAGATTTTTCGAGTCGACTAGTAGTTGTTCATTTAAGCAATTATTCAAGTAAACACACGTTTAATTTAATTTAATTACTTATGTGGCGGATATGTCTTATCCACGATTTTAAAGATAAAGCGCACACATAAAGCTTGCCGCAAAGCACTTAATGATTATGAATGTGTCTGAAAAAATAGCAAGGAGACATTTTAATTGTGTCAGCTGCAAAGATAACTAGTTCACCCAAAAATGAAATTTATGTCATTAATGACTCACTCTAATGTTGTTCCACACCCGTAAGACCTCCGTTCATCTTCAGAACACAGTTTGAGATATTTTATATTTAGTCTGAGAGCGTATGGAAGTGTATGCACACTATACTGTCCATGTCCAGAAAGGGAATAAAAACATCATCAGAATAGTCCATATGTGACATCAGTTAGTTAATTAGAATCTCTTGAAGCATCGGAAATACATTTTGGTCCAAAAATTACAAAAACTACGAATTTATTCAGCATTGTCTTCTCTTCTGGGTTTGTTTTCAATCCTCAAATAAAGATTCAAATGGTTATGAATCAGCGTATTGATTCATGATTCAGGCTGCCAATGTCACGTGATTTGACATGCGACCCGAATCATGAATCAATAAAATTATTCGTTACCGTTTGAATCTTTATTTGAGGATTGAAAACAAACCCGGAAGAGAAGACAATGCTGAATAAAGTCGTAGTTTTTGCAATTTTTGGACCAAAATGTATTTTCAATGCTTCAAGAGATAATACGAGTGTGCAATGTCGCATGATGCATATGGTACGCAGTGTTTCGCGTGCATGTGACGCACGAACCACCCACCCCATCCCACCAAAAAGCGTGTCATATACATGCCATAAAGTGCATATCATATGCACACGAAAAACTGCATACCAAGTATACTTTAGGCTTGAAATGGCAGAGAGCACATCCTGTTTGCTTTCTTTATTTTACAAAAGCACAAAGTTTTGTTGTTATTGTGAGTGTACACAAATAAAAGCCATTTATAGCCCTTTACAGTTTGTATGATGTATTAGGTATTATTCTTATCTGTATGACCAAAAATGATGAAGCATTTTAAGTTGAAAAATCAATTAATTGATCACACGCCTCTATGCAGTAAAGCATGCCATACTTAACTCCACACAAATTATAAGCCTTATTTGATGTTGATAGATGAGGCGAATACCACAAGAACCCGCTGTTAACCGTCCTTTACCTTACTGCGTGACTTCGCCACTTCCTGTGGTGTTTTTTTCTTCTTCTTATGACTAACCAACTAATAAAATTATGGGCGACTAAGCTTCTTCTCGTCAACTAATGTTTAGTCGACTTTTAGGGGGCAGCCCTTCTTGTTAGTCAGGTTAAAAAAGGACTATGATTTTCTTGCACAAACCAGAAATGCTATTTTGACATTTACTTTTCATTGAATCAATGAAATGTCTAATGCTTGTAATGCAACAGAGGAATTGTCTGTACAAAGAAAGCATTTGATTGTCAAGCTCCAAAATGACCAAATCACTATTCATGTCATCCATCCAACTCATGCACTGTATTTTAAGGCTTCTGTTGTCATACAACCAGTTTGTGTATGGATTGGGAACACACCAACCTTTTTTTTCTCTGCCATTTTTCCACAGACAATATAATTTTTGATAAAGTCCTTGAATATCACTGGCATTTTTCATTGCAAAAGAACAAACAACTTGGAATGGGAGTTGAGGTGAGGTAAACTAACAGACTGCATAGTCTAAAGACCCAGCTAAGCTGAATTAATCATTTCTATTTCTCATAATTTGGCCTTGGCTTCATTTTTTATTATTTTTTATTTTAATATTATTCTAAATGTGATCAACGTTGGCGTTAGTGTGTAAGGGAATTTGGCTATTAACATGTAACATTTTAATTATGTTTTGCTGAAATGAACGAAAGGACTTGAAAAAAGATCTGTTCATTTTGCTTAATGAGGCTCATTGTTTTTATTCATTATAATTATTAAAGGTGCACTATGTAGGATTTTTGCAGTAAAATATCCAAAAACCACTAGGCCGGGTGTTATATATTTTGTTCAGTTGAGTACTTACAATATCCCAAATGTTACCAACTATTTGAAAATTGCTAGAAAATTGCTATTTTAAGTAATGAACCGGGACGTGTCAGCATAGCATTTGAGGGAGTCGCCTGTCGATTGCGTCATAACTGCGTTACCCTCCGTTTTATATGGCAGAAGCGCTTTTCTCTTAGCAGTGTGAACATGTCACAGCAGCCCAGCGAACGCAAAGAGTAACGTCATAACATCATTTTAAACACACTTAAATGTATCTCATATGATAAACAGAGCTGCCTTACCTCATAATCATAACCGTAAACTCGGAAATATGGCGTGTGCCCGGCGACTGTGTCCCATCCCGTCATAATAAAAGTCCCGGTGCTCGCGAGCCGTGTGCTTGTTTAACAATTGCTTCAGCGGCCGTGCTCAGCTCTACAACACTCGGTCTTGCTCTGCTTCATACTACAGTAACGTTAAAAAAACTCATTTTCCTATTTTCCTATTTCCTTTCCCTATTTTCCTATAGAGTCCTATTTTCCACCGGCTGTGAGGTGAAGACCACATGTCACAAGATACTGCGCTCAAACTTGGCGTCATCAAACTACACCTTTGTTTAGAATAGGCGCCCTCCAGTGGACGGAAAGTTGCATAGTGCACCTTTAATACAATTATTAATTTTAAATTATTTTTAAGTAGGCAAAATTATGGTAAAAAATGTCATAAACACAAAGAGGTAGGTAGAGTGAGGTCAGTAGATTTTCACAATCTCAATCCAGTATGCAAATATGACTATGATATATCATACCTGCCTGTTGGATATACAATTATTTATACGTTAAGGAACCAAAAGTGAACAGGATCTTGAATTCTAACCCAAAGCACAACTGCGGCATATGTCAGCGCGCTGCGTTCAAGGCTATGGCTCGGACATCCAATGATTCTATTAGTGCGAGTCAATGGTAATCAAGAGGAAGTGTCTTGAATGCGCTCTAATTATACACAGTAAAATGAATCCAGTCTCAAACTTCCTAATGATTCCCATTCTGGCCCATTCCTCCGGGCACTGCGCTGTCCCAATCTGTGATAATATTGATACAGGAAAGGGTCTTGTGATTTCCAGGGATAAGCTCTAATGACTCTGACTCATGCGTTTGGTTCTGGCCCAGTGGAGTATTCACAGCTTTCTCACAGCCCGGGCCAGTATGTGTTCTTTTAATCCCCTTTTATTTTACCCTTTCAAATGCAGGCTTATCAGATCCCACAAGGACGCATGTGCATACAAATTGCCTAAGGTTTGCTAGAAAGCACCCGAAACGCACCTGCACGCAGGAAAGCAGGATCAGAGCCAAGCCCCGTATATGGCGACATATGGTGATTTAAATGATAATAATTAGGAACCTCTAATTCATTAAATGATGCAGCAGTCTCACCTCTGTATCAGCCTTGGTGTCGAATCAGGGAAGAAATCAAATGGAGTAATTAGCTACATGCTCTTCCTTTACTCTAATGGAGAAATACAGCACCAGTCCCTCGCCATCTTGACCTTTACTGATCCCACACATGATTTCACTACATTATTATGCTCTCATAAAGAGCTGTATAAAGACATCTCTGTAAACGGATCACTGATGTTATGCTCGCATGGCACAAATCTTGCTTGTTTGCTCAGAGACGCAGTTTTGGACTCCGTAAATATTCCCTGCGTGATTCACGACGGCCTTGTGATTATATCGATCAGACAGGAGCACCTTGTGGCTGATGCAGTGAGCGTCAAAGCCGAGAACTCGCCCCCGAAGATCTGTCCGCATTCTTATGTGCAAACAAGGACGTAGCTTGAACGAGTGAGTATGCTAACATTTGCTGGAATGTTTTTCAAGCTGAAAACGAGCTTGACGTCAGTGGTTTTTCCTACCCTTCAGTGCTATCACGCTCTGAGCTTCCTGTTGGACTTGGGTTGCTTGAGTATTGAATATCAATGGACATGCAGGACGCATTAAGAATTCAGAAGGCGGCTCTTGCATAAGTGCATAACAGTAATTAGACAGTCTTTTCTCCACGTTGTGCTCTAATGGAAGCTATCATTGCACTCTCCTTGTGCCGTTTAAGTATCACACAGTCTTCGGGTTTAAAACTTTGGGTCTGAAGACTGCAAGTGTGCGGCTGATTAAATTAGATGTGATGTGCAGACAGATGGTTAATAAAGAAATAGAAAGGTTAATGACAGCAAGGGAAGTGCCCAGTAAACAAAAGCATTAAGATGACCATCTGCAGATTGAAGGTTAATTGGTAAGTGCAGAGATTTTGGCTATTTGATGTTCCTGTTTGGCCATTTTGTGGCTATTTTGTTATCATTAACTACTGAAGGTATGTTTAGATCAGCTTCCAATTTTTAGGCTGAACTTTTTTATTTAATACTTACATACATTATATAAAACAAGTACACATATTTGATCAGTGTGAAAAAATATTCCACATAAGGTCCTTTTTGTCTCGATTATTTAGTGAATCAAACATAAACCTATATTTTTGGGCAAAGATATTGTACAGTTGGTCAAATATTTTTAATGTTTTTGAAAGAGGTCTCTTATGCTCAGGAAAGCTGCATTTATTTGATGCAGTAATACTGTTAATATTAATAAATCAGTAAATAATTACAATTTAAAAAACGTTTTCTATATTTAAAAATGTAATTTTTGTCATGTCAAAGCTGAATTTTCAGCATCATTACTACAGTCTTCAGTGTCACTTCAGAAATCATTCTAATGCTTATTTGATGCTCAATAATGTTTCTTATTATTATCAATATGATATATATTATTATATGAAAACTGTTGTGGTGCTTAAAATTGTTCTGCAATCAAGTTAAAAAGAACAGCATTTCTTTTAAATAGAAATCTCTTATCATTATAAATGTCTTTAAGGTCATTTTGATCAATTTAATGCGTCCTTGTTCAATAAAAAAACACAACTTTCTGACAATTTATAAGATGGTGTATATGGAGAAAAAAACCCCGAAAATTTTAAAATCATATTACAATAACATCACATTAAGTTATCAATAGGATGTTTGAGATCATGTCAGTATAACTGTTATATGATGTATGGATTCTAGCATACTGACATTCTCACCCATTTAATAGCCTCCGTCTCTCATGGCACAGCCATTGCCAATAGGCCGCTTACAGCATGTTACACAAAAAACTTGATCTGGCAAGCTCTAATCTGATTGGTTGACTTCCAGTGGGAATCAAAGTTGTGTTTACAAAGTATTTGGTTGACACAATGAGTCCTCTTGAGGGTGAAATAATCACTGGATTTGACCAAGTCTGTCTAGTTAGTGACTTCAAATGCTTCTTTTTAGTTACGTAGAAGCAAACTAGATATCCATTAGCAGAATGTTTACTGTGTGAGGCCTTTACAAATTTAATTCACCATTGCTCTCTGATTGCTACAGCTACGGCTTTTTATCAGCTGTGCCAAATATCCTATAATTTAAAACCATTAAATATGCTTGATTGAAGAATGCTCCAACAATCCAAATAAAAGTGCTGTAAATTTGGATAAAAATGAAGGATTTCTCAAAGCTCGGCCTATTTAACCTTCTCCTGTTCTCCATTAATCCTATGGAAATCCCTCTGTCAGAGCCTGCTGCTAATGTAAGCAGCCAAACAGAAAAAGCGACCTTTTTTATTTCCTTCCCTTTCTTTTGCTTTTTTTTCCACAGTGCTGGATCCAAGTAGGATTATAGTTCCTGAAAAGGCGGCCTTTATGCTTGTATCAAACAGCGACATTAGGCTGAGTGTGAATGACGCTGAGTGTCAGGCAGTGAGATAGAAGGAGAGCAGAAGGGGTAATGGATGCTGGGAGACAGATGTGAACCACTACACAATGTGAGGGGCCTCAGAGTCTCAGTAGGCCGTGGATTTTCAGTCTATTTTCAAGAAAAGTATGTGTGTTTGAGTAAGAGCTGGCCTGCCCTGGGGTAGTTTGCAGGAGCTTGACTCTGCCTCCCCTCTGTGCCAACCTGTCTCCCTTGCTGTCAATCATCCACAGACAGCCTGTCGACTGATTGTCCGAGAACAGGCCTGTCGGTCGGCAGCTCGACCGTGACCTCACTCTGCATTTCTCAGCCTCTCAGCACATATTTTCCATCTCACCTCTCAGATTTATCAAATGCTGTGACTTTTTCCGGCTGCCTTCCTCAAAACGGATGTTTGACATTTTTGGGCTTTTTTTCAAAACTTTTTTTTGGGATGCACCGATCCAATACGTGGATTGGAGTTGGCACCCATACTGACCTTTTAAAATGGATTCAGTATTGGCTGAATGTGACAGATCCAATTTAATACTGTTTGTTAGTCAGGGTCATTACTGTCAAGCTCCAGAAGAAAAGAGAAACAGACTTGAGCCAATGGTGTTTTGGCATCAGTGACATCAACTTGGCAAGATGCAGTCTAAACCCAAATTAGATTTGAGAGCTTTACTTGTAACCATGACCGTAAGCAAGGCTTGAAAATTGGTGAGGTGGGGTGTTAAGGGGGTCCTTCATTATGATTTCACTTTTTCAACTAGTTAAAACATATGTAATTTTTCGACACTAAATGTAAAGGGAGATATATTTTCTTTCATAGAAATTGCTTTTTAAGGACTGCAACAAACTGCTGTTAGGGACTACAATGAGCTTCTTCCTGGGTTGGTGACATCACAAACCCTTAAATGTACATCAACTCTGCCTCCATGAACAAGCAGCAAATGGGATAATGCCATGATGGGCTGCTTTAGGGAAGAGGAAGAGTTGTTGTAGTAGAGGAGTCAGCTCAAGCTGTCACATCCATCTTTTCACATTTATTGCAATACAGTACATTAACACAAATGCAATAGCATGTCAACAAAATAGCAACAGCAAGATGACAACATAAGTGATAACCGTAATTAAACTAAACCAGACATTTAGTTACTATAACTATATGTTCTATCTTCATGCAGCAATGATTTGTTGGACTTGCATAGAAAACAAGTGGTTCCACACAAGTGTGTTTTTTTGTAGTTTCTACAATTAACCATTTATTTGAAAGAACAAAATAAATTAAATTTCTTTGAGTAAATACACAATTCAGATTTGTCACTGTTACACATTAGTTATATGTATATTAGTTTTACTTAATAAAGTTATGTTACATTTATGAACTTTAAATACGTAAGTTGAACACTATTGATTTAATTTACCTTATTATATTAACTATTTGCTCTAAAGTGTAAGTGGAAAACTATTAAATAACAACAAGCATATTTTTAGAAACAAACATTTAAAAAAAAAAAAGTGTTTCCTTTTACTGAAAACACATAAAATAACACTTCAATCCCTAAATTTACTCTCCTAATGCAGTACCTTGCTAGCCTAGAAATCTAGACGCACCCTAGCGGCAGCAAATTTATTCTGCCCTCAAGTGTCGTCTAGGAACTCTCAATACCCTTCTGAGCTCTATTCCTCACACTCTGGACGGGCCAATCACATCGTGTATAGAGTCGGTGGGCGGGGCCATAATGACGACGGCCGAGTTGCGTTTGCGTGCTTCTAGTAAACACAGAAACTGGCGAACGGCGGTCTTTCGAATCAGCTTTGACCGCGACTCTGGAAGACTTGGAGTTAAGCTTTTCTCTGAGAAAAGAACAAAGAACGGCACTGAAGTCATTCTTAAAAAGGGAAGATGTGTTCTGAGTTTAGCCGACCGGATACAGTGAATGTTTAATCTATCAACAAGCTCTGTTTCACCTTCGTTGCTCTGGTTGGTGGTAGCGCTATCCTATCGCGTGCAGAGGGAGTTTGAAAGACAACCGTTTATCCCGCCCTTCGGATTGAGCCCTGTCTATGGTGAGTTCCCAGACCAAACATCTTGATGTGGGTCTGGCTTGTCAGGCTAGTACCTTGCCAAGCATATTGAGAACTAAATAACACTGCCCAGTTTGTTCGTTTCACTCAGCAATGTTAAGTTGACCAAACAAAGACATAAGTAAAGCTGACAATCCGGTTGTTAAGGCTGACGTCACGCGGCAGCACTTCCGGGTCCAAACGCTCTATCTTATACCACAAGAAAAACTACAGACGGTTCTAATATACACACACAATGTGGTGTAATACTACAAAAACGCTATAATCATAACCTTCTTCTCCATACCAAAATTCCAGATGGCCAGACAGTGATTCATCTTTTTTAAATCGTTAAAATATTAATGTCTGTAACGCTGTGATCACATAGACTGTTGTGTAGACTGTAAGTATTTAAAATGTAATTTTTTTTTAAACGTTTGATGTTTAATATGAAAAATAGCGCTCATAAACGGGCGTTGATGGCATTCTCAAGTAAAATGAGTTGAGGCTTGGACCCAGAAATGCCGTTCCTTACGTCACGACTTAACAAGCGGATACTCATTCTTTGTTGAAACAACTCAGTAAATTTATGTTCATGAAGTTACAGAGTTTTTTAAGTAATTTGAACAAGGATGATTTGAGTGCAATTAACAACAGTGAAGTTTATCAAAAAAATGTTGAGTGTATATTCTCTGGCTCTGAAGGCATCTTACAACAGTTTCCACACGGTTGATTTATAGATTATCATGACAGAATATGCTAATCAATGACTTGAAGAGTTAACTCGCATCAGCTACATAAATCCATCAATTAACTATTCAGAAACGTCCTGTTGCATTCTACATGTTGTCACGTCTTTGTGAGTCTCTCCATCATTGTCCGACTCGGGTTTGAACATGAAAGACTGAACAGTTTGAGACATTTTCAGTGCGTGTCTGCGTGATGACATGAGGACGATTAGAGGTGCTAACATGAGCTCTTGAAGCTCCAAGGGGCAGGGTGCAGCCGTTCATTTGCATTTAAAGGGACACACAAAAACATTGCATTTTCGTCACCCTCAAAAAGTGACAATTTTAGCATGCTATAAAAAATATCTGAGGTATTTTGAGCTAAAACTTCACATACACACTCTGCATGGGGACACCAGAGACTTATTTTACATCTTGTAAAAAGGGGCATTATAGGTGCCCTTTAAGAACTGTTCTATACTAACACCTACAAATGCAACTTATTATACACATGTTAACTTTACAAGGTCTCTGTCTTCAGAGACAGCGCAAAGAAAGTGATGCAGTGTAGGCAAACCCCGTGACAGAGGCATTGTGATGTTCAGCACGGTGCTGAATAACCTTCCAATATGTCAATTGTGTAGTGCATTTGCTGTAAGTAGATTAAAACAGGGGCCAGTAATGTGTATTTATGTCTGTATCTGAGTTCATCATTTGTATAATGGTATAAAAATATCCACACTTCATAGTGAATAATCAGAATAATAAAAATTGCTTTGCTTGTGCCATTTAATCATCTTACTGTGCAATTATATCCTTGCTCTGATTATTGGAAATAATTGCATTATTGGTGCACATGTAAACGTAGTCATTGTTAAATTAGAATATTAAAACTTTACTATACCTTAGGTAATGTTATTTGTTTATTATTAATGCAACAATGCATAATAGTTTTCATTAATAAGCATTAGTATGTGGATGATAAGAACTGTCTAGTGCTCTTATGAAGGCTTTTAGCTGGACGTTGTGAAAGGGTAACTATTAATCTGAATAAAATAGCATTGCCTTCTTCATGACTAGTGTTTGCATATTTGACATCTTTTATTCTGTAACCTACTTTTTCTATAAATCTGTTTACATGTTATTTTTGCTTGTTGATACCATTTCTTACAGGTAATATCATGATGATCACTGCATTTGTTTTACCAAATGTGCTATTTTGTCAGCAATAACCTGCCTGCGCTGTCTATGGGCCTTTTTTTGATTACGTTCAGTTTATAGGACATTTCCTGATCATTTACTTTCCCCCAATTTATTCTCAACCGAGATGTTCATGTTCATGTCAGTACACAGACTAAATCAAATGCCCTTTACATGAAAGACCTTTCTGATGTGATGACATTGAAGAATGTTTATTGTTTTTAGAAAATGACCAATGGTTTCGCTAGATGAGACCCTATTCCTCAGCTGGGGTCGTGTAGAGCCTCTGAAACCCTTCGAAGCTTTTTGAAACTGTGTTGATTTTTGAAAATGTTGGTTGACATTAAAAGCCATCTTGTGGAGAAAAATCCTGGAATATTTTCCTCAGAGAAAAATATTTTTGACTGAAGATAGAAAGACATGAACATCTTGGGTGAGATGGGGCTGTGTAAATTATCTGGACTATCTTAATTTTGAACTGAACTAATCCTTAAACTTTCGATTCGATCACAACATACTTCTGGACAGGGTGGAAAACTGGGTCAGGCTTTCTGGTGGTCCTTAAATGGTTCAGGTCATACTTAGAAGGGAGAGGTTGGTATGTGAGAATTGGTGACCATAAGTCTGAGTGGACATCTATGACATGCAAAGTCCCACAATGGTCAATTCTTGCGCCACTTCCATTCGACATGTATATGCTGCCACCGAGTCACCAAATCATGAAAAATAACAAACTTGCTTACTGCTATCTATTGCATATTGCTATCTAGATGACACCCAGATCTACTTAGCACTATCACCTAATGACTATAGCCCCATTGACTCCCTGTGTGAATGCATTGATGAAGTTAACAACTGAATGCGCCAAAACTTTCTTCAGTCAAAGACAAAACTGAACTCACTACAGAACGCTGCTGCCAGGGTTCTGAGCTGAACCAGAAAATATGAAAACATCAAACCAGTCCTCAGGGGTTTACACTGACTTCCAGTTACATTTAGAGTACTGTTACTTGTTTATAAATCACTCAATGGCCTAGGACCTCAATACATTGCATATGCTGATTAAATATAAACCCAACAGATCACTCAGATCAGCAGGATCAAGTCAGTTAGAAATACAGAGTTCACTCAAAGCAAGGAGAGTCTGCTTTTAGCTATTATGCCAGCCGCAGTTGGAACCAGCTTCCTGAACAGATCAGATGTGCTCCAACAGTAGCCACATTCAAATCCAGACTCGGAATACATCTGTTTAGCTGCGCATTTACTGAATGAGCAAAGAGCCACTGTACGTCCCACTGATTGCACTTTATCTTATCTATGCATCATAGATGCTTTTTTATTATTATTTTAATTATAACTTTAATTATAACTGTTTTCATTTAATCTTGTTTTTATTTTTGGTTATGATTTATTCATTTTAGGTTAGTGCTGTCTCGTTTTGAGAGTCGGGAAGTGAGACGGTACACACTCAGGCGTCAGTGTGGAACGCAGGGTCCTTGGAAGGGCGGGAGGTCAGAAAGCCTTGTTGCTACTAGTGTGTCTCATGAACCGAAACTTTTTTTTTTTTTTCACTGACTTTTCTGTTTAGACAGGGGAGCACCAAAATGTGTATTATTATTTTCGTTCCTGTACTTTTATTTCTTATGCATATGTTATGATTATTCTATGAATATTTCACCCAATAGTTTACCCAAAAATGAAAATTTGATGTTTATCTGCTTACCCAGAGCATCCAAGATGTAGGTGTGTTTGTTTCGTCAGTAGAACACAAATGGCGGACAGAACACAAATTTTTGACGGAAGGTCAAAACCTGGCGTGATCATATACATATATACATATATCAGTACGTTGACAATGACGTTGTCTGTTCGCCGCTTCTTCACCCACAAATCATGTTAACTGTACAGTTAGATTTAGATTTTATTTTATTTTCTTATGACTGTGACTAGTCAAACAGTCAGAGCTACAATTGGGACTGTTGTTCGTCGTTCTGCTGTTTTTGTTTGAATTGTTGCAGTTGCTTCTGGTTTGAAGGACATTTGATGTTGCTCGCTGCGGCTGCTCTTTCTTCTGGGTGTAGGCTGCTCACTGGTGGCCTCCCTCGGGCTTGGGCTACATGGTGGCTGAGGTTGCCGTTTGATTGGCGGCGTTTGCACCGGCCTAGCATCATCAGCGTCCGGCGTGTTGTTGAGATGTTCTGTGTCTCGGCTGCATCGTTGTTCCGTCTTGCATTGCGGCCGTGGAACGGCTTGGATTTCTGCACCGACCCCGGTGTATCCACAGAAGTGCCCGGAGAGCTTAGTTTGCCTCCTGAATGCTGCTGCGATCCCCTCCATCTGATCTTCAGCTGCTCGTCGTGCCTCGGCGACGTCATCAGGACACTGCCGAATTGGGAATATGTGGCAATATAGCCTCTAGCGCTGTGAGAAATGTAAAACATGAAGTGGACCACAGTGTACTGTGGAGCTTACAGAGACTCCACAATCAGCTCTGTTTTCTGTTCAGAAAAGCTTTTAACTGTTATGTGTTGGTTGATTGTTTGTATTATTCTATATTTTTACTTGTTAATCTTTTTTTTGTTTTTGTTATTTTTTCCCTTTTCCATTGTTGCACTTTGAGATTCTTCAGAATGAAGTGCGTTATAAAAAATGTGTGTATATATATATATATATATCAAATGAGGCATTGAGGCGTGGATCGATTGAAGCAGGCATTGAGGCGTGGATCGGTCGAAGGAGGCATTGAGGCGTGGATCGGTCGAAGCAGGCATTGAGGCGCGGATCGGTCGAAGCAGGCATTGAGGCGCGGATCGGTCGAAGGAGGCATTGAGGCGCGGATCGGTCGAAGGAGGCATTAATGTACACATATCTATGATTGCGCCCTTGTTTTGACCTTCTTCGGCGGAAGTAATGACATTGGAAATACTGGATGAGATTTGTCTGATATGAGGTTAAAAAAAAATCACAATTCACAGAAACCGATCATTTAGTGTCTAAAGACATAAATGCACTGCCACGAGCCAAAGGGTTTCATATGGATTCATATGTCTATGTGTTTTTTGCTCTTATAGCTGGCTCTCCTATAAAACACCCCATTGACATGCATTATATGAGCAATGGTTAGAGTTTAAAATCTTAATTTGTAGTAGATAAACATCAAATTTTCATTTTTGGGTGAACTATCCATTTAATACATTTTCTGTGTAAAGCACTTTTAATTACCATTGTGTATAAAATGTACTATATAAATAAACTTGCCCTGCCTTTACATGCCGGCAATGCATTGTTGCCAGATATTGCTAAGAAATAGTCTTAAAAAAGTCTTTAAACATTTTTTTTAAAATAAGATAAAGATATTGCTTAACCTAGCCTGCAACTTCACTCTTTATTGTCTTTCTAAAGTATCACATTAAACCAAGTCCAAAGACTCTTATAATAAATGGATCTGGCAACCCACACCCACACCCACACCCTCACTCACAGCTCTCTTTCTCTCTCAAGCTCTGTTCACTCCACCATTGTTACTAAACAGGCACTAAACAATCTTGCAAACTGTGTAAACTGAATTATACATGCAGTCAGCTAATTAGTCATTCGAATGTCAAATTTTATTTTTGAATACAAAAAAATTAGCAGAGGTCCTGACCTTGCTTATTTACTCTTTCAGCCGTGTAACACACACTGTCATTCAAAATTGATTTTTTTAAATCAAGATAATACTAAATGTGGCAAGGGTGCCATTACACTTTAATTTACCATTACATTCACGTTCATAAAGTTTTATATATAATGGAACGAGTATATGTCTTGATATGGACTACGGTGTATTTCTCTACGCATTTACACAATTATTGTACTCTGTACCGCACACTCTCTTGATTGTGGATAGTAGAGACAGACAGGACAGGGAAGGATATGAAAACATTAGCTGGACTTGTATTACCCAATATAAGCTGAAGTGCGTTAACTACTGGTCCCTGGCTCCATCTGTCTTTTATCCATCAGATTTTAGAGCTAGATCATGGGCTCAGTGAATGGAAACACTTTCATAAGTACTTTTGAGTGTGGAGATCCATGTAAAGCTCTCTGTGGATAGAGTTGGGCTGAATCAAAGCAAAGCAATAGAAAGCGTCTGCCAACAGAATTGGGCTGAGGATCCTTACAAAAAAATACTTGCTGGTTTTATTTGAGCTATGTTTGTTTCTGTTTATTAAAGAGTCATAGGAGTAGATGCCAAATGACTAACAAGAATCATTTCTGGAGCTTGGTGAAGTTGGCAGTGAGATTTCTCGGTGTGGATTAAATATTCTACGCATGAATTTTTTCTGTTGAGTTTATTGTAGGATGCAAATCAACTGTCGACTCAGATTTAATTAGGTTAATCATATCAACTTCTGTTTTATCACAACTGAGCAGAACAACAAAAGAAAAAAATTACACTACAACAGTGTATAGATATTCTTATAGTGACTGGCAGGGTTTATTCTGGTTACTAGCAAAAAGTGTCATTGCAAGAGACACACTTCAACGCAGTGTATACTGTTCACTGTTATGATGAGTACTTCTTAGTAAACTTTACAATACACAAAAATGCATTTATGCCAGGGCCTGGTTTCACAAAAAGGGCTTTGATTAAGCCAGGATTAAAGCGTATCAATCTCGGCATATTGATTCATGTTTCGGACCTTGTGCACAATTCAGAATTGAATTGAGAATGACTCCTAAATTCCAATTCAATTCTTGAATTTTAATTGAATTTGAATTGTTTACAAAAACAGGATGTAGAATTACAATTCGAATTTGAATTAAAGGAAGTAGAATTGAAATTCAAGAAAAATTCAAAGAAATTCATATACAAACAGACTATTGAATAACATAACTGAAAGTCAAATATAAACAGGTCATTTCCATTTACTCTAATATATATATATATATATATATATATATATATATATATATATATATATATATATATATATATATATATATATATATATATATATATATATATATATATATATAGGCGTGCAAAATTATTCGGCCCCTTAAGTTAATACTTTGTAGCGCCACCTTTTGCTGCGATTATAGCTGTAAGTCGCATGGGGTATGTCTCTATCAGTTTTGCACATCGAGAGACTACATTTTTTATATATATATCAAAATCATCTTAAAATTGTTGTATTTTTGTTGTTGCTGTAAAATATAAAATACCAACAAAAAAAAGTAAAATATCCAAAAACCATTAGGCCATTGTTATAAATTTTGTGCAGTTGAGTACTTACAATATCCCAAATGTTACCAACTATTTGTAAATTTTGAGAAAACTGCTATTTTAAGTAATGAACCGGAAGTGTCAGCATAGTGTTTGAGGGAGTCACTCAATTGCGTCATAACTGCGTTACCCTCCGTTTTATTTGGCAGAAGCGCTTTTCTCTTAGCAGTGTGAACATGTCACAGCAGCACTGAGCAAACGCACAGAGTAACGTCATAACATAATTTTAAACACACTTAAATGTATCTAATATGATGAACAGAGCTGCTTTCATTACCGGAAAAGCGGAAGTGCGGGCGCCCGGCAACTGTCCGGTCCCTTCATAATAAAAGTCCCGGTGTTCGCGAGGCGGGTGTTTGTGTAACAATCACTCCAGCGGCCGTGCTTAGCTACACAACACTCAGTCCTGCTCTTCTTCACACTACAGTAACGTTAATAACCGCATCCATCAACATGATTTCTGCCCGAGTCCTATTTTCCACCGGCTGTGAGGTGAAGACAACATGTCCCAAGATACTGCGCTTAAACTTGGCGTCATCAAACTACACTTTTGTTTTGAATAGGCGCCCTCTAGTGGATGGAAAGTTGCATAGTGCACCTTTAAAATTGAAAAAGCACATTCGACTAATACGATTTAATTAATCATAAAAACTACTGAAATATGATGTAATGTTACCATCATTTTTTTTAAAGTAGATACTGTGTAATATTTTTTACAGTGTAGATGTGTGTAATGAAATTGTGTTATTAAATTACAAAATTAATGTAATTGTTGTATTACTGAGGTAAAATGTTTAATTAAATTAATTACTAATCATATTAAAAGGAAATTGCTTTGCATTAAAAAAAGTAATCCAAACCACATTTATAATGGATAAATTTTAACAGTATATTTCCAAAGTCACCTTCCTAACACTGAATGTATGTAAGATTCAAAACATTCTTTCTGTTGTGTGACTGTGGAATTTCTTTGATTTGGCATGAATTTAATTCTACTTCCTGTCATTCCAATTCAAATTCAACTTCCTGTAGGGCGGAGTCAATTCAAATTCCAATTCATTAATTGAATGGTGGATAATTCTGAAATTCTGAAATTTTCACAAGCCTGATTCGGATCGCCAATGTCACGTGATTTCAGCAGTTTGGCAGTTTGATACGTGAGCCAAATCATGAATCAATACGCTGATTCATAACTGTTCGAATCTTTGTTTGCGGATTGAAAACAAACACGATAGAGAAGACAATGCTGAATAAAGTCGTAGTTTTTGTGATTTTTGGACCAAAATTGATTTTCGATGCTTCAAGAGATTCTAACTAACTAACTGATGTCACATATGGACTACTCTGATGATGTTTTTATTCCCTTTCTGGACATGGACAGTATAGTGTGCATACACTTTAATTGGAGGAACAGAAAAACTTGTACTAAATATAAAATATCTTAAACTGTGTTCCGAAGATGAATGGAGGTCTTACGGGTGTGGAACGACATTAAGTCGTCATTAGGGAGTCATTAATGACATAATTTTCATTTTGGATGAACTAACCCTTTAAGATCTTAATTCAATTAGGACATTTAAGTAGCTTTTTTTTAATGTTCAGTTTAAACAAACATGCATTTTAGTCTGGGACTTGGCTTAAACCAATTGTCTGTGACACCATAGGCGTTCAAACGTTGCTTTTGGAAAAGATGCTAGTCTTTTAGCTGAGCCAGTGGACTTTGTGCATCCTCCAGCATTTTATTTTACTAAAAATACAAGCACACACTTTTGCAAAGAAGTCCATCAAGCAGAGTGACTGCCAGCATTGCCATTTTTCACTGCTCCTTCCGACAGCACGCCATAAATATCTGTCATATCAGAATCCATGTTACTTTCCCTGCAAATAAATGATCCATTTGATTTTCTCATGGCTTGCCGTTCATATGCACGCAGCCAAGTGATGCGTAAAGCTAAACACAGAGTAGCGTTTAAGGGGGCGTGGCTTCCTCTCTTCATCTCCATGGTACCCACAACCAAGCTCCCTCTGTGCATGTCCAAGTTAAATCACATTGATTTTCATTACAGATCGCAGTGTATGTGGATGTATGGTACTCTGCCATGATGGTTTATATTGATTTAGCAGTCAGACTGAGAGAAAATTCTATGTGTCTTGGATACTCATTGCAACTGCTTGCCAACATTATTATTAATAATGTATGGTTAGAGGTTAAACAAATGCATTACATTGAGTATTAATGATGCCATGAAATTAAAATGAGAGATTCGTTTATGAGCCCATCTTACCTTTCTAAAGTTTGGGGTCATTAATATATAATATTTTTTTTAAATTCATACTTGTGTAAGGACACGTTCAATTAATTAAAAGTGACAGTAAAGATACGTAATAATGTTACAAAAGTTTTCTGTTTCAAATCATTGCTGTCCTTTAAATAATCCAAAAGAGTCCTGAAGAAACAATATTAAGCAGCACAACTGATTTCAACGTGTTTCTCGAGCAGCAAATCAGCATATTAAAATTATTTCTGGAGGATCATGTGACTAAAGCCTGGAGTGATGATGCTGAAAATCAAGCTTTGCCGTCACAGATATTTCTTTATCTTCTTGACAAGTTGCTCCTCTCTTGTAAGTTGCTTTGGATAAAAGTGTCTGCTAAATGCATAAATGTAAATGTAGGAATAAATTACATTTAAATAAGATTTTAAAGGGGTCATATAATGCCATTTTTGTACAAGTTAATATGATTTTTTAGTGTCTAAATTAAAACTTTGTAATATACTTTAATTAAAAATTCTATTTAGTATTCTAAGAAATCACTCATTTAACCTGGTGAAAAACAGCTCTGTTTTCAGCAAGCCGTTTCTGTGCATGTGCATTTTATGCTAATGAGCTTTGCTCACCCCGCCCCTCTGTTCTGTGGGAGCTTTGAGTGTAAAGCGTTGCTTAGACAACGGGAGAGAGTCTCTCAGGACACATCTGTGCAAGTTCAACCGTATCAATTTGATATATCTGATATATCAACATCAAAATGACTGCTGTGTTCATTATTACACACAAGAACAGAACACCACAAACGCTTAGACGCCATTCTGCTCCAGCGTATCCACAATGGTGGACAGCTTGCGCTCGCTCAGGGCGGGTCTGAACTGAAACGCTGCTGTCAATCAATCGTGGGAGGGGTGTCCAATCGTGCGACGTCACACATCGGACGGCTTGATTTCAGACAGGTGAAAACATATAAGCAGATAAAAAAGAAAAAAAAAACACTTGATGGATTTTTATCATTATAGGATGGTTGTGTACAGTCACTACCAACACACATTGCTGTATAATCAACTTGTAAAAGTGCATGTACCATTATATGATCCCTTTAATATGATTTTTTTTAGTATTTCACTCCATTTACACAGTTTTTAATCAAACAAATACAAACTTGGTGAGCATAAGAGACTTTCAAAAACTTGTTTTCTGAAGAGAAAACTACATTTTAAAAGTGTCAGTTTTGTTGATGACTCATCCTGCGCCACACCGATTATTATCCAATCAGATTCTCTTCATAATTTAAACAATACATCCTGCAACCGGCTAGTACATAAAAAATTCATGGCTGTGATGTAAAATGTATTAGTTATTTAAAATTTAGAGGGGTCGGTAGATTGAACTCATCCCATGTCATTTCTGCTTTGTTGAGATCTGTACTAGCTTTTCTGAGCCGATGACCTTTTTTCACTGGGGCCAGCAAGAAATCACATATATAGCAGCAGGCTAGTAAAAACTACCCAGAACACCTTAGAAACCCCCCACAGTACCCTAACATCACATTGGCAAGTTTTACATGCCAACACCACTCAACTTTTTCTTCAGAAAATGTAGTAATCAAGTTTGAATACGCTGCTTTTAATCCTGTTCTGTGTGTGGCATAATAGTTAATGGGGTTTGATGATGGGCGGGTGATTGCGTGTGTGTGTGAAACAATGCTACAGGTGATTAATTCTTCTGCTGAGCCTTGAAGATGATGTATTTATTTGAAAATGGCACAGCATGACCAGGTCTGATAATAGTTCCCATGGTGAAGACAGCAGATAGGTCGTCCATTTCCCACTCACACTGCCGCGCTCTCTTGGCGAGATTGCAGATCTGCTATCATTTAGCCCTCCCTTTTCTGACTGCGTGCCCTGCTGTGCTCATAGTCAGCTATTAGCCTAGCTCCTGGGAAGGAGAGAGCGGGCGAGAGAGAGACAGACCATGTGTCTGATGTATTAGTGTCTGAAAATAAACGTCTGCTCTCTCTACACAGCCGTACAGACATTTGTTTAGCTCCAGGCTAAAGCGGCAATGCTAAATGTGTTTCTTGCTGTGCTGATATTGATGTCTGATCGCTTGATGGCTTGGGATTCTGTTCTAAGAGGGTTTTTGTTCGAGAACGTTATTAATTATACTGTTTTGCTAGCGAATCCTTTTTGAAATGGAAAATCTGGCCTCCTGAGGTCAGTCGTGGTTAAGATGTTTTTGATGAGTCTTTGTTAACCCTTTAATCGTCAGTACAATAAATATTTTAGGGAGTTTTCTACAAAAAAAATGGAAACTTTTTTGCAAGTGTAAAAAACGTCTCGGTTACGTATGTAACCCTAGTTCCCTGAGGGAACGAGACGCTGCGTCGAAACGCTGTGAGAACGCCTCTGTTCAAATGCGTCGTGAAGCGCCTGTAGAACCATTCCATCGGAAAAAAGATCGATCGTCGGCGTGATGACGTCATCGACCGGAAGCTATAAAACGTCCGTGAAAACAAACAGGAACTAACTTCTGATAAAGCCTGAAGTAAGTGATCACGGACACGCCGGGAGTATGGCAAAGCGACGCAGCGTCTCGTTCCCTCAGGGAACTAGGGTTACATACGTAACCGAGACGTTCCCTTTCGGGGAACTCGAGCTGCGTCGAAACGCTGTGAGAACGCTTATACCCACATCGCCATAGGACCAAGTGTCTCGTATGTGTGAAGCCGAAGCGCACACGGTTACGAGAGTACCTGTGCCCCTACAGTAGATGCCAGGTCTAGTTCGTAGAACCTGACAAAGGTAGAAGGAGACGACCAACCGGCCGCGTTACAGATATCATGGAGGGAAGCCCCCGACAAAAGTGCTTTAGAAGCAGCCATACCCCTGGTTGAGTGCGCCCGGACAGCCAGTGGAGACGGCTGCCCAGTAGCTTCATAAGCAAGTGAGATGGCCTCGACCACCCACTTGCTCATCCTCTGCTTGGATACTGGGGCCCCCTTCTTAGGGGGTCCAAAGCAAACAAACAATTGTTCAGTTTTTCTCCACAGGGCAGCTCTGTGGACATAAGTATCCAGTGCCCTCACAGGACACAGCAGATTTAATCTTTCCTGGTCTGACGTCATAAATGGAGGAGGACAGAAGGCTTGTAGAGTGATGGGGCCCCGTGGGCTCGTAGGAACCTTGGGGACATAACCCGGCCTGGGATGCAGAAATGCTTTCACCATCCCTGGCGCAAACTCTAGACATGAGGGCTCTACCGACAGAGACTGAATATCTCCTATCCTTTTAAGAGATGAAATGGCCAAAAGGAAGATGGTTTTTAGAGTGAGGAACTTATCCGAAACCTCCTCCAGAGGTTCGAACGGAGGTCCGGACAAGCCCCTCAAAACAATGGCCAAGTCCCATGCCGGGACCCTCGAGTGCATAACTGGCCTCAACCTTAATGTGCCACGAAGGAAGCGTGTAATTAGAGGGTGTCTTCCCAAAGACACTCCACTGCAAGGGACGTGGACAGCACCCAAGGCCGCCACGTACACCTTAAGTGTGGAGGGGGTCAACCCTGCAGAGAACCTCTCCTGCAGGAACTCCAGCACTGTACCAACCGGGCAGTTAACTGGATCCCACTGGCGTTCTCTGCACCATGCTGAGAAAAGTCTCCATTTCAAAGCGTACAGCTTCCTTGTGGACGGAGCTCTGGAGTGTAGGATGGTCTCTACGACCTCGGCCGAGAGACCCTCCTCTATGAGCCTGGCCCCCTCAGAGGCCAGGCCCACAGTTTCCACATCTCTGGGCGTGGGTGCAGGAATCTCCCGCCCGCCTGAGAGAGTAGATCCCTCCTGGTCGGAATCTCCATCGGAGAGCCTTCCAGGAGAGATATCAGGTCCGCAAACCACACTCGGGTCGGCCAGTTCGGAGCCACTAGAAGTACCTGGGCCCCGTCCCGGCGTACCCTCTCCAGAACTCCTGGAAGCAGGACAATCGGGGGGAAGGCGTACAGAGGCAGCCTCGGCCACTCCTGTACCATGGCATCCAGCCCCAGCGGGGCCGGATGGGTCAGAGAAAACCACTGCGGGCAGTGAGAATTCTCCGCCGAAGCGAACAGGTCTATCTCTGCCTTCCCATAAACCTTCCAAAGGAGCTCCACCACCTCTGGATGGAGTCTCCATTCCCCGGGCCTCGGCCCCTGTCTCGACAGGCTGTCTGCTTCCTGATTCAGGGCCCCCGGGATATATACTGCCCTGACTGACAGCAATTTCCCTTGGGCCCACAGGAGGATCCGATGTGCCAATTTGTCCAACGGACGAGACTTCAGACCCCCCTGGTGGTTTATGTAGGCCACCACGGACGTGTTGTCTGTTCTGACTAGTACATGGTGGCCCCTGAGGTCGGGCAGGAACTGTTTCAATGCCAGAAACACTGCGAGCATCTCTAGCCGATTTATGTGCCAGTGCCGCTGATGCTCCTGCCATAGACCCTGGGACGAGCGACCACTCATGGTCGCCCCCCAGCCCGTGAGAGAGGCGTCTGTCGTTAGCGTTACGCGACGAACAAGAGCCCCCAACACGGGACCCTGAGATAAAAACCCCGGGTTTTTCCACATGACCAGAGCACGTAGGCATCGCCGCGTGACTTTGATCGTGCGGAGCGGATTTCCCCTCGGGGAGAACCCTTTTGTCTTGAGCCACCACTGCAGTGGCCTCATGTACAGTAGGCCAAAAGGTATCACGTTGGACGCTGCTGCCATGAGACCTAACAGTTTCTGGAACTGTTTCACAGTGACGGCTTGGCCTAGCTTCTGTTCTTTGGCGGCTGCCAGGATCGATGCTATGCGTGTTGGCGATAATTGCGCCCGCATAATTACCGAGTCCCAGTTCACACCCAGAAAAGTGGTTCTCTGAGCCGGAGAAAGCACACTCTTCTTGGCGTTCAGCCTCAACCCCAGCTTCGACATATGGGCGAGAACAGCATCTCGATGCTGAACCGCCATCTGCTCTGTATTCGCTAGAATCAGCCAGTCGTCGATATAGTTCAATATGCGGATGCCCTGTAGACGCAGCGGCGCCAGAGCTGCATCCACACACTTGGTGAACGTGCGGGGTGACAGTGCTAGACCGAAGGGAAGTACACGATATTGGTATGCCTCTCCCCCGAAGGCAAACCTCAGGAACTTCCTGTGATGTGGAAAGATGGAGACATGAAAATACGCATCTTTGAGGTCTATGGTGACAAACCAATCCTCCGATTTGACCTGCGCTACAATCTGTCTGAGTGTAAGCATCTTGAATTTGAGCTTGGCCACCGAGCGATTCAATAGCCGCAGATCTAATATCGGGCGTAAGCCCCCATCCTTCTTCGGCACGATGAAGTAACGGCTGTAAAAGCCAGACTCCCTGCTGGGAGGGGGAACCCTCTCTATAGCCCCTTTTTGCAGGAGTGTCTCTACTTCCTGTGCCATTACCAGAGCCTGCTCCGGGCCCACCTCTGTAGGCAGGACACCGGAGAAAGGAGGTGGCCGACTTCCGAATTGAATGGCGTACCCCCTTTCTATTATCTGCAGGACCCAACGAGATATATTTGGTAGACGTTTCCACTCGTCTAGAAAATCTACTAAGGGAACCAGCCTCTCGAGGCTGGCCTCTGGTGTATTTTGAGCAACAAGCACAGTGCCCTGAAGCGGCGGACCGGCAGGGAACAACTGACTTGACTGCTCGGGGACCCCCCGAAGGGGGTGCGGACCACCCTCGGGTGGCCCGCGGAGACCGACTGCGCCCCGGCATTGCGGCAGGGTTGGCAGCGCGGCCCCCCGAGGGTGCCGTAGGGAAACGGGTACCGTAGGCAGGGGTAAGCACCGTTTCCCTACGGGGGGAACCACCCTCAGCGTCCTGACGCTTCTGGCGTCAGGAACGCTTCGACGAGGCCTTCTTGGCGATCAGGACTGTCCGCAGATCAGCCCTGCCCCTCGAAGGCCTCGTCTGAGAGCGCCGCCCCTCGTCCCCACGCTGAGGGGGAGCTCGGGCAGCGACGCTCTGTTTCTGCTGAGCCCTGTAGGAGGAGCTCGTACTCGGCTTGGGCTGCTTGGTGGTATCAGCAGCAGCCCCAGGGACCTGGACCCGGAGAGGGAGGAACTGCTTGAGCGCCGCAGCTTGCTTTTTCGACTCCTGGAACCTCTCGGTGACAGTGTGAACTGCGTCACCGAAGAGGCCTCCAGGAGAAAGCGGCGCATCGAGCAGAAAGGCTTTCTCCCTCTCCTTGATGTCTGTGGGGTTTAACCATAGATGCCTCTCCGTAGCCACCAATGCTGCCATGGAGCGGCCAACACATCTGGCCGTCTCCTTGGTGGCCCGGAGAGCTAGATCGGCTGACGATCTTAATTCAGCGATAATATCACCCCCCACAGCATCACTACCGTCCAAATCCCTCAGCAGGTCAGCCTGGTATGCCTGCACGATAGCCATCGTGTGCAGGCATGCAGCCGCTTGACCCGCCGCCGAGTACGCTTTACCCACCATCGCCGACGTTGTTTTTAGAGGTCTGGTGGGTAAAGTCGGGGCCTTCAGGGACGATGCCGAGGAAGGCGAGAGATGGCTCGCAAGCGTCTCTTCAACCTTTGGCATCGCCCCATAACCATACTGTCTCAGCCCGCAAATGTTGCTGTAGACCGAAGTCTGCGGGCTGAAGACACGATATGAAGCCGGTCTCTTCCACGATCTTGCCACCTCGGTGTGCAAATCGTGGAAGAACGGCAGGCCCCGTCGCTGAGGTTCTGAGGCGCGAGACGGCAGGAAGCGTTCGTCTAGCTTACTATGACGTTTTCTTCCTGCCTCAGATCTTTCAGTGGGCCAGTCGATGTTTAACCTGGCCACTGCTCGCGTCAAAACCTCAACTAGCTCCTCACTAGCAGGGGACTGAAGTGGCGAATCTTCAGTATCGATACTTTCAACGTCCACCTCCTCAGAGCTGGACAGATGAAGTACCGGCGGCTCTCTCGGGGGGGAAGAAACCGCCATGCGTGCTTCCATGCCCCGAGAAGAACCGCTGGATGGAGCAGGTGAGGGCAGAGATAAGGCAGCGCCCGTCTCTAACCCCTCTGCAACATCCAATTGTGATCCCCACGACTGCAGCCTCCGCTCCGCCTCGGCGGCAGCGGGACCAGAGCCGCGGGGAACACGAGCCGAGGCACCCTCCTCGAAGAGTGCCCGGCGGGAGCGCAGCGTTCTCAGTGGCATACGCTCACAGTGCTCGCAAGCAGCCCCCTCGAGGGCTGCCTGGGCATGCTGCGCTCCCAAGCATGCAACACAGAGAAGATGTGTGTCCCCGCCCGTGATGTAGCGTGGGCAGGGAGGAACACACTTTCTGAAATTGCTGCTTTCACTCGCCATTCTATCTATCTTATTTTCTCTTTTTTCTGTTAATATATTGAATATTTAACAAAAAGGGTGGAAAATCTCTGCTTTCTAGTATAATAGACAGACAAAAACACCAAATAGACAGACAGGTTCACACAGATCGCTTGCTGAAGGCTCAGAAGCTAGTTCCTGTTTGTTTTCACGGACGTTTTATAGCTTCCGGTCGATGACGTCATCACGCCGACGATCGATCTTTTTTCCGATGGAATGGTTCTACAGGCGCTTCACGACGCATTTGAACAGAGGCGTTCTCACAGCGTTTCGACGCAGCTCGAGTTCCCCGAAAGGGAACGATGTATTCTTTCACTTTTTTTAATTCTGAACTTTTCCTGAAACATTGACTTCAAATCTGTGGACATGTTCTTGAACTATAAATCTTTAAAGAACACTGGGTGGATAACAATGAAAAATAGTAGCAAAAAATATATTAAAGTGACTTATATTTTAGAATATAACACTCCTAATTAAGTAAAAATCACCTTTTCGATTAGTTATTAATGTTTTTAATGTTCTCTCTTATAGTGGTCAAAAGTGATGTCCAGAGGGGGTTGGTTTGGGGATTTGTTTTTATGACCATGCAAGTTCAATTAAACAAATATGATTTATTTTTTTTGATTGATTTATAAAAAATGTTTTTTTTTTTTTTGGGACAAAATTATTTGGATACACTTTATTTTAAGGTGACGTAGTTACATTGTACTTCCTCAAATGAATACTGAGTAATATTAATGAACTAAATGTACTTACAGTTACGGTTAGGGTTTGGTTCATGGTTAGGTACTTGTAAATATGCAACATTTACTTTTATACTATAGTAAGTACATGTAGAAATGTCTAACTACATCACCTTAAAATAACGTTTTACCATTTATTTCTCAAAAAAGGCACAAAAAAAACTACAGCTACAGGTTTTATTTTATTATGAATAAAAAAAAGCTCATAGGAAAAAGCATGAATATATAATAATATTTTGAATTACTGTATTATTACAATTTCTAATGACTTTTCTATTTTTACAAATATTTAAAAATGCAATTTATTCCTGTTATGGTAATTTTCAGCATTATTACACCAGTCTTTAGTGTCACATGATCCTTCAGAAATCATTCTAATATGCTCAATTTATTAGCCTATTTCTTATTACTATCGATATTAAACAGCTGTGCTGCTTAATATTTTTGTGGAAATTGTGATTTTTGCAGTATTCTTTCATGCACAGAAAGCAGTATTTATATAAAATTGATTCTTTTTTAAAACATTAAATACATTTTTGATCGTTTTAATGCATCCCTGCTAATTAAAAGTATTAATTTCTCAAAAAAGCTAAATGTATTGACCTCAAACTTAGGAATGTAAATGCTACTTTTATCAGCTGTGATAGCCTGTATTACAATATTTACAAAAAGAAAAACCCAATATTTTGTATCACTCTAAAATCAGATGTCTTCTCTTCTATGCTCTTTAAAGAGTTTCCCCATGACTCTTAGAAGTGGTGCAGATATCCATTATCTAACACAAACATTTATATCATGGTGATATGTTTGAGCTTCTGCTCTCCATTCAATCTGCTGAAGGCCTAAACGTCAAGAGCACTTCCTTCTTGCTGACACTGAGAGTGGGATTTGATTATCACAGATCACAGAAAATGAGCAGTTTAGAGCTGGGCGTGATTCACAGTGTTTTTACACCTACTGCGTTACCAAACTGTGGTCTAAAACCACTTGTTGAACAAAGCCTGCCAATGACAGTGGCATCCCTGTTTATTCCACACATCTTTCATCTGCTAGGAATAAACAACGTCAAATCCATAGCGCTGTATTTTCAAAGGTACGGCATCGCCTGAAGCAGGATGACAGAGATTCGGCCGCCTCTCGCCTTCACAGCTGATGAGTCATTCCAAATGCCTCGCTCATGAATCAGTTGGGCTTCATTAGGGCTGATCGAAGGTGCTCTGACACCATTCATGTCCTGGCCTGCTCACACACTATCACATGTTGGGTGAACTCACCCGGACCAGGTGGACCGTATCCATGGATACAGTCCCATGCATCCAGTTCACACTCCTGCAGTTACTCATGTGACTGATGCTAAACCACTTAGTCTGGTTTTGCAGATATCCAGAAATGAGTGGAACGGATCTGCTTGCAGAAAGGTGCATGTCGAGACAAAAGAGATAGACCATCGTTATGCAGGGCATACTGTCTCCCCAGGGTCGAATCGCTCTGGCTGCATGCTGGGAAATATGACAGGCTGTTAATTGGATGTGGCAGCGAGGCTACAGTGACACAAAGGGAGTTTAGATCAGTGCCACATCTAGGCTTAGAACTGTGGTCTAACTTAAAGCAATCCATAACCTCCCCAGCTCCCTTTGGCCCTGACCAATTTTTTTTGTTGTTGTTTATTTTATCTCAAGTGCGACTTTAATAAAATGAGTTACGCCTTGTATATAATAGCTTTGACCATACATCTCTTCCAGCAGAGTCTGTGTTATTACATTCCTCTTCTATTAAATAAAGACATGCAGCCTTGCTTTGAATCTGGTCTGAACAAACCAAATCATAGTTCACATTTTAACAAAAATGAACTGAAATGTGGTACTTTAGGCATATTTACCGTAGTTTAGTTTAGGTGAGTTGAGTTTTGTTTAGTAATTCAAAAGCATGTCTAATTAAATGTAATCATGAAACATATACAATTTAACAGCAATTTATTCAAAGTTTAGGGCCCTATGAATTATTATTATTTATCAAATTCCTTTTTTTTCCTCTCTCTCAAATTCTCTGTTTTCTGTATTAAGTTTTATGGATTCGATTTTAATGGTTTAATTCAATTCAAAAAGCACGTCTAATTTATTGAAATTATGAAACTTGTCAAATTTAACAATTTATTAAAAGTTTATTTAAAAAAAAATACTTATTTAGGGCCCTATGAAATATGTTTTTTTTTTTTGTTCCATCTCAAATTCTCAGTTTTATGGTTTAAAAGTTTATAATCAAATGTCTAATTAACTGAATTCATAAAAACTATTTGAATATATATTTTAAAAACAAATTCTGTTGTGTATTATCTGATAATCTAATGTACAAAACATTAATTTAATTGACCTTTTAATTATATGAAGTTGAACTTTTTAACAGAGCTTTATACTGTTAAAATTAAATCATGGATGAAAAATTGTGGCTATTCCTTCAAATTCCATAATTTATTATATTACATTGCTTACAATATTTGTATTATTACACTATTTGTCAATTTAACCAAACTTTTATATACAGAGACAGAAAGTGCTGTATTCGTATTTAAAATCTTTTTGCGGTTTAATATTCACAGACGCTAGTCTATATCGTGATTTGATTTAAGTGTACTGATCTGCTTTTTATTTATTCATCAAAAAAAAAAAAAAAATGTGACGAATCCCATGAAACTCCATGTTACACTGTAAATTGCGTGTTTATGTCTGGATTCCGCCATCTCTGTTTTCTGCTTCGTGGAAATCCTAGGGCCCTAATCTTCGGCGCTGGCTGCAGGTGTGTAACCACACTTCAAAACGTTTTCTGTCAGCCATTGCTCTGTGTGTTGTGTTTGAAAAAGTTGCAATGGTGACATCACATGCATTCTCAGGTACCGCAATTCAGCACTGATTGATTTCACGTGAAAGTAATTCGGTCGGTACCCTTAAAAGTACCGAATTCGGTTTGACCTTCAGTGCTGTTGTGTCATTACAGTAGGCACAGTTTTTTATTGCATTAATATATGCATTTCTTTATTTTTTTGTTTGTGCACATGTAAGATATTATCCTTTTTTGGCATTGGAAGCGGCATTTTCATACTGTTACATATTATAAGTAAAAAATGATATACAGTTAGCGGTTCATTATTGTTAAATAAACCCACAGGAGACTTCTGTACTCCTGACACAGGTGTCGTATAACCCTAAAGGGGCTTATTTTTACGATAATGAGCAGCTAACTGTACATCACCCTGCTTATTTCACAGCTACTTAACAAATAAATAAATAAATGGATATGAAATATTGATTTGAGTATTATGTGAGAAGAAAGAATGATATGAGAAACAGGAAACTAGCACTGCTAGGAAATCATTTGCCGGGCAATGGTCAATTCTACGATTTAGATAAAACAATCAAGTGTTTGTCAACTAGTTTTTTTTCCCCCCAGTTAATCTTGTAAAGTAAATGGCAATGCATTTTTTTTGGCAAACTGTTTTTAAATTGAAGCGAGTATTCAAAAGATGAAATGGCGTTGCTTAGTCACACAGAGCCAGTGCTGCGCCACTCCACTCGATTTATTTCCTGCTCTTGACTTAGAGGACTTTAAGAAAGGGGGGGGGGGGGGGGAGAGACGTACATTTTTTTGGGTGAATGTAATTGAGCCTTCCATTCTACTCATTAGTTTTCTTTAATAGTTTCTCTGTTATGATAATTACTTCGGTGCTCATTAAATAGCTGCATTCATTCCCTCAGTGGAACACAATTTGGTGGAGGCATCTGTCAGGCAACGCAGAAGAAAAAAAAGGGAGCATATGAAACTCAAATGAATGTGCATAAATGACAAACTACAGCAAAGTGACGTTGAGGGCCTCCTTTGTGTGTTTTCAAGCATGCTTTGTGGGGGTGTGACCTTTTTTTTTTTTATCGATAGTGAGAAAATCAGTCACAACGTTGGTACAATCCACTAGCAGTTCATCTTGCTCGTAAAGGCTCCACAAACTGCCTATGGGTCCCGTGAGCACTGCTGGTGAGTAATAGTGATGTCAAAGCAATGATGAGACCAACATATGGCGGCCGTCGCTTCCACCGCGAGGCCGTAAGCTCGAGTGACACAAACGCAAGGCCATCTTACTCACTCCGACACCTGTGGATTGTACGGCCATTCATCCTACGAGCAGACACGACTCTGCGTCCTGCTCATGAGCTACGCTCCACGCAAGCGGTATATTAAGAGATAGGAAGGTCATGCCATAAGGTCTCTCTCATGGAGTCCACGAGCTGGGTAGATATTTCCTCTGAACTTTCACACCAGTGCGACGACTGATGGGTCAGTGATCCTTGTCGAGAAATAATTACTTTGCTCTCTTCTTTTTTTATTCTACCAAAGGTTGACATCATTTATCTCTCAGCCCCGGAGTTGCCAGGGATAAGGTGTCGTTTCTTAAATAAGGTAGGCTCGGTTTTGCAGGGCCTCTCTCTCGAAGGCCATTCGTTTTCTGTTGCAACCAAGACCTCTGGTGTACCGCACCTCCAGAGTGGGTCTCGTGACCTCTGGCTCCACAGGCCTCTGATGGAGAGTTTAGAGATCAAAGCGGCATGCAGGCCATCAGCACTGCTCATTATAGTGGACTAATCAGCAGCGGCCGAGAGAGGGAGCGGATGGATAATTTGATTACACAACAGTTATTAATGGTGCTGTTGGAACGCAGAGCGGGGGTCTCCACTGCCGTAATTACTCTGGGACTGGGAGAGACTTGGGAGGAAGCCTTGGTCAAGCTGATTAGATAAAAGTACGGCCCATCTCGGTGGTCTGCGAGATAAGAGTAAATAAAGTAGCATTACCTTAATAAACAGTGGTTCTCTTTTTTTAAAGAAAGCTTACAGACATTCACTCTTTAATCCAATCAAAGGCAGTTATCTTCCTTTGGAATTTGCAGTGTTAATTGCCTTGATGTTCCTCTTTGAGTGCGATCTTTCTTCGAGATCCTCCTCAGATTACCAATGTTAAACCTGGATGTTCTCTGAGCGCGCTCCCCTCCCCTGAATCCCCTTTACGATGGTAATCTTTTCTATCTTTGCCATCATAACCTTTTAATAATCTTTGCAGATATAAATCATAATTAAACGGACTCAATCTTCAGGATTTTAAAAGTGAAATGTGTTTTATGGATCACCAGGGGTGCCAAGCAGGATTCCCAAAAACTTCTCTTGCCCTGACCCTTGTCTTCTATTTTTCTGTAAAGGTCATTTCACACTGCACCGACAAACACCAACCAATGCCAGCAAACACTTTGTTGGGTTTGATTGGATCAGCGTGTAACCCCTGCTGGCGTCTTTTTAACGGTGTCATTTAACAGTGTCAGGTCATGGAATGTCTGAGAAATGACACACTGTAATCTGGTGATTGTCTGCATTCGTTGTCGCCTATTTGTACAATGTGAATTAGCCTTTAAACAGGTATTCCCACCACAAACACCTAAGTTGAGCCATATGTTAACCATGCTGGCAAAAAGGGTGGGAATATGCACAGAATAATTTCAAGCTACTGGCAGTACCGTCGCAAGGACTGTGCTGAGTGTGGGCAAAGGGCCTTGCGCAAAGTAAAGTGAAAGCTGACTTGATGATGTAAAGCCAATAGTTAAAATGGGTGTAACGGTACACATATTCGTACCGAACCGCTTCGGTACAAATGCAGTCTTTAACAGTTAACAGTCTGCTTTTTTTAAGCGCGGGACACACTTCAATCCGAGTTCCCACACAAACATATTAAAGGGTTAGTTCACCCAAAAATGAAAATGATTTCATTAATTAGTCACCCTGATGGCGTTGGACACCCGTAACACCTTCGTTCATCTTCGGAACACAAATGAAGATATTTTTGTTGAAAGTTGATGGCTGAGAAATGCTTCAGAAAGGCCTCCATTGGCATTAAAAACATCGATACAAAGTCCATCTCACTACAGTGGCTGTACAATAATTTTACAAAGCGGCGAGAATAGTTTTTGTACGCAAAAAAATCGAAACAATGACTTTATCCGGCAAGTTACTGTCTTCCGTGTAGGTCTCGGACGTGAACTCACGCGATAGCGGCGCTCCTCCTCTTCTGGGTCAGGTATCTGAACGGTCGGAATACGCTCTGCATCATATTCTCGCGCATGCGTCGAGTTTACGTCCATAACTTGGTGGATAAAGCCATTATTTTTATTTTTGTGCGCACAATCCGTCGCATTGTAACATTATTGTACAGCCACTGTAGTGAGATGGACTTTGTAACGACACCTTTAATGCCTTTATGGGAGTCATCTTGTGAGTGGGAATGTACTGAATGCCAATGGAGGCCTATCTGAAGCCTTTCTCAGCCATCAGCTTTCAACAAAAATATGTTCATTTGTGTTCCGAAGATGAACAAAGGTGTTACGGGTGTCCAATGCCATGAGGGTGACTAATTAATGAAATCATTTTCATTTTTGGGTGAACTAACCCTTTAAGTATTCAGTCCATGTTATCATGAAATTCAAATGATAAATGCCGTTTTGACGCTCTTTAATGTGATGTGAGAGATCACTGCATCTAGATGCGGCGCATGAGTGAATGCGAACGTCTCTTCCTAAAAAGTAAATATGAATTAATATTTCTTAAGGTATGTTGAGGATACATAACTTAGCTACTGAAACGTATCATATGTCGTGTAATCGCTCAATCAGTGTTTCAACCGCGGAAAGACAATAAAACAGCTTAAAGTATCGTGCAGCATCACATTCAGTGTCCACAGCTGTTAGTTCACTAGAGAAATCAACTCTTGCGCTAAATATATGACCTGTATTAGCCTATATATTCATTATATACTTAACCTGTCAGTGATGTCTTGCTTATTTAATGTATATTTAAATAAATCTGTCATAATTTGACAGCCATGTATAAATTATTATATATTTCTATAATGAATTGGAGAAAAAAATATATAATTAGATTTTGAAGTTAATGCAAAAACTGTCTGATATGAAGCTTATGAGTGTTGATTATTATATCTAAAAATAAATAACTAAATTGGGCTCTGTTGTTAACCTTTAATATTACAATGCATAGCCTAAGGGCTCCCTATCTCATTTACAGGATTATCTTTAAGAAACTTTTAGTTATAATTGAATTCATTTTAGTACAGGCACAATTTTTACCACTGTTAAAAAAAATGCCACTGTTGAATAAAAATAAATAAAAAGCAATTTTGTAAAACTGTTGTACCGAAATCGTACCGAACCGTGAAACACGAAGTACGTACCTAACCGTTAGATTTGTGTACCGTTACACCCTTAATAGTTAAGGTTCATGTTTTTGTCTTTCAAAATACAAAGACATAGCTAAAAATGAGACTATGTGTATCGTGATGCTGTATTATTTTGCTTGTTAACTTCTCTGCGCATGTGACAGTGATACATGGCCATACATGTCATAAGCACGGCATCACACGTCAGGCTTGTATAGCTTTATTCAAATTTTAATACATAAATAAATAACATTTTTATTCAACACTATAAAGTGTATAGCTTAACTATTACGCACCTTTCAGAGCATCAGTAAAAGCAAAAGTTCATCAGAACGAGTAATGCCTTCTCTTTAAAAACAAAATTTAATCTGAAACCTGCAAAAAACAACACATTTGTCAGACGTTAATTTAGCGCACACAGAGGAAGACTACAGAAAATCCGCGCTGGTTGTTCTCTCAATACTGTCTATTGATTTTAAATACGAGAGAGCAGTCTAACTTGAACTGAAAATAGAATTTTCCTTTCTTAAACATCCTTAAAACAACAAATAGCTTATCACTATAGCAACAGTAGACCCCCGTAAATATCCTCCCACCCCCTTGCAATGGGCCTGTCTACAGGCAAAATGCGATTTTGAGGTTTTCATAAAAATGTATCTTTATTTGTATGTTTTCGGAGAGGAGTACCTTTCCTTTGTCCATTAAAACAATCGTACTCGCGCTGACACATCGGATGCATGCGCACAAAGACGCCTCAGACAGTTTGTGATCCCGATTGCACAGAATTACAGTATTTCAAAATATCTGTTTTGGCGAGTATTCTCACAGTCATTATCTGTTATGTCTTATGTGAACGTTTGGTTAACTGTTTGGGAAAAACATTGAAGCATAGATTATTTTTAGATCTGTGCAATACAGTGCAAGAGTTATTTCACCCAAAACAATAAATATTAGCCAAGGACTCTTTGGTGTATATGACATTCTTCTTTCAGACGAATACGAAACGTTATATTTAAAAAGTCCTGGCTTATAATGACAGTGAATTCAATGATTATAATGAATATATGAATCCAAGTGCATCTATCCATCATATAACTGCTCCACATGGCTCTAGGGGGTTAGTAAAGGCCTTCAAGTGGTTTGCCCATTTCTAGCACATAGCACCTTACATTCTATTAATAATGCCCTATTCCCCTCTAATTGCTGATGTATGCTCAACAACGAATATGTTTTTTTTTTCTTAATAAAGATTCATAATATTTTGAACATTCAATGAATTGACTGATGCACTTCCACCTAAGATTTACTTTAGCTATTTAATTTAATTTTATTATATTACAATATATTCACTTTAAAATTGTAGTTGCACAACACCACAGGAACGGTTTAAAAAATAGTCTTTAGTCACAACTCCAGAGGTTCACGGAACGAGTAGAGGGAGGAAGGATGGTGAACTTGCATGTTAGTAAAGTCTGCATGTTAGTCTGTCGTTTGACATCGTATTCCCCGTCCGTCAGATGGAGAAAGACGTTTTGCAAAGGTCACAAAAAGCCCTCTTGGTATCCCCCTCAACATTATTAATTTTCCCAGTCTTTCTTTTACCCACACCATCTCTTTTTATTTGATGATGGCGGTGCCTCAGACTCAGACTTTGGTTGGAAAGCGCGCATCTAAAAGTTCCTTCCCAGTGTGTCTTGCACGTGCGTGCGCTGTCATGACAACAAAGTTGACAACCATAGACTGTAAAAAAATGACAACGTAGTCAGCAGTTCAACTGAGGAGGCGTGGGTCGTGGGAATAGTAGCAGTAGCGTGCTGAACGTCGAGTAATGTTCGATTGGTTGCCTGGGCTTCTGCGAGGATATAGATTGACCAACTTTTTTTTGAGCAAGCATTGATTATGCGTGACATGGTCTCAATTTGCGGGACGTATATATATATATATATATATATATATATATATATATATATATATATATATATATATATATATATATATATATATATATATATATATATATATATATATATATATATATATATAGATTCTAAAAAATTTGGTTTTGACTTTGTGTGTGTCAAATTTGGTGTTATTACCAGTTATTTTAAGGTATGCTTTTTAGGTGATTTTGTTTTGTAACCTTCAGAAAACTTTAACTTGATTTTTCTGAAAATGTACTATGCTGACTCTTTTTCGATTTCAAATAGATGTAGTCATTTTTGTCTAATTCAAACAATAAAGTTTTGAAGGTTGTTTATTAGAGAATAATGAACAGCAATTAAAAAAAACAAAAAATGTCCCTCATTGTGACTAATTTTGCCAGCACGGGTCACATTTATGTTGAAATGCTGGACTACTTAAAGGGTTAGTTCCCCCAAAAATGAATATAGGGTCCTTAAAAGTCTTAAATACAGTATCTTAAATATTACAGCCTGTAGAATGTTGCTCATGCTACAGGCTGATGGTTTTAGCGTAGTTTACAATCAATTAAAGATTTATGCCAAGCTATTGCCAATTGCTATTACTGTTGATGAATTATACATTTAAAAAATCTTACCTTATGGTGTTTATATCACCTGCAAACTTGTTGCCTTTTTTAGAAATTCACCCTTTTAAATAAGCGCAGCAGGTTTGTTTACAGGGGTTACTAGGGTAAACGTTATATTTCTGCTAATCCATAAGCACCGTCTGCTGTCAGAAAATGCATGTATAGGGCTAAATGGAGATGCAAATTCAATATTCTTAACTAGTGGATTGAAAATAAGCAAATGTGTTTTCAGAAATTGTATACATATCTATCACATATAATCATATATTTTAAATATAAACATAGTAACAAAAATTGTATAATTTATAATTTTGACCTTTTTCTTAAAGTCTCCCAATCATTTTATCCCTTAAAACAATCTATGTCATGAGTTTACTGTGGAATTTTTATTGCCATCACAGTCTGCTTTCAGTATCAGTCTGTATCCATATAAACGCTGTGGGTATAAAGTTAACCATAACATCGTAATATACATCATATACATACATCCACCACCGTTAAATTGCTAAATCTAGCAGATTTTTCATATCAACAGAAAAATTTACTTGGAGAACCTGACTTCTCTTGAGACTGCATCAGACGTTGATGTGATTGGTTGGCGATTTCTGAGTCGCGTTTTTGAATCTTTGCTTCACTGCAGTTTTAGAGAAAATACTCATCAATGGTGTTGACTTCTGAATTTGCACATTGTTTGTCTTAAAGCATATTAAAAACACCACATGGACATATAAACAACATAATATATAAAACAAATATATAAAATAAAAATATTTTCACCACGGGGGACTTTAAATGGTTTAAAGGCTGATATGTAAGGCGTATCATTTTGTAAGACGTTTTTATCAAAACCTATTCCTTAAAAATATATTTAAAAGCCTTAAATATGATTTTAAAACCTTACAGATACCCCAGAATATTGTCATCAGTAACCCACCATGTTGTTTCAGACTCTTTTGTTCATCTTTAAAGTGCAAATGTAGATTTGGGTAAATGTAGATGTGGGATTTGGGGATTTTCATTGATCAAAGCACATACCATAAATGCAACCGTATTTACTTGATGAGCAAGATTTTTCTCACATATCGCACAAGTACGGTTGAGTATCTGTTTGTAATATTTTTATGCTCTGTGTACAGTATGCGTTGATCAGTGTTTATAGGTGTTTAAAAGCCTAAATTAAATCTGTTCATCATATCACGTGACTTGGACAGCTTGATTCATATGGATTTCTTTGATGATCTCTGTACTTTTTTTGAAGCTTCAATGTTTTGGTGTAATGGACTTCAAATGGAAAGAAAATACAATATCAGCAAACCGAATGGGCTAAATAATTCCCAGGCAGAGAGCATTTCTGAGGGTTTCCTAAAATCTAGTAGCCTAGAAATCTAGACGCGCGCTAGCGGCAGCAAATCTAATCTGCCCACGAGTGTCGTCTAGCAACTCTCAATACCCTTCTGAGCTGTAATCGCCCAACTCTTGCCGGGCCAATCACATCATGTATAGAGTCGGTGGGCGGGGCCATAATGATGGCCGAGTTGCGTTTGCGTGCTTCTAGTTAACACAGAAACTGGCGAACGGCGGTCTTTCGAATCAGCTTTGACCGTGACTCTGGAAGACTTGGAGTTGAGCTTTTCTCTGAGAAAAGAACAAAGAACGGCACTGAAGTCATTCTTAAGAAGGGAAGATGTGTTCTGAGTTTAGCCGACCGGATACGGCGAATGTTTAATCTATCAGCGAGCTCTGTTTCACCTTCGTTGCTCTGGTTGGTGTAGCGCTATCCTATCGCGTGCAGAGGAAGTTTGAAAGACAACCGTTTATCCCGCCCCTCGGATAGAGCCCTGTCAATGGTGAGTTTCCAGACAATCTAGCTCACTTATTAATTTTTTTTCTGAAAGACAGATAACGTTTCTCAGAACACCTATTTCATGTAGAACAAGAAAAAAAAAATAGCACATTTACACTTGGATAAAATATGGCATTATAAAGGGGTAGGTCACTCAAATCATCCTAATGTAATTCTAAACCTGTACAACTTTTCTTTTTTCTTGGAACACAAAAGATCCATTTGTGTGAATTGAATGCAATGGTGATACCCTGTGACTCACTTTCATGCTTAATAAAGCACTCAAGTGTAGCAGGAAAACAGTCCATGTTACTCACTAATGATTTTCATGTGTTTTGATATGTTTTAGTGAGAAACAACGAATTTAAGTAGTTTCACTGTGAAATCGAGGTTATCATTGCTCCCCTGTGCTCATTCACAAGGGGTTGGAGCAACATGAGAATGAGTAAATTGACCAAAAAAAGTGTTCCTTTAACCCCCTAGATCTGGGACCATTTTGGGAGATTTGGCTTACCCAAAATGAAAAGCTTTCCATACCCACATACATTGGTATAAATGCACACTGTAAAAAAATGTATAATATTTTTTTTTTAAATCATGTCTCCAACTGATAATTTTCATTTGTAGAGGCATAAAATTGTAATATTGCATTTCTGCAGCTAGCAGAATGACCCTTCAATAGTATTGGCCTCAGACATTAACATTACCTCAAAAGGCACCATAGAGAGAAAATTTTATATTTTCAAACATAAAGCTTATTGTTGCAAGTGCTGTACTGGCACAATTAACATTTAATGTATGACTAGTCTGTACTAGTCTGCTCTAGCACCCTGCAGACTGTTTCCACTAGACAGCAGCAAATACTGGGAAACATGATTGTGTGACACTGGGATATTGCATTTATACCACTGTATATATGGGTATGGGGAGACTATTTGGGTATGTGGAAATTACGTAAAAAAAGGTAATATGTCTCCCCCCAGACCCATTTAAATAACTCTTGCATACATGATATACAGTAGACATGCTAGGCTTTCAAATGGTACCACAAGAGGTCAGAAATTTTCAATTTAAACTTGATGATGTCATTCCAGACAGTGTAATATGTTGCCAAGTCAGAACTGTTGGATACTTTTTTGCAGCTTTGAGGACCAGCAGCAGCTGCTTGAGTTATGCAGTGGCTGTTAAGCCGTAAAAAACGACTTCTTCACAATATCTGATCGTCATCTTGTAGGTTTGTAGGTCAGGCTTGTAGGTCTGACTGTCATCTTGTAAGGCTTGTGGGTAAAATATACATTTTATCCTCCCGAGGAGATGATACAAGTGAGATGCCATTGTATCAGACAATTTTGGCTTTTGATGACTGAAATGTCCAACAGTCTGTGCTCCTACAGGAATGACTCATTTCTTACAAACCTGCATAATGCTGATGTCAATTAGCTCTGAAACAAAGAATGAGATACAGCGATTCACGCTCTTTTCATTTGTACAGGCATAAAAGTGTAATATTAAATTTCTGCAGCAAGCAGGGTGTTAATGACCCTTCAATAGTACTGGCCTCAGACATTAACATTACCTCAAAAGGCACCATGTATAGAGAGAGACAATTTGATATTTTCAAACATAAAGCTTATTGTTGCAAGTGCTGTAATGGCACAATTAACATTTATTGTACAAGTGATGATTTTGGTTTGTCTGGGAAATATCAAACAGTAACCCTCATACGTCTCAATGAATCCATCATATACACAAAGCTCATAGTACTTTTTATCTCCATCTAAGAAAATTAGCCTACATTTAATTAGTAAAAAAGTTGTAGAGAGTTCAAGTTTCACAGACCCCTACTCCTAGTCCTGGACTTAATGCGATGTATTATTCGAACTTGTTATTAACCACATCATTTCAAGGTGTATTGTGCAATGAAACTGTCCCCTCAGTTATCTGAATCCAGTCAGTTTGGTAATATAATGCAGTCTGAACAGAATCCTCAGTCAATATCATTGTAATATCCATAAAGGATGCCTAGTATATCCTGCATTGATGCGATAAGATCTGAGATCAGCATTTAAATTTTAAGAGAAACCGAGTTGGACAGGTAATTATTCGCCCCATGTGGAATTGGTGGTTTTATTTATTTAGTTATAATTTCTTGGTTGAGTAACATAAAGCTGTAAAAGGAAATGTATAAACTGGACCGTTAAATTTCTTTTCACATTCCACAGCTAACAGGACCTTGAGGACTCACAGAAGTCATTCACTGTTTTAAGGAATGGGGAACAAAAAAAAAAAAACACACACAAGCTCTATTTTGCTTGGAAGTACAGTACATTAAAATTGAAGTAATTACCACGGTCATTGAATATTTCACACCTTTTGTAAAGAGGAATTTAGGTCTGGAACTATCCTTGACAAAATCATATGTTAACCAAATGTTTTTTTCACTTGAATTAAATCAAAATTAGTCAAGCCCAGAACTAGACAAAACTATGACAAAACACCTTTAAGATGTCACAATAGTTGGTCAAATGACATGTTCTAAATCACTGAACATCACGACTTCTGTGCAACAAACATTATTCTGTTGTAGTGCAACATAAGGACAAATAGTCTGGCATTTCCCAGTACAACCAAGCAACAGATGAGCCTTGTCCTGGCTGACACCATTTATATTGTTCTTCAATAGGATTACCTTTTAAATTTCTATAATCTAGAACAAGTATTTACAGACTTTGCCTGGCAGAACCTGTTGCCAACCATGATTATGTAAGCATAATTATAAAGGCCTTGTGTTTTATTCTCAATGTTTTCTAGCATTTACTGTGACATATACAGAGCCATGCATTTTGAGGGACATGCATCATAGGGTGTATTACAAGGCATTACAGTGAACAGTTTTTACAATTACTTGCACTTTGTTCGCCCTAAGACAGCAGTGAACAGCTTTTGATAATGCTTTACTTAAAGCCTTTATGTATAATGCATTGTAAAAATATGAATTATTCCTTTTAATGCACCTTAAAATGCATGTTATGGTTTAATAAATGATTGTAAACACATTTATAATACATTATAATACTTAGTATATATTTATTATTCATTAAACAGACCTGTAGAAAGTATAATGCATTAAAACGCACAACAAATATCCAACAAAGCTGCAAATATTATTACTATTATTATTATTATTGTAGGATATATCTTTTCATAAATAATTGTAACCCAAGTTAAAATACATACACTGTAAAAAAAATAAAAAAAAAATAAAAAAAATCATGTTTCCAATTGAACATTTTCTAGTGACTGATCACATCTAATATTTTCAGTTGACCAAATTTAATTTCTGTGAATTGATGATATCAAATTTACAGAAATTCAATTTGGCCAACTGAAAATGTAGACGTGATCAGTCACTAGAAAATGTTCAATTGGAAACATGATTTTTATTTTATTTTCATTTTTACAGTGTATGTATTTTAACTTGGGTTACAATTATTTATGAAAAGATATAACCTACACTATGAATACATTTATAATGCATTATAGATAAGTGTTTTATGTAATGCAAATGCATGCAAGGGATACATTTTTTGAAGTTGACCTGTTTTTAAAATCGATGCCCAATGCAAAAATCAATGTGAGATGCTGGTGCATACGCCAGATTTCAATCTGCATGTTGTAGACCAACAATAAAAAATATTGGCTGGCTGGTTGTATAAGTGCTTAGATTAGTCTCACAAGTTAGTTACATAAAGTTGATTGGTCCTATTTGAATCTGAAAAGACTGATTACCCCATGGCTAACTGCTAGTCAGACTAATTTTAAGATTATCAATTTCATTATCAATTTCTGTAGACTCAGTGATAGACTTACGTTTGGTGAAATGGAGTTTCTCTGCTAATATTGATATATGAAAATGAAATGTGATGTAATTTGATCACTCTCTAATTTCTTGAAATAGTCTGTTTTGCTTTAGTGCTTTGTAATTTAATTGTTTTAATTTTTAATTTATGCAGATCGATTTCATATCTCAGAGATTGCTTCTACAAGGATACTTGCAATGCAAGTACAATGCATGTTTATCACAGAAATTGGAAATGATGAATTGTACAAAGTGGTTTCCTCATAGCCACCTCGCTTTTTGATTGTGATGCTAAGTGTTCTTTGTCTAGTTTTCTGTTAATTCCCTTTTGTTAGACACCATTCCCTGAAGTCCTTTAAAGAACTCCCACAGATTGCTATTGTGCACTCATAAATTGACTCAAGCTATGAATTAAATTTGGGCATATGAGACCCGGTTATATCCTGCTCCATTATTGTTGATTGTAGCTTATTGCCATGCCGACAAATAATCAAATCGCTGAACCTTATTTTGATTAGGTGGAATGCAGTGTTTCAATGCAATACCCATATCCATCAGTATGGTAATGGGTTCAACCAGAAAACCTTTCTTTCATCTGTCTTTGGAGACATCATGGCATTCAGCCAAAGGTCTATAATAGTGGTGAGTACTGTTGAACAGTAGGGTTCTTAATGTTAAATCATACCACTTGCAATAATATAGATATGCCGTCTGAGAAGTGCAATCCCGTCAGGGAGATCAGCCAACAGTGGATGATGTTTTTTTTACACATCGTACACATCGACCAGCCTGGCTGGGAGTTAATGAACAAAACCTCCTTTTCAAAAATGAACTTGTTAATGCTAATTTGCTAATGATGACTTTCGGCTGTTAATAAGTGTTTTGCTCTCAGTTCTGATTATCATATTTTAACGAAATCAATTCCAGAGAATTAACCCTAAAATCAGTGCTGGAAATGTGAAACAAATTCCAATCTGAGTCTATGCTTAACTCTTGACAACATGATTTGTCAATATTTCCCTGGGAAAGGAAAGGTGAAATAAGGTATTTGATGATGTTGAATAGTAAAGCCATATCAGATAAAGGCCAATGCATATAGAATGGTTGATGTCTAAAGATATTCATGTATTTTTCTGAAAGCAGGCTGCCTGTCAGCATATGCACAAGGGTATTATTAGCCACCATTAGCTGCCAGTAATACCCTAATTTTCAGAGCTGTGTAATTGTAAGGTTGAAGGGACCTCAGCGCAATGGGAAGTTCAAACGGATCGATTAAGTGTAATTCAGCCATGCTGTTAACAGCACCTCAAAACACCAGATATCAGCTCTCAGGCTTCCTTACGCGGGGCTCGTGATGGTGAGTGGTCCATCGTCGGAAAGACAAAAGTAGCTGCCCTTCCTTCAGGCTGAATTTTCTTTCACATATGGTGGCTAAGTGGAGACGGGTCTAAATCAGGAGCAGGTGATGTTTGGTGAGAGGTGGATGGTGACCTCATCATGTTTACAGCGAGTAGGTGCGTGAAGCTGGAACCTCTGCATCAGAGCGGCTCTGTGTGGGCTCAATGATCTGTGTGTGTGTGCAACACTCACGGCTGGAAAGAAAAAAAAAGAGGGGATGCATTTATGAACCCCTGGAAAAGCTCACTGCATTTTTCATTTCGTAGTTTGTCAGAGAAATCGATACGCGACCACCCTGAGCTGAGATTTAGAGGGTCAGCACTAAATACACACCAGTCCCGGACGTAAATCTCAGGAGTGGTAGCCTGTCTTCTCGTATACCCTACTTTGGCAAACAATAGCCTGGCATTCCCTTTTATGTCTTGCGGGCTCACTGATTTGTGTTTTCTGGACTAGTTACTCTCTGAACTGTGTCAGCTTTGTGTATGTGTGCGTTCTGAAGTTGTACTGTTGATATTCCTCATTAGCAGTGCTGAGTTGCATGGCTTGCTCTTTGCTTTTCGTGTCTATCTTCAGGGGACACAGTGCCCGCTGTCGTAATTGCTGTGGAAACTGATATCTGTTCCCGCCACACGCTGCTGTGGATTGTCAACATTTCATAGTCCCTCAGCTGTAATCTGCCGATAATAAGTGCGTGTTTTTTGGGTACATGCTCCTCTGTGTCCCCTACCCTACAGTACTCAACCTTCCCCGGTCTCATTGACATTCAGATCAATCTGTGGGAGCATGAGTTGGATGTCATGAACGCTCTAAGGCGATGCCTACAATCTATATTAACAAAGAAGTAGCCTGGTGTGAACCTCAGCCATCGTTGCGATCAATTTCTTCTTTAATGGCACTGCATATTGATTTAGAAATACAGACATCTGTGTCGCACACAGTTGCATGGTTTTTGTTTGTATTTATTTTTTTGGCTGGTGTGAGGAATGATCTTGTTTCTCTCCAAAGCTCCATATATTTTTCTCATACCTCTTCGTCACAAACTTAGCAAAATATTAAGGCCCATAATGTAGCTGCATGTCAGGAATAATTTACTGTGCTAATTGACTATTAGCAGTCATGTTGAAAGTTGAAACATTAAAGGACAACTGCAGTGAGAAATGACCCTAGGGGTAATTAACAGATGGTTACCGAGTAGATCGTTCTCTGGGATGCGTTTTCATGAAAATCGAATGTAAAGAGTTTTATCTCTAAAAACAGATTAGCTAATAAAGCTTGTCTATGGGGCACAGGGTAGTGAAATTAAATCACTAGTTAATACCACTAACAAGGCTCAAAATAGCCTCACACTAACACGGTAGCATAATGAGGGTCCCTACATGCAAACCGAAGCATTGAGAACAAGTGTACAAACAGTTTAATAAGAAGATTCTTTATAAACACAGTGCATTACGCTCGACTGTCAGCTGGACTAGTCAAGACTCTTTTCCAAGAAGGGTCTGTCCGTGAACGCGTAATGCACTGTGTTTATAAAGTATCTTCTTATTAAACTGTTTGTACACTCACAAAGTTCTCAATGCTTCGGTTTGCATGTAGGGACCCTCATTATGCTACCGTGTTAGTGTGAGGCTATTTTGAGCCTTGTTAGTGGTATTAACTAGTGATTTAATTTCACTACCATGTGCCCCATAGACAAGAGTATAAGCTAATCTGTTTTTAGAGATAAAACTCTTTAAATTTGATTTTCATGAAAACGCATCCCAGAGAACGATCTACTCGGTAACCATCTGTTAATTACCCCTAGGGTCATTTCTCACAAGAGTTGTCCTTTAAGATTTTTTTAGAGAAGAGAAGGAATTCTCTTGCTACTTGTGTGTTTGTTTATTAAATATTATGGCACATTTTCTTGTATTTAGCTAATAAGTTTAACAATTTAGCTAATTAGTTAGCTAATTTTAGCTAACTTGCTAATAAAATGTGCCAATATTGTCTGTCACTTAATTGCTAACATTGCTCATAAGAACCTCTCTTAACAAAAGGGCTGCAACAAATTATTATTTTGTTAATCGATTGATGATTATTGAAACGATTAATCAACTTATCATCATATTATGGCTAATTTGCTTGTATTTGGGCTAACTTACTAATAAAATTAGCTAATATTGTCTATCAATTAACTGTTAATATTGTTCATCTATACGAACCTCTCTTATAGAGCTGCAACAAATGATTATTTAGATAATCGATTAGTGATTATTGGAACGATTAATAAACTAAAACATTTATTAATCCAATGTTTAAGGCTTTGCTGAATATTCCAATTTTGCTAGTAGTTGAACTATTTAAGTTATACCTATTTTATTTAACACATTTATGATTTTTTTAATTTTCAATTTTTGAAAATGAATTTGAGCCAGCTGAATAGACAAATCTCCTTCAGGTTTTCTTTCCTTCTCAGAAGTCATCAATATAGCCCAACTATTACAATGAGTGGTTCTGTTTTTTTGTTTTGTTTTTAATTAAGTCTGGGAATTGTAATAATAACTTGTTAATAAGAGTAAAAATATGAATATGTAATATTGTGCATATTTTGATGAAAAATGCTTCTCTCTAGAGTATTTTTTATTTTATTTTACTTACTATCGAGTTTATGGCCCTTGATCGGTTTCCTTGTGATAAATTTTATAGTAAATTTATGTCAATGTTTTGTGAGAACATATTGTTAAGCTGTTTTATTGACATCTTTCTGCAGTTGAAACTCTGATTAAGTGATTACATTAGAGATGGATTAATTTCAATAAATTAACTGAAACTTTTGTATTTTTCCTGTTTTGGTGCTGTGAGCATTAGTGAGTACACTCATGTAATGACTATTTCGTTCATACTTGTAACCAGAGGGCGCCAACCTAAAAAAAGTCCACAGTTGAGACTTATAGCCTAAATGTATGACATTCTAGGAAATCCCTTATATGAACAAAAGACACCCAAAGATCGCTGTAACGGAATAAAACACTGATAAAGACACATTGACTGAAACTTAAGGACAATAAACACATTTGCGACAATATAGTGTTCTTTTCTGTGGTATTTTCATAAGAACAAAGTATATTTTTTATTATTCAACGCTAACTGACAAAGCATATATAATTTAATATAATTTTTGCCTCATTCTATGATATGAAGCCACATCAGGACTAGAACTAGAACTGATTATGAAGCCACATTAGCTCACAAAAGGAAGTTATTTCAAGCACTGAACTGACGTTATGAAGTGAGTTTGGAGTAAAAACATGTAATTTACAAGAGGCTCTTCCCCTACTCTTAAGTCCAACACCACTTATTCCAACCATCCATCATTTTGTCCTGAAGAGCTTCCAACAAGTTTCTTTCCCGCTTTACTAGCTACTACTCTGGGTTTTTTTTTTCTCTGTATTTTATTTATCTTGAATGATAGACTCTTTGCAAACCTATTGGTTATTTTCTCTATTGATAAACGTAGCGGAATTCATCGTCTACGAACACTTTATGGCAAACATCAATAATTAAAACCGTGCACAGTAAATGAATAGTGTGTATGGTTCAGACTTTTGAGCATTAATCTCAAGCTTACTGACATTTTGTTTTGTCATGTCCTCACCCAATTTGCCTGTAAATTGGTTTTTGCTGTTGGCTCTAGATGTCAGATAACAAAGGCTGGAGTTGTTGTTTTTTTTGTTTTTTTTGCAAGGCCTCCGGTTTGGCGTTTGAATTAGCGGTAAGATAAACATGGGGTGTTGATACTCAATCCCGTCCCCTGTGTTTCCTGTTGCGAGGTGACATACTCCGTGTTGGTCCACCCATGAAGCATAATAAAGTTTCACGACCTCCTCGGGGGAAATTCCTCATCTATATCTACAACAGGACGGAACAGGAAGTGGTATAGATGTGAGAGCTGTACCTTCGTGTGAAATTGCATGTGGCAGTGCAATTTCCATTTCAAGTGATGTGCCCATCTAGCCCACCACTTAATTTTCACTTATGATTGAAAAAGATTTTCCGGTCTGCACAGAAGCCATTTTACCTGGATCCCGTGAACCATAGGATCTTGTCATTGTACGGAAAAGTGTGGCAGAAACATCATGTCAGCAAAGCCTCTCTGCGGTATAGTCTGTCCATGTCTTGTCTTTGGCGTGATGTTTGTTTGTGCCATCTTGGTGGCATTAAGACAAGGTTGTCACACAACAATTCCCTATATAATGCATTTCAGAAAAAAAACAAAAAAAACTTTGAAGTAAACAACAGATCCCATCTGGCGGCTCAGGTACGTGGTCAAAACCATCCATTCATTTCCCCCTTACAGGATCTGAAGAAGACCAAAAAAAAGAAAGATGACACGACAGCATCTCATTAACCACTAAATACCAGCAGATTAATTACAATGACAATGACAGATGGCTCATTATCGCATCATCCAGAGAGGATTCTGGGAAAAAAAGTACAGGTACAGAATCATATGCACAGTGACGGGATCACTGTACAGCATGAAGCCAGTAATTTAGCATTTGGCACGGCTCCGTGACTCTGTGAAGGTATTAAGGCTCTGTACCGCAATGCTCACTGGTTACTTTAATAGCAGTCAGCACGCTTATATTAAAAGCTTCACCTTGGTGTGTTTTTTTTTCTTTTCCATTTAACTGCCCATCACAAGTGAGCTAAACACAGTATACCATGTGCCAACGGGTTCATGTGAAAACTTTAAAACCTTGGGAATACAGATCTTTAAAGGTCAACTCAGTTTGTGTTGACTTTTTGAATTGCTCAGGGAGCAATTTTTCAGTATCAATTTAGCCAGCTGTCATGCCCTCCTGTCCTCCGAGCCTCCTTCCACATGTATGTTCTTTAGTTGTCATCATGGTCTATTTTAGGCATGTGCACAATATTTTCAAAATTGAAAACAGGTCATGGGGCAGTAAAGGGGTGCTTGATGATCTGTGGAAAATGTGAGAGAAAAAAGCACTTTACAGATTGTATTTTTAGAGTTGAAAGATGGCATGTTATTAAATTAACACATTCAATGTTTAATGCAATAATGTTAAATACTTAATATAATATTTCAGGCTTATTTTGTTTTCTAAAGATTAATTGCGTTTTATTCGATTCTTTTATTCAGTAGTTATATAAACTCATACATTTTTGAAGATTTTTAAATCTAATATTACTCCAATAGAAATGGTCAACTTAACACAAAAGTAAATGTTTTTCTCAATATTATATTTTAATAAGCTGCTTTGGCCTTGGTACTGTGATTTAAAAAAAAAATATATATATATAACTTTGGAAACAACATGTCTTTATAATATGATGCATAATATTTTTCACACACAGTATAAATGGGTCTTTGTACATGAAACTATTTAGCTGCCTTTATATTTACCTCACAAAGGGATAATCGTACAGCATTTAGTCTTTGTTGGTCTTAAAAAGTAAAAAAAAAAAAAAAACCAGAACACAAAAGACATGGTTGACTAATGATTCTTTGACATGAAAGCCTGTATAATTATACTAGTTTTATTGTTTTGCCTGTCTTAAGTGTCACACAATCCTTCAGAAATCATTCTAATATGATATCTGATTTGATGAAACCGCGATAAAACATTTTTTAGGATTCTTCAGGATTCAGGATACAAAGTTTACAAGGACAGCATTTATTTCAAATAGAAATGGTTTGTAACAATAGGAATGTTGTTCTTTCAAAAAATAAATGATAGCAGTGTGTGGTTATTATAATTGTACACCAAGCAATCAGGCATAACATTAACATTATGACCACTGACAGGTGAAGTGAATAACACTGATTATCTCTTCATCACTGCACCTGTTTGTGGGTGGGCATTATTAGGCAGCAATTAAACATTTTGTCCTCAAAGTTGATGTGTTAACCTCTTTAGATCTGGGACCATTTTTTGGGGGATTTCCACCTGGAAATGCTAAGGGTGATATAATAAGTGTACCTATACTTACATGTTTATGACTTTTAGCAGTGTTTTATGTAACGTCAAAGGGTTTCCTGTAAAATGACGCCAACATTTTGAACTTAGACCACTGTATGTGTTTAGTGTACTAGTCCTAGTAATTCAGTGTAAATACATTACTTTGTTTAAAACAAAGTGAGGCATATCTCCAGAAAGTAGAGACTCTAATCTTTCAAATGGTATCACATATGAGGTCAGAGCTCCTCAACAGACATTTCAAATTGAAAGTATATACATGATGAAGTCATTCCGGAACCTGTACAGGGTCCGTGGATTTAAGGCCCTTTCACACCGGACGCATAACGGAAAAGTGCTCGGTCTGGAAGTACTCATTACACCAACAGCTGATCAAAAAATAAAACCATCATACAAATGATTCATGCGTCAAAATTGCATCCAGTGTTAAAGGACATTTAGAAGCAGGAAAAATGGGCAAGTGTAAGGATTTGAGTGAGTTTGACAAGGGCCCCAAGTGATGGCTAGATGTCTGGGTCAGAGCATCTCCAAGATTGCAGTTCTACCAGAAGGACTCGGGAGAAATATATTGACAATAGTGCGTTTATTAACAGCTCAGCAAGCTGATAGTGTACAGAGTCATTTGGCGTGGGCCCCGTCCATAGTGCATAATCCGAGGGTCTCAAATCTGCAATTCCTGAAGAAGAGGGCAAGGGCATAACCGACCCCCCGTCAGGGTATGGACAGGGCCATCCTTGTGGTGTTGGGGAGGATGGGGGTAATCGTCGCTTCAGTATCTGCAAACACAAACATGTGTAAGTACAGAGCATTTATACCGTGAGCATGAGAATATCATTGGATTAGAGTGAAGGCATTAAGTGACGTAGTAATTGAGTCTTTCCAGCAGAACTTATGCTAAAGCTTTCATTTCTTGTGGGGTGTTGCAGGTCTGCAGTGGTTAGTATCTACCAAAATTTGTCCAAGAAATGGCCAGTGGTGAACCGGTGTCAAGGTCATGAGTGGCCAAGGCTCATTGATGCACGTGGGGAGCGAAGGCTGGGACGTGTGGTCCGATCAAACAGACGAGCTACTCTAGCTCAAATTGCTCAAGAAGTTAATGCTGGTTCTGATAGAAAGGTGTCAGAATACACAGTTCATCACAGTTTGTTGCGTATGGGGTTAGGGTGTCCATGCTTAAGCGCCATCAGTGGGCACATCAGCATCAAAACTGGACCACGGAGCAATGGAAGAAGGTGGACTGGTCTGATGAATCATGTGGATGGCTGGGTTCGTGTGCGTAGCTTACATAGGGAACACATGGCACCTGGATTCACTATGGGAAGAAGGCGAACCAGTGGAGGCAGTGTGATGCTTTGGGCAATGTTCTGCTGGGAAACCTTGGGTCCTACCATCCATGTGGATGTTACTTTGACATGTACCACCTAACTAAGCATTGTTGGTGATTATGTACACCCTTTAATGGAAGCGGTATTCCCTGGTGACTGTGGCCTCTTTCAGTAGGATAATGTGCCCTGCCACGAAGTAAAAATGGTCCAAGAATGGTTTATGGAGAAAAACAACGAGCTTGAGGTGTTGACTTGGATTCCAAATTCCCCAGATCTTCATTCAATTGAGCTTCTGTGGGATGTGTTGAACAATCAAGTCGGATGCCCCGCCTTACAATGTACAGGATTTAAAGGATCTGCTGCTAACATCTTGGTGCCAGATACCACAGCACACCTTCAGGGTTCTAGTGGAGTGCATGCCTTGACTGGTCACTGTTTTGGCAGCAAAAGGTTAATTATGATGTTGACTCATCAATTGTCTATTAAATATTGCACATTCATTTTTCCATATTCTTTCTTTACAAGAGACTCAGATTAGCATGGGTATTAAAGGCAGAACTTACCCAAAGGCTCCCAAATGGGCTAACATATAGAATTGGCATTGGTGAAGGTCATTTATAGCATCTTAAAGGTTTGCTGTGATGCGTGTCTGCATATGCCTGTTTAACACGAGCAGACTTCCCACACAGCACAAAACAAACAACATGTGACATTGACCTTCTCTTTTCTGAGGAGATCTTTCTTAACACCTTTTTCTTTTTGCCAAGACATCTACACACCATACACTATACATTGCTATTGAAATTCTCCAGTTAGTAAAGAGAAATCAAGACCCAGAGGGCAGAAATAGAGTCCGATTTAAGTCAGTGTTCATTTGACACCGTTCAGCATGTGCTACCCACTTAGAACATGTCGGTCCATGCTGATTCTTGCCTGTGATATTGTTCTGTGAATTAGCGATTTGCTTTCCTAGTTTCATTCAAACAGTTGCGGTAAAGTGCAACAGATGATGCTACGGCCAGGCAAGGGCTCCATCTGGAAGGCTTGATGACAAAGAAAATCTTGCAGGAGTGTAAGAGAACAGCTTGTGATTGTTGATGACACTGAAGCGTGTCTCAGTCTGACTCAAAATCTCACTCACAGCGTGCCTTCGTCAGTGACTGGACATTTGATATTGAATCACTGGTTGTAACAACACGTTGTTTGTGATTGAACTTTTCTATGAAAACGCCATGAAGATAGTGGGCGAAGTTAAATAACGCATTTGCAAATACGTAGAAATGATATTACGGAAGTGCATACTCTTTTTTTCCTATCCATTGTGATGAATCCTGTGGAGTATTTCGATTTCTCTGTCATTATTTTAGATGTTTTGCAATAAACATCATCCCAATGCATTTGGGCTGCTTCCGTTTGCTTTTGATGAGGAACAAATTGATTACTTGATGAAAGAATCTGTTGGCTCTTTAATTAATTTTATGCGGTGTCTTGTAAATACTTCCTTGCGGATGGAGAATTTTGTCTAAAAGGGTTGTAATATCCAGTTTGTGTCATTTGGACAGTTTCTGACATATAGACACATGTTCTACTGAGACTAATTTGGATTTATCTGTTGGTTGCCATTTCAAAATGCTCCCTACTAACGTTAACACAAAGTGAATCTATTAAATTCCCCAGCAGGTATGATCAAGACAAATATGGCATTATGGGACCAAGGAAAAACCTCTAATTTGTCGGTCACTGTCTGCTGAACCCTGCCATTATCAAATATGGCTGGAAGCCTGGCCCGACCTTAAAGTAAAGCACCTGAGCTTAATTCTGTGGACACATGGTCATGAACCTGGAAGTTGTTCTAGATGGTCTTGTCCTGACCACAGCAAATGTCCTCGTTCTTTAGTTCTAAGTATCAGCATTCACATTTAATTTCCTTTGCCTTTACTTTTAAGACTTTTGGTCTGACAAACCTGTCGACTTTACGCCTGCTGCATATTTCAGTTTATTAGGGCCTAGAAGCATCTATTAAGAAGTGAAGGTGCAGTCTGAACACCACCAATCTTATTTTTACTTGACATTTAGGGGTGGCTAATAGACCACTGTGCATCAGAAGGGGCGGTTTGTCAAACACAGACAGATATCTTGTTTACTAGCAATTATATAGCAAGTTCTTTGTCATAATCACTCAATGTAGCAGCCCGACCTTTGTAAACAGTCCACTATTTCTCTCAGAAAGCTCTTATATGCTACATTAGGTCTGTCAATTGGTAAATAAATTGAAAAGATTAATCTCAATTCATACCTAAAATCAATAATCAGATTAAAATGTATACATTTCTTTAAAATATAAAACTGCAAGTCATCATGCGCTAAACCTTCCATATCATACTTTTTTTAATTTGAATTTGAATACATTTAGAATTACAAACTTTGTGACCCTGTACATGCAACAGTTTATTTTCCCATTTCCACTTTTAATTTTTTTTTATTTTGTGTATAACATTCAGTTTTCAGTAGTTCTGGATTTTTTTCAGGTTTTGCTTAGGCCCATATAGTCTAAGACAGGATAATGGATGACAGTAACCTATGCTAGAGGTTTTCTCTTTTTTTCTTCTTCTCTTTTGGATGCAGTTATTGTCAGCACTCTTTGAACTCTGCCCTCTTGGGCAGCTGGGGGTAAAGTGTTTGGCAGCTGAGCGTAGCTCCTGGGTTGCTCTGCCATCTCTCTTCCTCTTTTTTGGGCTCATGTGCTCCCTATTATTAGTGGTCCTTTTAAAGCCACACTATCTTACCATCTCTAGATCTCTTACTTTGTAATTCCGGTACTACTCTTCATGCTTATTGGTTTTCAATAGCCTTAGTAAATTGTGTGCTAATTTGTATCTCATTCCCGTATGCACATTATGCAAGTATGTAAAGATAAAAAAAGCATTTAAACTAGTCTAAATTGGTATCAACTGAAAAATAGGATACCCATATTTAACCAACAATCTTTCATTATTTCCCTCATTAGAGATTGTAATTTGGTAATTTATTAACCCTCTTGTTGATTTATATGTGACTTTTTTTCTGTAGAACACAGATATTTTGAAGAATGTATTAATATTTTGGACCCCATTGACTTTCATAAAATAAATCAATTATGCCATTTGTTGTGCTGGAGGTTGAGGTGAGATGGCTGAAGAACATTTTGTGGAAGTATTGAAACACTGAAAAGATTTACATACTTCACCTTTATAGCTGCACTATGTAACTTTTCCGTCCGCTAGAGGGCACCTATTAAAAAAAAGACGTAGCTTGATGAAGCCATGTTTGAGCTCAGCATCTTAGGACATGTGGTTTTCACTTCACAGCAGTTGGAAAAGAATCGGGATGGGACTCAAAAAAATCAAAATAATGACTTTATCCGCCAAGTTATTGTCTTCTGTGTAGGTCTCTGCCATGAATTCTCATGATAGCGGCGCTTCTCCTCTTCTGGGTCATGTATCTGAACGGCGGAGCTGCGTCATATTCTCGCGCATGCGTCGAGTTCATGTCAATAACTTGGTGGATAAAGTCGTTATTTTTTGTTTTTTGTGCACACAATAACTATTTTCGTCGTATTGTAACATTATTGTACAGCCACTGTAGTGAGATGGACTTTGTGTCGATGTGTTTAGTGCCTTTATGGGTCTTGTGAGTAGGAATGTACTGAATGCCAATGGAGGCCTCTCTGAAGCCTTTCTCAGCCATCAGCTTTCAACAAAAATATCTTAATTTGTGTTCTGAAGATGAACGGGTGTCCAACGACATGAGGGTGAGTAATTAATTAAATAATTTCCATTTTTGGAATAACTAACCCTTTAACATTACTTTAGTATTAAGCAGAGCAGGACAGAGTGTTGAGGGAGTTGAGCGAGGCCGCTCAAGCAAATTTTACAAAAAAAAAAAAAACACACTGGGACTTTTATTATGATGGGACACAGTCGCCGGTGCCATTTTCACTTTTCTGGTCATGAGTATGAGTTAACGTAACTCTGTTTATCATATAAGATACATTTAAGTGTGTTTAAAATGATGTTATGACGTTACTCTGTGCGTTTGCTCAGCGGCTGCTGTGACACTTGTTCACACTGCTAAGAGTAAAGCGTTTCTGCAGAATAAAACCGGAAACCGAGGGTAACGCAGATATGACGCAATTGACAGGCTCAGATGTCCCGGGTCCTTGTTTAAAATAGCAATTTACTCAAATTGTACAAATAGTTGGAAACATTTGGGATATTGTAAGAACTCAACTGAACAAAATATATAAAACTGGCCTGGTGGTTTTTGGATACTTTACTGCAAAAATCCTACATAGTGCACCTTTAAGTAGCAAAGAATTTTTACAAACAAGAAAGATGCAGTCTGTTCATTTCCTCATCAGTCACACCAGCCCTATAAATTTGACCTGAACAGGGATTTATTTTGGATAAACACCCCCATAAATTCTCTCAAAGCCACATTGACCCTAATTCTGCCATGTTATGGTATATTATGAAGGGTGAATGTCTTCTCCCATCTATTTTCACTTGCTCTTTGTCCCTGAGACTGAGAAGCTTGACCGGTTTTCCTTTTCCTAAAATGAACAAGCATTTCTGCTGCTATTTTTGAAGCTTTTATACAAATTGCATATCATTTTCACAGGATGTCATTTCATTTAAATGTTTCAGCCCACAAAATTCATTCTCTGACACTTGAAATGAAACTCATTCTTTATCTGAAATGAAATCAGTCTTAATGTGCGGATGAAAACATTTTCACTATTCGTTGATGACATAATCCAGATGTTTATTTCCAGTCTCCTCATTTTCTGCTGCGATGGTGGCAGTGGCAGTTGCATTAAATTGGGCTCTTGGATAGTTTAGTTTCTGTATGACGTTCTCCACATGCCCTTTTCTGTGGTTTATTTTGTGTCCTAGTGACTGGTGGCATTTGGCATATTGTTTCTGTTGGTACGGGCCTATTTCTCTGTGTGGGCTTAAAATCTGTAATTTTCTCAGGCTCTGTGAGTAGGGCTCTTTTTTTCCGTCTTGCGCCTTTGATGTCTTCCCCACAGACCGCCATCGCCACACCTGTTTCATCAGCCTCTGTGTCTCGCTCTGTTCCGAGTTCAGCTGTAAGGCCCTGTCTGAAGCTGCCACGGAGACCCAATAACTTCTTATGTAAATGATGCGACCGAAATGGGATGCCGGTTGTTTGCTGTGTGTGTGTGTGTGTGTGTGTGTGTGTGTGTGTGTGTGTGTGTGTGTGTGTGTGTGTGTGTGCGTGTGCGTGTGCGTGTGCGTGTGCGTGTGCGTGTGCGTGTGCGTGTGTGTGTGTGTGTGTGTGTGTGTTGTTTGTTCACATGCAGTCTTAAAACCAGAGTTGAAATGGCATTGTTGGTCAGACTGCCGCAGACAGAAAGGTGAAGAGAGGTCGTTTGTCCTGGCTGCACTGTCAGCCGTCTCAGACTGATTGCTCATTGAACGCTCTCCCACTCTCTCTTTAATCAACTTGTCACCTCCTCGTTTTCATTAACCTCCATTTGTTTAGAATCATCATCATCAATTACATCACTTATATGTTAGCCGACATGATCATCTGTTCATTTAAATTCTTGCAGGCACATAAGGAAGTTTGCCATTTGTCAGAAGTGACAGGAAGGATTTGGGAATGAAGCTGTAGCGTGAAGTTAACGCATGACTCATCATTTCCTGTTTGCGGTTTATTCGTTTAACTCGTTACTTATCTTGGGTTTTCTCCTTGCACTGCCAAAAACATAGGCTGCAGCACACAAACACATGTAGAATAAGCTTACATGACTGCAGATGCTTAAACTTTTATTTGAAACTACATTTATATTTTTTGTTTTTGAGGCATTTCTAAAAAGGCATGATTTAAAAATGGATTAATGATTTCATTTGTTAAACACGTTTAAGTTAAAATGTTATCTTCAATACTGTTTAATATTAGCCTGACAAGCCAGACCCACATCAAGGGGCGGGATAAACGGTTGTCTTTCAAACTCCCTCTGCACGCGATAGGATAGCGCTACAACCAACCAGAGCAACGAAGGTGAAGCAGAGCTTGTTGATAGATTAAACATTCACCATATCCGGTCGGCAAAACTCCGAACACATCTTCCCTTTTTAAGAATGACTTCAGTGCCGTTCTTTGTTCTTTTCTCAGAGAAAAGCTTTATACACGATGTGATTGGCCCGGCAAGAGTTAGGCGAATATAGCTCAGAAGTGTATTGAGAGTTGCTAGACGACACTCGCGGGCAGATTAGATATGCTGCCGCAAGGGTGCGTCTAGATTTCTAGGCTAGTTTAAAATTGCATTCCTTTTCGATTTCAAATAGTTGTTATTTCTCAAATTAAAATGTATTTATAAATTTAGCAAAAGTTACTCGGCATCATGTAGTTTACATCAAGAGCTCTCAGAACAAAAAGGTACAGTGGAGGTACAGTTTTGTTCCTTAGGGAACAAAATGTATAACTGTACCTTTTAAGGTACACAATTATTCCATAGGGTACAATTATACCATGGAAGTGCACGCTGGGGTGGGGGTGCATGCAGGGGGGATGCATCCTGGGAGCCATGAGTTTTATGGCTTAGTAGGTTTGCAGCTAAACTCTGGAGGACATCAACTCTCTGTGATTGAACTTGCCTACCTCTGACTTGGTACAAAAATGTACCTTTAAGGGTACCACCCCAGTGATGGCCACTTGTACCTTAAAAGGTACAATTTTGAACTCTTTTTTTTGACAGTGTACTGAATACAAGCTCACAATAACGATTATGTAGATACATTGGCCCTCATTTATCAATCTTGCGTAGAAACGGGTGTATATGTTGGCGTAAGATTATGCTTACACTCCTCTCACCGCCTGATTTATGAAACTGTGCGCACCTCTGCAATTCAGGTGTACGCAATACCTGCCCTTGATAAATGCGGCGGCTGAAAACGATCGTCATTAGAATAACACGCCCCTATATATTCAAGTCTCCGCCTCCCGCACGCCCTCATTTTACGCCATGGACAAACAGAAGACGGCAAAGAAACGAAACTTCTCCAACGTGGAGATCGGGCGCGCTCAATCATCTCTTTAGTCCAATAGTCAGGGCACTGATTAGGACATAAGTCAACGGGCTGACTCCCTGATCAGTGCTCTGACTACTGAACTATGATTGAGACGCGCCCATCGAGACCATCTCCAGGGAAGTGGAAAAAAACCCGAAATTGTTTTATTTGGGAGTTTAAAGAGTGGGATTAAAGGCGCTCACAAAAACAAAATATGGATCCAAATTACGAGTAGCTACTGTTAGTGTGGGGGTTGAGAAGCGCACTCCAGCAGTTTAAATAGCTGTTTGGATGATAAATTACCATCACAATGCATTATTTTACAGCACGTTTTGAAACAATTAGCATTTAATTTCGTATCACGGCACATGTATTGGGGTGTACAATAGTGATGATGATGTGATGCGGAGTACTACCATTCATTCACATTAATAATTACATGACAATTTGTAAGATTCTTCTTCTTATTATTATGATTATTATTCTTAATGACGCTTGTTATTTAGAAGAAGAATGCCGTTTTTATTGATTTTATTATTATTTAAAAGAAGAAGGCCATTTTTATTATTTTGTCAGTCTGAATTATTTTAGTCCCAGTCGGTGCGCAGCTGCTGGGCCAGGCGCGGGCCTAAAACGTAAGATAAAGCGCACAGGCTCGCGACTGGAGGAATACATATGCCTACAGATCAAACGCTTTGGTAAAGTCACACAAATTAAACATTGACGTTCATGTTGCACAAAAATAAACACTAAATGTTGTTGTTGTGGTTTTTTACAGTGGGTCATAATATAGCATATCTTTGTCAGTGCGTTTTGTGGTGTTAGGAATTGCTTTTCTGCGCATTTTCCCACTAACTCAAACGTGCGTACACCACCTCCCGAGCTGGCGTAGGATTTGAGCGTGCCGTACGCCAACGTCCATATTGATAAATCTCAAAGTCACCGTGGGTTTGGGTGTACGCAAGGTGTACGCTGGAAATTTGGTGTACGCACTTTTGATAAATGAGGGCCATTGTGATTAGACTAAATTATTAATAATTTTTACAGGCATAATTGCATTAAGAAATAGTTTTACCATTATGCAATCTACATTAAAAAATTCTCATAACTACCGGTACTTATTTTATTATTTAAATTTGACATGTATTTTATATATTTTATTTGATTAATTAAATGTAATATTTAAATATAATAAAATATAATAATTTTATTATATAAATATATAAATACCATTATACTTTATATCCTGAGATACATTTTGATTTTAAAGTCTGTGACCAGGAAATATTTTTCCTCAATAGCTTACGACCTTCCCTGTGGCACTTACAATCACCTGCCCGACTAGACACTAATGTCCTCATATTTTCCATATCACTTCACCTTGTGTTGTCTCCCCGCTTGTCACGGTGACATATGAAGCTCTCACAAGTGACTATGCACTCTCAGCAGAACGCCCGTTGGCTCATTACCACCCATGACGAGTTTTACCGCACCGCTTCTGGGTGCGTCAATGTCAACCCTGTCCGCATGACCATCTCATTTGAGACATGACGACAGATACACCTCTGCAAAATGAATCATATTCTGATGCAATCAATAGCATTTGTGTTTTATGGAGAGTGCAGGGTGCAAGAGAAGCCAAAATAGCAAGCGTAAATTGGTGCGGGCTGACCTTTTTCCATTTTGTAGAGCAAATAACATGATTTGACCGATTTACGGTTAATGGTATTCATGGCGTTTACATAACATCTGAGTTCAGTTCCATTGTTATAATAAACTGATTAAACTTAAAAAGTTAGAATGAAAAGCTTTGCAAAGTTCAGCTGATATGTATGATATATATTACAATGAGACAAATGATTGACGTCTAAAATTACTTTTTAATGTCAAGCCAAGCACACTTAATTTTGACATTGATTACTCTTTCAGTCATTATGGCATGTAAATGTCATGAATGTAATGGCCATATTGATAAAAGGTCATGTCAGCTTTATTCTGTACTTGACAGCGGTAGTTTGTTTTACAGTGTGCCAATAAGGAGCTGTCGCCGTGTGGCTATGTTTGGATAATAATTCTTTAAATGACTTCTTCAGAGCCAGAGTGGCGTAATTCTATTTTTATTGAATGGCATCTCACCAACATAATACACTGTTTCCTAATAATACTAGTGTTTCCTAATAGTGTTTGTAGTTAGATTTTTTTTGTGCGCAGAGAAGCTCGCTTGCTGTATCTTTCTCTTTTCTCATGTTTTTATATCTTTCACGCTGCGTATCTGGCCTTGCTAACAGTGCTGAACATATATCAGCCTACTGTAGAGTTACAGTCTTATCTTTCGGTGCCATATCACACCCTCATGACTAGCTGGATCTCTACACCGCCTGAGGAGTCCATCTAACTCCTCCACTGCCCTGTCTTCTGCTCGCTCGCACTGTCATAACAACTTTAATTGAACGGCGATACTGAAACTGCAGCGCTAGCACCGTGTTGTTTCTTCACAGCTGGACGTAGCTATAGATGCTGCCTGGATTAGACCACTGGGTCCTTTTTAAAAACTATTGAATTAATAATTAAACAAGCTAAGGTAATATTGTTAAAGGTTTAGTACACATTAGCTCACTTCTTTTTTTTAACTCGCCCTCATGTTGTTCTAAACCGTGTCATATGTATTTCTACTGTGGACTTTCTGTGCAATTATAACAAATTGGGACTGGAACTTTTAAGCTGTATAAAGTACAAGATAAGTTTTATGTATGACTGGTGTGTTATATACCAAGTCTTCTGAAGAAATGCGATGGCTTTATGCGAGAGACGGACTGAAATCTGTTCGAGTTGTCATTCACTGGTAATCTTATTTTTCACTAGGATGTTAATGACTAAATAACTGAATCAGTAAATTAATCTTGATAATTGATCTAAGCTCTTAAAGGGTTAGTTCACCCAAAAATGAAAATTCTGTCAATAATTACTTACCCTAATGTCGTTCGACACACGTAAGACCTCCGTTCATTTTCAGAACACAAATGAAGATATTTTTGTTGAAATCCGATGGCTCAGAAAGGCTTTCATTGACACCAATGTCATTTCCTTGCTCAAGACTAGAGATCGACAGATATTGATTTTTTTATAACCGATACTGATACCGATTATTTGGGTGTTTATGCGCCGATAACCCGATACATAGAACCGATGTTTATTTATTGTGTTATTTCTGTTTTTTACAATTATACAGCAACAGCACTGAACTGAGCTTTTTAAACACTGTAAATGTTTGTGTTTTCACTCCCTTACATACAGAACAAAAGACATCTACATCAATAAATATCTTGGAGCAACAACTCAGTGAGAGAACGGCTGAACGCGACAGAGCATAAACAACACCGAGAGAGAAATAAGTTCAGCGCTTTCCAACATGCTCTCATTCATGGTGGCCTAATAATTCATTTTCACGGAGCTGTAATTAATAAGAGGTTTATTATATAAATGTTATATAGCAGACGTTAATATAATTTAAGGAGTTTTGAACGAGTCGGTCTTGTTTACAGAGCCTACGGTAACATTAGCCTATATGCTGGAGCAACAGCTCGGTGAGTGAACGGCTAAATGCGACTGAGCATAAACACACAGAAAGAAAGAAATTCGGTGCTTTTACTTCCAACATGCTCGCATTCATGGCTGGTTTGTTTCATTCATGTGAAGTTACGTATTTGTCGTGACATGACGGATTACCTGACAACTCTGTCAGTGAGTTCGTCTCTAAAGCGCAAAGTTTAAACTATATCATCTCATATCTTATTTGTGCATATCTCAATTGTGCATTAATGTTATGTTAAACAAAGTTTATTAATTAAGGAATGCAGGTTATTTTTCCTTTGAACACCGTTGTTGACTAATCTCCCCTCAGACTAATGGCGCGCTTGTATGCAATTCTCAAAATGTCCACAAGATGGCACCATTTTTATGAAATCTGATATTACATAAACGATACCCGATTATGTGAAAATGCTTAAATATCGGGAATCCAATATATCGGCCGATCACTTATATCCGTCTAAAGACGTTGTTACAAAGCCCATCTCACTACAGTGGCTCTAAAATAATTTTATTAAGCGACGAGAACAGTTTTTGTTAGGGATGTCCCGATCAGGTTTTTTTGCTTTTGCAGAGTCATTTGATTTTGAGTATCTGCTGATACCGAGTCCCGATCCGATACTTCTATAATACATTTTTTTTTTAAAAATAAAGAAGAGCGAAAAAACGAACCAGGATGTTCCTTATTTTTCATTTTATTCACCTTATTTTAACACTCAACAACTCTAACAAACAGAGCACTTCTGTGAGGTAGCTTGAACAATCAAGTAATAAATAACATAAATTCTTCACTTTTGGATTTTAGTGCAACAGTAAATATAAAAAAGTCCGGGACCGGAGTTGTGCAGAGCAGGAAGTACAATGGCGATATCAAAAGCACACCCATACTCTCACAGATGCAGAACAATTAATTGTTGGTGTGAAATATAAAGTTATGGAAATTAAATAAAATTAAATAATCTGCTCCCAAAAATCCTGAAAAAAGTCTGTTAGTGCCTCAGTGACAACTTCACTCCGAGAAGACGTCGATCTCAGCTGTCAATCATGACATCACACAGCCGTTTTTATAGCATCAAATAACTAAAACTAAACGTATTTAAAAAACGAACACTTGAAATTAAATCATCGTGATAATAACTGCCTACAATGACATAAACTAACTTTAGGGAAAAAAAATTTAAAGTGTAATTTGACTGAAGTGTAATTAACAATGCTTTCAGGTTTTTATAGGTCTAACATTAGTTTTTAGGTAGAGAAATTAGGCTCATCAAATGTAAAATAGCTGCATATTTAACTGTTTAAATTAACGACTAATCCTTACAAAAGCTATTTAATCGAGAGCAGTGAGTGATTCCTTATCTTTTGTTTGACATTAAACAGACAGCAGTAAAGGCTACTGCCCGTTTAAGACCTAATGGAAGGCTCTGCGCCGTCTTTCTCGACTGTATAAAGTCCTCTTAAGGCATATTCAGACTATGTCTGCTTGGATACTCATCAAGATGGACATGCTGACTTACTTCTTGTGTGAGTTGGTCCGTTTAAGCGCAAGATTTGAAAGAGAACTCAATATTTGCTCACTTTGAGACAAGTGCACGCTTTCGGATGATGCACAGAGACAGATCAGCGCGCGCGCTCTCATTCGCGTCTTCTGGCGAATATACCTGGGTGATGACTGTAAAAATGACTGCTCATATTCGAACATACGGCAGCACTCGCATGAATTGAACATTATTTACACAGATAGACCGGCGGGGCTTAGCATAATTACGGCAGAGTTGCGCTTGCGTGCTTCTAGTAAACACAGAAACTGGCGAACGGCGGTCTTTCGAATCAGCTTTGACCGCGACTCTGGAAGACTTGGAGTTAAACTTTTCTCTGAGAAAAGAACAAAGAACGGCACTGAAGGCATTCTTAAAGGTCCCGTTCTTCACGATTCCATCTTTCAAACTTTAGTTAGTGTGGAATGTTGCTGTTAGAGCAAAAATAATACCTGTAAAATGATAAAGCTCAAAGTTCAATGCCAAGCGAAATATTTTATTTAACAGAAGTTCCCTTTCAAAGCCTACAGCGAACGGCCGGTTTGGACTACAGCAGGAAGTGCAGGGATGTAATGACGTCACTAGAACCGTTTGTTGACTAACCCTCCGCCCACAAGAACACGCAAAAAAGACAATGCCGTAGTCTTGTTGCTCTCCCACGTGGAGAAGAGCGCGCATTCAGCGCTTGCATCTCCCCGTTATGGTAAGAGGCGGGACCTTTCCGGGCAAAGTGTGTTAAGCTGCTGTCCAATCACAACACGGGAAGCGCTGGTTTAATCAGAATTCGTTACATGTTTCTGAAGGAGGGACTTCATATAACAAGGAAAGCATCAGGCCGTTTTTAGGACAGAGGAAACAGCGCTGTACTGATAAGTAAATTGTGTGAAAAATACTGTGTTTTTTTACACGCGAAACATGAACTCATGTTAAATTGCACACTGTAAACATAATCAAAGCTTCGAAAACATGCGAAGAATAGGACCTTTAAAAAGGAAAGATGTGTTAACTAGCTCTGCTTCACGTTGCCCTGGTTGGTTTTAGCGCTATCTATCCTATCGCGTGCAGAGGGAATTTGAAAGGCACCCGTTTATCCCGCCCCTCGGATTGAGCCCTGTCAATGGTGAATTTCCAGGCCAAACATCTTGATGTGGGTCTGGCTTGTCAGGCTAGCCAAAAGGTATACGGATGACATATTTTTTCCCACGAGATTCTGAAGTGTGCATATAACAGACACTTCACTTTTCCAAGGCCTCTGGAGAGGAATTTGGAATGGCGATGGCAGGTCACGTGACGTGGCGAATATACAGATTACATTCATACTCATTATTCAAAATAATTACCCTCTCAAGAGAGTGTGCAATTACAGACGCAGGCTAGATCTGAGCTAATGATTATCTGAGCAGATCTGATCCTTATACAGTACATGAAGACGGTTTAGGAGGATAGCCGTATGTTTTAGTTTAGTATGTGCCAACCCTGGGTTTTGGGCACCATGTAACAACTTTTAGTAAAGTGTAATTTGCGCTCCATGGCTAACCTGCTCCGGGGCAGGTTATGTTCTGGGCAAGAGATCTCAAAACTGGACCAATTAGCTGTGAGTAAAGTAACACATCTCTGACAAAATAAAGTCACTCCGCCAGTTTCTCTTGCTTGGAATTAAAGGTCACTAATACAAAATTGTCTGGCTTTTAGCAATGATTATTTATTATAATTATTTTATATGATTTATTTACTATTTATATAATTATTATTATTACCCCTAGTTCATTATACAGCACATGAGTAATTTTAGAGATAATATGTAATATAAATAAGATTTGGAATGGTATAGCTATCAACTATATAAACTAACTTTACAACTTTCACTTGTACTGATTTTACGAGTTCACCTGCCCATTAAGCTTTAATGGTTGATATTAAACTAACTTGGCTTGCTGTCCGTGGAGGAGGCTCAATCTTGGCACAAGCGCAGTTAAACCCCCCCCTATATATATCAGTACTGCACATAGGAGGAACGAGCAAATTAGAGGAGAAGACGTGAAGGAGGAGGGTTGCCAGAAGAATTTGTAAGTGGGATGACGGAGTGTCTGCTGCTTATACACTCGTAATGATGATTGACGGGATGGAATGTTTAGGCTCTTCCTGAACCTAACTTCATAGAACATTTTTCTTCATGTAGTGCATTTGTGAATGCGATTTATTGGACAGATCCGCTTTAATAGAATGCTTTTATGTGTGTTTAAAACATAAGATTACTTGAAACAGTTTGTAAAACTGACATTTGTAAAAATGACATTTGAGAAAAAATAGGCCGTAGTAATATATCATTTGAAATGTAATGGTTTATCATACCTTTGTTCTTCACACAGATCAATTTGATTATTTTTTAGAATTAGAATAAAGTATTAGAATAAAGTCTAATCCTTTTGTGATACGTTTATGATGCTTTATAATTAGCATTTTGGATCTTAACTGCCCTGGTCTTTAAGCAATAGATAGCCTCCTTTTTTGTCTCACACAAGTCCTTCACACATATTTGAAACAACATGAGGGTAGTAATTGATGTCAGAACTAGGTGAACTACCCCTTTGAGGAAGGGGAATTGTATAGATTAATATTTTGACATTTGGTGAGATGCAGAGGGCTGCGGCTGCATACCAGCTCTGGATTGACATTCTATGCTCGCGGAGTTATTGGATTATGAAAGTGGTCTGTCAATGCACGACTGACAGCTTTACGGGAAAATCGTCGCATAGCTTTATGGCTGCAGGACGTGCAGTCACATTCAGTCCTAAGCGTTTTGAGTAGAGTTTCAGTGTAGATCTCAGTTTGAATGGGTTTATGGCCTGTCGGCAGGCATAACGTGCTTATGGAGCTTGTATCTGCTGCAGTTCCCTTGCCTCAGCTTTAGTGATTATTAGAACAGACCCTGAATGGGTTCCTTTCAGTTTCTGAGCTTCTCAAGAAGCAAAACCTGAAAGATTAAGACAAAGATGTCTTAGATGATTCTTAGAGGACCTTGGGACCGTGCACAGGATTCAATCTGACATATTTCTCATGTCAACTCCTGAAGTTACAAGCCCTGAGCCCTGATGGATCCTCTGGCTCAAACCGTATGGCCCATCCTCCTCCATCAGCACATTTGAAGCCGAACAGCCTTGCATGGGCATTATTAGGACAATGTTCACTATGTCAGCACTATGTCCTCCATAATTAGAAATCTGACCATGTTTAAAGCCTTAGAGATTCGTTTTCAACTGCTGCACTCTTGGGCATCAGTCAGTGTTGGGAAACTGATTAGATTCCAGTCACTTGTAGCCGGTGGTTAAAGAAGAGCTGGGTGTTGTGGCTGCCTCTTGCTGTTTTGTTTATCTTTAATTAGATGACGCAGGTTCCTTTTTCATTCCCAGGCAGATACGCATTGCATTTGTTTTGTGCCACAAACGCCATCATGCAGCAGAGACTGGGGCTAGTTGTCACAAGGGTTGTATCTATAAGATTTAGAGTCAAAAGTGTTTTTCTTCTTAATTTTAGTCAACACTTCAAATTATTTGTATTTTACAGAAATCAACTCAAATATTAAACATACTCTCTGAAATATTAACTGGAGAATGAAGTGCGACAACTAGCCTGGTCTCCCCATATTGTGTTGTGATTGAATTTGAGCTTCATTGTGGAGTTATTTGGATGCGTTTGCTGGTATATACTGCAGGATAGAAGATCTGTAACTTCTATTACAGAGGCTTACAAGATTATGGCTGAGCTAGACATTATACATTCAGGATGCAACAGCTCAGACAACCACCAATGAATGCATCTCTCTTGATTAAGCAAATGTACTTGTCATTCTTTTCCACCCACATTTTATCTACAGCCTCACTGCAGCAACGGTCTCCCCAGAGTAAACTGATGTTAAGTACAATACTAAAGTGTACAATAGCAACGTGGATCTCAATGACTCTTACTTACTGATCCAACTTGTTATATGTGTCACCTAAGACTAATAATTACTAATGTGTTATCATTCCAACTATATAATTCTGATTAAAATATGGCCATTTTTTAATTAAGTGCTTTGTTGTTTTGATTACAATTTCATTTTAGTTTAATGACTGTAAACATCAAAATGACCAAAATGCTTTGAAACATCTGTGCCAAATGCTGATAGAATAATTATATTTAATACGTTGTAAGTTGAGCTTTATATTTTAAAGTGAGTATACAAAATACACCAACTTTGTAGTACAAAACGAATGACTATCTCGGATAACTCCGGTTCTTATCATTTTCTGTTCAATGGTTCACTGTGAAAATGAACGTAACACAGAATCACAAATCACAAATTCTCATCCAGTCATCACAATCTTGTGTGACACTGTATAAAAAGCAAACCCAAAGCTGCAATTTCACACTTAAGTCTGTTTACACAACAAACGCAAGCTGTTGTATTTGTTTGATCAATCTGTGATGGAAGAGACATTGTGTAGCTGGATAAAAAGGGCTTTTTCTTATCGCTCCACTTCAGTTGCAGAGGGCCCATTAGACTTTCATAAACGTCTGTCCAGACAAGTCCAGCGAGTCCTGACTGATGTTTCATCAGATGTGCTGCTGCTACACACTACTACTCGGGGGGATTCACTAAAAATTAATCACACCTGCCAAAAGATTTTATTTGCATGCAAGGTCTTGGGGCCTGGTTCTAGAAATCAGGGAATGCAGAAATGCAGAACCCCACCCCCCACCCCTCATTAATTATGAAAATACATGTAAATGATAAAACAATTATATATACTCTACCCAGTGTTCGAACTATACTGTGGCCTTTGGGGGAGCCCACTTTTCGGGGTGGGGGGGGGGGGGTGGGGGGGGGCGTGCATCCCTATACACAAAAGAGGACGTGTATATTCCTTCACACACAGACGAACGCGTCAATCTATTGCTTAATGCATTGCGGAGACTCTTAATATACAATTTACAATCATTGAATAACATCTTTGATTTTAATGAAGGAAGAAAAAAACAAGAATTGATAGGTAAAAAGTCCACAAATCTATAAACAAAGCATCCGGCTGTCTTTGAGTTCACATGAACAACGGTTGAAGTTACTCGTCAGGCTACAGAAGAATACCATAATTCAATCGATAGTCGCGTAGACCTATATCAACCCAGCCACAACACATAATTGGGAATAACATGCCTTAACACAGAAGCGACCACAGAGGCTTGAGGTCAGCCTCTTTTTCTGTTCTTCCAGAAATCCAAGATCAAGAAGTGGATATTCGTTTTTGTTTTTTCTGCGAATCTTTGCGTTGACATGTACTAAACATGAGTGGAATTTGCACCGCAGTGCCACCACACCTTGATGGTCATGACAAGAACAGCATGTATAGTTATCTTTATTGAAGTGAATTAGATTTAAACTGCCGTCATGCATGAATTAATTATATATTTTTAGCAATTTTACAAATAATAATCCACAATGATTGCATTACATAAAAATGAAATTGCACCTCAAAATAACACAGTGTCAATATTTTTGAGACCCCCCAAAATTTCATAAATCACGTTTTCAGGGGAGCCCATGTCTTATTTAGGGGAGCCGAGCTCCCCCTAGCTCCCCCGTAGTTCGCACCCTGACTCTACCGTTCCAAATTTGGGGGCAGTACCTTTTTAAAGAAGCCATTACTTTTAATTAGCAAGTATACATTAAATTGATACAAAAGTGACAAAGACATGTATAGTGTTTTTAATATAAAAAAAATTATATTTCAAATAAATGCTGTTTTTTTTTAACTTTCTATTCAAAGAATCCTGTAAAATAGATAATGATTTTCACAAAAATATTAAGCAACACAACTGTTTTCAACTAATAATATTAATAATAAATGTTTCTTAAGCAGCAAATCAGCATATTAGAATAATTTCTGAAGGATCATGTGACACTGAAAACTGGAGTAATAATGCTGAAAATTCAGCTTTGCAATCAAATAAATTACACATTAAAATATATTCAAATTTATAAAAAAGTTGAAAAAGGTTGCCTGCATTTTTGATCATTTTCACAAAAGTTTCATGGCCCGAATATTTTGTTAAATATCTGAATATGCAGTATATAAAATTAAAGAACATAGCCTCTGCTTGTAAATGAAACAACCCATTTATTCTAGCTTAATGCATTATTTTAATCAACATGTGAATGTTGTGTCAAAGACTACGTCCAGACTGGATTCAGAAAGATAATCAAAACAGTAGATAGAGTAGATGGAGTCCATCAACACCTCCAAAGCTTTACATTCCTATAGCTCATCCTGGGTCGACATGTCATTCAGTAACATTAGGCAGTTTTGATTTATATGCTGTTTATTGTTGATGATCGAGTTATGTTTCTGATTACATGTTATCGCTTGTTTCTGCTTTTCTTTACTTGTGTTTTGATCAAAAGTTTCAGTAATCTTTCAGAAGATGCATAATATGCGCCCCTAATCGTATAACAGCAAAAACACAGAAAGCCAAAAAAAAAAAGAGTAGAATAAAGAGTTAATTTAATAAGAGAAAAATAAAACTTGGCAATATATAATTTAACCACTACTGTATACAGTATATATTTGAACTGTATTTTTTGTCCATGTGTCAGCAGCAGCAGGAACAGGCACAAACTGCACTTCATTACTCTGACATAAGGAAGCCTTGATATGGTAGATCATCTCTACAGTTTTCATGAATTATTGACACATCATTAGTCCGCACATAAACAGACCCATACATAACCACTTTCCGCTTTAATTGAATTCATTTGGCATTTCTACGAATGTTTTGAACCATTTCACACCCTTTAACAGCATATGCAAAGTTCTTTCACCTCTCTAATGTACCAGATGTCTCAAGGTTGTTTTGCCAGCATGCTTGCATGTGTCCCCAAAGACCTTTCTCAGAATCTGTCTCTGACAATGGAGATTATCATAATGTAATTTGATGCTGCTGTGTAACTGAATGGACTTTTAATGTTTAGCCTGTTGATAATGAGTCTTTTCCTAGAATGAACCCAAGCTTTGCTAACACATCATATACCGAATCTGTGGTGAGCGTGAGCGTTCTCCTCGGATGCAGATTCCACAGAGAGATTTGATGTGCGCGCATCTGCAAAACTTTTCCCTATTTTGGGTAGCATCTCGGATGAAGGTAGAGAAAAAGTAGAGAGAAAAAGAAATATGAGATTGCATCTCCCCACAGCGCTGACTCATTTCACAGACCGAATGGTGCTGGAAGCCTCTCCACAATACGCCAATATTTTCTCTGTTTTATTTGCATTGAGATCCCAGAAAGTTTGCAAATAGAAACCAGTCCAAAAGCACCTTTATTTGAATCTGGCCTCTTTACCTGGCCATGAAAGCAAATCTTCTGATTTCCCTTGACTGGCTGTATGCTGCTCGGGTAGCTCCTAGGACTGAATGAAACAATCAGGCCAATCAACACTGTTCAGGATCATGCTGCCATAAATCACACGTGTGATGCCGACCTGCCAAATACTGCATTCATCAGTCTGATGGCTGGGTGAGCCTTTCAGATATAGAGGTTGAGAATCACCATATTCATGTTTAGATTCATACGGAGCTCCGGTTCTTGACCTACTTGCATTACTAATGCAAAGGTCAACATCTAATACAGATCGGATAAAATGAGTAGCTTCTGGGAAGAGTACACAAAGAAAGTTTGATGTATTGTCTGAATTCTGATGTATTTGTCAAAAACATGTCTGGTATTTTTAAATGTGTGTGTCTATCTAATCATAGCAAGCTGCCTACTGAGATGATATTTTAAAGGGGTGGTTGCATGCGAGTTCACTTTTTTAACGTTAGTTAGTGTGTAATGTCGCAGCTTGAGCATAAACAGTATCTGCAAAGTTACAGCTCTGAAAGTTCAATGCAAACGGAGATATTGTCTTTTAAAGTTGTGGCAGATTATTGCCTACGAAAACAGTCGGTTTGGACTACAACAAGCTTCTTCCCGGGTTAATGACATTATAAACCCTTGCTAGTCACCGCAGATGTGACTTCTACCTGTAATAGTAAGGGGTGTGTCGTTTCTTTGGTTGTTTGGACAATCTGTGTTGAAAAGAAAATTTTAACTGATATTTGTGTGTTATGTATTTAAGTCTTGTTTTGTTAGCTTAGCAACATGATATGAGCAAAATCTTTTAAACTTTGCACTGTTGGTTTAAGATGGTCTGTTCTCTCCAACTGGCCAAGCTGTCCATTAGCTGTTTTATACTTTAAGAATGTATTGTGTTAAAGGTGCAGTGTGTAATATTTATGAGGATCTATTGACAGAAATGCAATGTAATATGCATAACTACGTTTTCAATGGTGTATAAAGATCTTACATAATGAACTGTTATGTTTTTATTACCTTAGAATGAGTCATTTCTATCTACTGCGGGTATCCTTACAGTGAAGGATCACCATTTTGCTTTGTCATTTTCGTCTACAGAGCGCTAGTTACTCACTTCTGTCTCAGACGACAACAGACGACTTTGTCTGTGTTGGCCACCATAGCTTCTCTACATGCCATTCGCAACCCCACCACTAGATGACGCTAAAATTTACATAGTGAACCTTTAATATGAAGGAATAATATGTTTAATATTTTTTAGGTTTAAAGAAAATCTCCATAAAATTAATGGATAATGGCAGAAAATTACCAGCATACTTTTTTTTAATTTTTTTAATTTATGTTTTTTTTTCCCCTTAGTTGGCCAACTAGCTTGGCTCTCAGGCTGACCAACTGAAACTTTCCAGTCAACAGACCAGCCTTACCAGTTTGGAAGTCCAACTAAGAACTGCAAACAGCTTGTGCTGGTTTTAGATGGGTTTTTTTCAGCAACTAAGTGTGAAAATACTTGCTGGTCAAATGCAGAGCATAAATTATTTGGCGAGAAGAGTTATAGCTTGTGTAGAGTAGAGTGTTTGAATCGTTCACTCAATTTTAGAAGAGAACTTAGATGAGTTGGTGAGCAAATATGCAGAGAAACACGGTTGACTTAAGGATTGTTGTGGCAGGACGTCTTTACTATTTAATCTTGAACTAATATTTGTTTTACAGGCCATTGTCTAATTCAAACAGTCAACTGAGTTGGAGAAAAATCGATTACTGTCCGATGATCCTCAATTGAGGCCTTCAAATTAGTCCCAGGCTTTCGGATATTGAAGATAGTCCACACTACAATCTATTGCTTGCAGACAAGATGCTTATCTGAGAGACGCATATGTCCTTGCTTACCTTGCTTTGGCTCTTACGCAGATACATGGTAATCTAGGAGTCTCATGATGACGGTGGGTGTCAGAACACGGAGGCTGGGATTTAGAGAAAGGAAAGCATTTTTTTATTCTCACAGTGAGAGAGTCCAAGGTCAAGGTGCTCTTGGATGCTATATAGTTTCACACATACATCACAGGAAGACGACAAAACACCTGAGGACGAGTGAAGAGGAGTTAGAGAGCCGAAAAGAAAAATAGGCTTTGAAATGAAGCAGAATTCAGTCACCACTGTTGGGGATAGCGGGTCTTATGCAATCGAATGGGTTTACTTTAATATTTAATTTGTTAAATTTAGACCATTATATCGGTTACTTTTCATTTTTAAAGGAACTGTATGTAAGAAATGTATTTCAATTAATCATAAAATGTTCCTGATATGTCACTAGACATTAAGAAATCATGTTAATTTCAAATACTTATATCACTGACAACAGTAGTCCGGCCAGGATATTGTCATTTAAAAGTTGTTGTTGCAGCCCTCAACTGATGTTGATGTTGACATGTTGTGTTTTGACCTGAAGTTCCACCCTCCACCTATCTACCAATCACAAAGTCAGTAGTGTTTCGGCATCCGGGTTGACAGATCTACTCTGGTTACCACAGCTGCAGCTACAATTCCTGCTTGGATCCTGCAGCCTATCTGACAACCTCGAGTCAGGGGGAGGGGGAGAGGGGAAACACTGCTCTACAGTGATTGCAGTACCAGTTTTTTAGAAAGTATGTTTAAAAGTAAACCACCAGTAGGTGGTAGCCGGTGAGTCTTAATGAGTGAGTCATTGAGTGGTTTAATCCAAACAATTCATCTTTGATTCAACCGATTCATTCAAACACTGAATCATTCAGTAACGCACACTGTGCCTATGCCTCATTTGGTTAAATTTCGAAGGAGGACACGTCCTGTGTAGGATGCAGTATACGGAGTGTCCTCAATCAGAATTAAACGAGACGTCCTTCGTAGGAAACACAGGCAGGAAGTATCACGTTGCTATGCCAACACGTTCAGCTATATGAACTGGCGTGAGATCGCAATGTACTGTTCTAAATGTTTAAAATGCACTAAACAGTTGTAATCCTGTTTACCACAACTATCTGTTTGAGGTAATAGAGTTAAAAAAAAAAAAAAACTTGAACTACTTAATTTAAACACCACACCTACACTTGCATGTATACAGTGCCTTGCGAAAGTATTCGGCCCCATTGAACTTTGCACCTTTTGCCACATTTCAGGCTTCAAACATAAAGATATAAAACTGTAATTTTTTTGTGAAGAAACAACAACAAGTGGGACACAATCATGAAGTGGAATGAAATTTATTGGATACTTCAAACTTTTTTAACAAATCAAAAACGGAAATATTTTGTGTGCAAAATTATTCGGCCCCTTTACTTTCATTGCAGCAAACTCTCTCCAGAAGTTCAGTGAGGATCTCTGAATGATCCAATGTTGACCTAAATGACTTATGATGATAAACAGAATCCACCTGTGTGTAATCAAGTCTCTGTATAAATGCACCTGCACTGTGATAATCTCAGAGGTCCATTTAAAGCGCAGAGAGCATCATGAAGAACAAGGAACACACCAGGCAGGTCCGAGATACTGTTGTGGAGAAGTTTAAAGCTGGATTTGGATACAAAAAGATTTCCCAAGCTTTAAACATCCCAAGGAGCACTGTGCATACAAGGAGAAGACTGATCAGAGATGCAGCCAAGAGACCCATGATCACTCTGGATGAAGTGATGGGTGGGAGAGGTGGGAGACTCTGTCCATAGGACAACAATCAGTCGTATACTGCACAAATGTGGCCTTTATGGAAGAGTGGCAAGAAGAAAGCCATTTCTTAAAGATATCCATAAAAAGTGTTGTTTAAAGTTTTCCACAAGCCACCTGGGAGACACACCAAACATGTGGAAGAAGGTGCTCTGGTCAGATGAAACCAAAATTGAACTTTTTGGCAACAATGCAAAACGTTATGTTTGGCATAAAAGCAACACAGCTCATCACCCTGAACACACTGTCAAACATGGTGGTGGCAGCATCATGGTTTGGGCCTGCTTTTCTTCAGCAGGGACAGGGAAGATGGTTACAATTGATGGGAAGAAGGATGGAGCCAAATACAGGACCATTCTGGAAGAAAACCTGATGGAGTCTGCAAAAGACCTGAGACTGGGACAGAGATTTGTCTTCCAACAAGACAATGATCCAGAACATAAAGCAAAATCTACAATGGAACGGTTCAAAAATAAACATATCCAGGTGTTAGAATGGCAAAGTCAAGTCCAGACCTGAATCCAATCGAGAATCTGTGGAAAGAACGGAAAACTGCTGTTCACAAACGCTCTCCATCCAACCTCACTGAGCTCGAGCTGTTCTGCAAGGAGGAATGGGCAAAACTGATAGAGACATACCCCAAGCGACTTACAGCTGTAATCGCAGCAAAAGCGAGTTTTTGATTTGTTAAAAAAGTTTGAAATATCCAATCAATTCTGTTCCACTTCATGATTGTGTCCACTTGTTGTTGATTCTTCACAAAAAATTACAGTTTTATATCTTTATGTTTCAAGCCTGGAATCTGGTAAAAGGTCGCAAAGTTCAAGGGGGCCGAATACTTTCTCAAGGCACTGTATCTGCCGTTTATTCATATAATATTTAAAAACAAATATGACGGTTGTTAACGGCGACGCAAAGAATTGTGGGTTATCTCCAGCCGTGAAGGATACACCTCATGCACACTCCGAATTCCTGTGAAAGAAGGTCACATTCGAAGGTCGCATTTGGAGTATTCTACTCACTCTTTTGAAATGAGACGGCCTTATGACGTATGCGACCTCCAGAGGACGCAGCCTTCCGAAATGAGACACAGCGTGTGAGACGCGTTATGGTTCTGCTGTTGGAACTTTGTTGCTTAGAATCTTACTATTTTCACTGCTGAAATAAAACAAAAACACTCAATACTGCATCTAAAATGTAAGTGACTTAATGTTAATTTGTTTTTGGAACTGTTATATGACATGTATGATATATATGTCATTTTCAGTCATGATGGTATTTAGGAAAACACTCTTTTGGTTGAGTGATGTTGTTTAATTGTATCATATGTTATAAATATAAAAACAACATTTTGAATGTTTAGCGCTGTTTCTCTGTGTGAGCGGCGTTCATGCGTTGTGATTTATCCTTGATAGGCTGCGCAAGCATCATGTGCGGGACGGATTAAATCATGTCCCTGCAAAAGCCTGCATAAAAAGTATAAATGTATTTTTTTTCTGTACATCCAATAAACAGTTTCAAGTAATTTAATATAAAAGCAAATGGCACACACATGAATACCTTACCCGCCTGCGCCAGCACTCGGCCATCAAATCTAGTCCTGTGCCACACTGTATTGCATTCGGTCCCGCGAGTCTTGCAGTAGTCCCGCAGGAGTGCAGTGTTCTACAATGAACCGTTATGTTTTTATTACATTAGAATGAGCCATTTCTACCGTACAGTGAAGTCACTATTCTGCACCATCATGTCTCTACATAGCCCTAAGCAGACAAACTGCCCTACAGAGTGCTAGCTACTCTCTGCTGTCTCAGATGAAGACATTTTTGTCCTGTGTTGGCCACCGTAGCTTCTCTATGTGCTTCCAAAGGGAGTAGCGAGCAGTGTGCGATTGCAATTTGAAACCGCAAAGCTAGATGCCACGGAAGTGTACCTTTAATAAATATTTAAAAAAGAAACAATTTTCACTCAGAAATTGCTTGTAAATTTCTCAACTACAAAGAAATGGCAAATAACACATTGAAATAGATCCTTTAATGTCAAACCTGTTCTTAATAATCTTTATTTACAATGTTATTTATAACAGCTAGGGGGCGTTGTTAGGTATGATGCAGAGTGGATTTTCATGAATTAAAATCACAAAAAACCTTCCTTCCGCCAGAAAAAAATAGTCCCTTACTGTGACCAGCAACCACTGATCTATATGAATGTTGGCAGCAACAGAATTTACATTATTACACCATTAGATAGTCTTCATGAGTGAGTCACTTTTAATAAGGACTTTTATATTGAAAGGAAAGGACTAAAACTTGTTGTTTGAACATGGGAACCAGATGCAACTGACAAATGAGGACTTGGGCAAACCCCTTTACTGTTAAAATGATAAGATGTTACTGTTAAAATAGATAGCACAGATGACATTCAACAGATTTTTTATTATGAACATAGGACTGACCTGACTGAGGGATTATGCTAATTGTGAATGCAGGTAATATACTCGGTCACTCAACCTTTCACACAATAATACAACCTTCAATGAACAATATCAATGAATCAGAATCAAGGACTGGAACTAACTGTTTTATAAGTATTTTTAATTCTCATTTTTAAAGAATATTGTAACACTTTGCTTTAAAGGGGGGGGGGGTGAAATGCTGTTTCATGCATACTGATCTTTTTACACTGTTAAAGACTTGGAATCCCATACTAAACATGGACAAAGTTTCAAAAGTTAAGGTGGACGTTTGATGGGAGTATTTCTTTGTCAAAAATACTACTTCCGGTTAGTCATAAGTTTCGGCAAGTTTTTTGCGATCATGCGTCCACTTGACGTTAATGGGGGCGGAATTTCCTTGTATGGGCCTTACGGACAATTCTACCGGAAGAGCGTGAGAGAGAGAGAGAGAGAGGGAGAGAGCGAAAGTAACAGGCTACGCCCATCAAAGCGCTGGCTTGTAGGATGCGCTGCACAGGTGATGTGCACATAACAATGTCACCAAAAAGTGCGTTTTTGGTTGCCAGACCAAGACAGTCCTGCACAGATTCCCCCAAAACCCCGCGGTAAGGCAACAGTGGATGGAATTTGCTTTTCCGGATCAGCAACTGAGTTGCGCGAATGTTTATATCTGTTCGCTGCATTTCGGTGCCGACTGTTTTATAAACAAGGCCCAGCTCGACACCGGATTTTCCGATCGCCTAATGCTGAAGGATGGAGCAGTCCCAACGATAAAGGTCCCAACGTTAGAACCGCAGGCGGTGAGTGAGACAGCTTCAAATGTCTGTGTTTTTGCCTATGCCCATCAAGTAGCCCAAACATGATCACGTATAGTTACTATATATATTACTATATATAGAAATTGATCAATGGAGAATGCGATGTTTAGTGCGTGTACATTTGTTTAGCTGGCCACTATATATGTAACTTTATGTTTGTGTATTGTAAAAGCACTCCAAACAACAATACACAAAGAGTGGGGAAATATGTTGAACTAAATAAGCACGCTTCTTCATTCAAATGCGCTACTATTCCGTGTCTTTCTATGTAAACACTAACTTAGCCTGCCGTGCAAGTTACAATTGTCCACACAAACCACGCGTAAACACACACACACACACGTGCACAACTGCACTTCCCACATGTACACCTTCAAAGACAAAAATACGACGATATAATTCAAGTATAAATATGTAAATAACACAAGCCGCTAAGCATATTATATAGTTAGTGTATAACTTGTACCACATAGAGACTTCCTGCTCTAGTCGTTTTTGCTGCTGCTCCTGTTCAACTGCAGCCTCTGGGTCTGATTCCGGATCATAGATGTATGGCTGTATCTTATTAAAAGCCATATTTTTATTTTGAATAAAGTTTTTTCTCGCTGTTAGGGATGACACAGCTTTACGACGCACTCAACACAATAGCAGCGGCGCGCACACGTCATTATTTAGCTCCGCTCACACGATACGCCCCCACCCGCTCGGCTTTTTTCGGAAAGACTCGGAACAGCGCATCTTTCTTATATAATTATAAAAAAAAAAAATACTTTTTGGAGATATGCAGGATGCAATGCTACTCTATAGGTACTCAAGATTGACATGACACTGACTGAAACTGAGTGTTTCACCCCCCCTTTAAAAGCAATGTTCCCACACTGCCAGTCGCAATATATTATATTTTTCCTATAACTGGCAATATCTTCTGTTTCCATCAGTGCTGTCAAAAACAGCACTAAATGAAAATGTTACACCGGTATGTTTGTTCTGCTTCAACTCACTGTAATTCCATTTTATCTGTTGTTGTCTTGTTGAGTTAGCAATGTGCATTGCACACTGTTCTTAGTTGAAATAGCTTTGGTGACGACTGTCCTTGCAAGCTAATGCAATGCATGACCCTTTCACCCACTGCACGTCAATTTGTTTTTGACCTTGTCCCACACTTGCTCTTGAGGCTTCTGGCTGCATTATAATCAGTTACAGTCCTTTGAATGCTATTATGAATTCGTTAATAAGGTTAGAATATATTTTGTGGCAAGGCTGAGTGTGATGTTACAGTGGAACGGTCGAGTTGGCGTATCCAGTCTGGTCTGTTCAATGAGAAATCAGTCCTGTCCAGTTTCAGATTCTGGTGTATTTGCTACTTTGGCTAGATGGAGCACAAGTTTACTTATGTAATGTACCGTTACAAGCATCACACACACACACAGAGGCAGAGGGAGTAAATGATAGATATGTGGGTGCTTTATGAGCAAATGCAGCCCTGGGCCCGTAATGAGCTTCAGTATGAGTTTGAGTGAGTTCACTGCACAGAGCGACTTTAATGAAACAGTCTAATGACATCAGCTCGAGCAGGGAAAGATAAAGATGACATATTGTCCTATAATAATCAAAGTGAACTTGTGAAGCGTTAATGTCAGGCTTGTGTTTTCAGGTCTCATTCGGTTGTTGACGCAGTTTCAAGGTGGCAGCTGGTGTGCAATCAGGAAGATGTGGATGAAAGAAGGTTTTTTTTGTGCTCGAAGACAGGCTTTGTTTTATATTTGCAGGGTGCAAATACAACTTTCAGTAAGACATTTGCTGGTATGTATGGTACACAAAATAGTTAGTTTTAGCTTGTGATTTTTGACAGATTTTTTTATTTACTTTGCTGAATTTGTATATATTTGTAAATCTTCAGTTTGAACAGACAGCAGGTGAATCGTACGAGTCATCATGGTTTTTCATCCGTTTGAATGATTCATAAAAAGCACCACACACCACCTCAGATGAGTAAAAAGTAAAGAAAGTTAGTAGGATTAGTGGTACGTGATTCATCATTTTCAAAAAACTTGCAATGTTGTAATCCTTTTTTTTTTTGTATGTTGTAATAAAATTATGGATTTCATTTAGTTTGTTCCCACTCAATGGATATAAAATATATTTTCAGATTTCTCAGTCCAAAAAATTCCAACTGATTATATCTTCCTGGTACCCAGAAATAGACTTTAGTCCACTGTATTGGAAATTATATTGTAGTGAATTTCTCTGACACCATAATGTCACAGTTTTAAAGGGTAAGTTCACCAAAAAATGCATTTCAAGGCCCAGAAAGGTAGGAAATACATTGTTAAAATTGTCCATGTGACTCCAGTGGTTCAACCTTAATGTTATGAAGCAACAAGAATACTTTTTGTTTAGAAAAACAAATTGCAGTCACATGGACGATTTTAACGTTAACGGATGTACCTTTCTCGACCTTGAAAGTGTTAATTCAGAGAGCTGTTGTATTTCGTTAGAAATATCTTCATTTGTGTTGTGAAGATGAACGAAGGTCTTATGGGTTTGGAACGACAAGAGGGTGAGAACAGAATAATTTTTTTAGGTAAACTAAGTCTGGTTGTACGGCAAATGGGTAATATGTTAATTAATTTCAACATCTGCATTAGTAATAAAAGATATGGGAACTGTGATTTTTTCTGTGGAGTTTTAGTCATTTAAATGTCCTCAAAAACTGAAGCAGCTACGCTTGGCAGTGCCTTGGTGACTACCCAATCTTCGCCAATGGAGCTATATTTGGACAGAGACCTAGAGTATGCGTTTGCATTTGTAAGCGGCACTTGTGAAAATGAGCTGTAAATGGAGTCCTCAGGAGTGTTGTGATAACCGTGATCAGCTCTCCTCGCGTCCAGAATGAGATCTGTGGAGCCAATGCTGTTGCTTGCTGATGAAGCATAAACCAGCTAAATTATGTGAGACTAAGGCCGAATCTATTTACATGAAAATGTGCTTGATGTGGCGAGTAGAAACCATGTCACAACATTGACAATCTGTTTAATTAACAAGGATTGACGTAAAATCATAATGGGGATGTTTGCTACAGTCATAAGGCTTCTAATCACCACATGTAATCCATCTGCTGGAGGTTGAAGATGTCCACATTTCTGCACCGCCTACACTGGTGCCCTTATATCTCTGTTGTCTTCGTAAACATGCTGTTTTGTGACACCTATACATTTCTGAAATTGCCCATCTGGTAAGATCCAAAGTTCCCCAGTCTGGAAAGTCAAAGTGATACTAGTTTGACATAGCCAGACCTTCAGATTGATAGACCCTCAAAATTTGATCTTATTGGTCAAAGACTACCTAAGATGATGTTTAGCCGCGTTTCCACCACAGGAACTTTACCCAGGAACCAGGAACTTTGGGGTGGTACTCGGTGTGTTTTGACTGCAGGAACCAGGGTCTAAATAAAGTTCCGAGTACATTTTCCCCCTCCAAATGGCCCTGCTCGCTAGGTAGTACTTTTTCAAAGTTCAGGAACTTTCGAGGGCGGGACTTGGGCACTGAACATGCTGATTGGTTTAGCATTTTATTTCAACTGGCATTTTTAAAAGTCTTTTGCAAGGTTCGTTCTACGTTCAGTAAATATCAGTCTTGCTCTCTTTCTGAGGGCGTGCGTTTGTCTCAGCCATCTCACGTTCAATGTCCGTAATAGCTGATAATAATATACATTGTCATTTTAAATCTAGCTTTACAAGCTTTCTGAATATGCTAGTGCTCTTTTCTGTCGTTGTTAATTACCTCTTTAGTAAACCGATACATAACCAGCAAAAGCAGCACAGCTTGAATATCTTCCATACTCGTTATTCATTTTTTTACAGTCTTATTTTTCACCATGTAAACAACCTGACCGATTACTTTTAAGTGTGCGTCCTTACATGACACTCATGTTGACAAGAGAGGAAAGTAAATTTTTCTGAGGGGTAAACTTTTTATTTCGTAAGTTATGAAGATAATGTTGGAATAATAACACAGCGTATATTGCCCCAGGCAGTTTTTACTTTAACTGCGCCTGACAGAAGAATACATTTTTTTCTGAGATGATTATTGCACTTTACAACAAATAAATAGCTTATATAATACTGTATTAGTCCTGGTGGCCGTTAAGATTTGCTATGGCTACAGTTAACACATTTCAGCTGGTGGAGAAAGCAGCGTTGACATTTTTGATGCGGCAGACAAACTGCATGCCACAAAATGATTGCGATTGAAAGTCATCACATGTAAACACCAGATTGGTTCAGATAACGTCTCATGTAAACAGTCCACTAAATCTTTCAATCAGAATGAAAAAAAAAGTGTGCTTGTAAACGTGGCGAATGTCGCGCAAAAATGATTACTGTCTGTCACTGACTTGTAGGAGCAGTCGCGCGCAGTCCTACATCACCAGACTAATTTGCCTAATCTTCACGGAACTTTGGATCGCGGTGGAAACGCAGACAGTAGCAGGACTGGGGGGAGAATAGTTCCTGTAAAAAAAGTTCCTGGTACAAATTGTTCCAGGTAATTTTGATGAAAACGAGGCTTTTGACTGGCATGTAACACAACCAATCCCAGTTCGTTTTGTTCCGTGTCATGTTTAGGGGCGTGACTATGTAAAGTCAATGTCCCTGCAATAACAGACCGCTATAAATGATGAATTCATGAAAGTTTACTGCAACGATGGAGCTGTGAACTTCACATACTTTTGATACAAGTGTTTAATTGATCCTGGTAAACTCTCAATTACTACGTTTACACGCTCCCTCATAATGCGATTATAATAGGATTTTGACAATATTGTGATTAAACTTTACCTCATATAAACGCAATACTTTGATGAAACTAATGAGATTAAGCTCATAATCGTAGTAACCATAGTCACATTAAACTAGGTGGCGTACGCAATAAACAAGCATGTAAACACCTTAATCACATTATTACCACTCTGACCAAAGTGCGCATGTGCACGGACATACACGGATCCCTAAACTCTGTCAACACAACTCGGGCAATCTCTGCTCCGTATCTTCATCTAGACGCGTGAAAAATGTGACCGCAGCGTATGCAAACCCGGCATGGCGACGTTCCACACAACGCCGAATAATATCCAACAAGCTACGCCCATAAAAATGTATTTGAATTTATGCGATTTATGTATGAATTTGATGTGAGTAGATTAAAACAATGGCTGGTAACATGCATACTATCTGAGTGTGGTAACCATAGGCTACTTATTAGCGAATAATCGGAATAATGAAAATTGCATATAAGCTGGAATGAAGAGTTCTGCTCATGTCATGTAAACATCTCACTGTGATTATTATAAATAGTCGTATTATTGGTGCACATGTAAACGTAGTCATTGTCTCAGTTGTAAACATTCCACGAGGGAGTTTGGAGTCAACGCATTTGTTCCCAGACGGACCGTTGAAGAACACAACATACTTGTTTTTCGGACATCCTGTAGAATTCAACCAATCAGGTGACGACTTCGAAACTCCTGAAGTGTTTCCAGATAAGTGTGCCATATGCATCAGATGTTCAGCCAACGGTTCTTGGGTATGACTTAAAGGGTTAGTTCACCAAAAAATGAAATTGATGTCATTAATGACTCCCCCTAATGTTTTTTCCACACCGTAAGACCTCAGTTCATCATCGGAACACAGTTTAAGATCTTTTATATTTTAGTCCCAGAGTATATGCAGTCTATGCTCACTTTTCTGTCCATGTCCAGAAAGGGAATAAAAATTAGTCCATATTTGACAGTTGGTTCATTAGAATCTCTTGAAGCATCGGCAATACATTTTGGCCTGGCAGTTCGGATCGCATGTCAAACTGCTGAAATCACGTGACATTGGCGACTCGAATCATTGATCGATTCACTGATTCATGAACTGTTTGAATCTTTTTGTAGGAACACGGAAGAGAAGCCATTGCTGAATAAAGTCATTTTTGATATTTTTGGACCAAAATGTATTTTCGATGCTTCAAAAGATTCTAATCAACCAACTGATGTCACATATGGACTACTGATGTTTTTATTCCCTTTCTGGACATGGACAGTAAAGTGTGCATAGACTGCATATGCTCTGGGACTAAAATATAAAATATCTTAAACTGTGTTTTGAAGATGAACAGAGGTCTTATGGGTGTGGAACGACATTAGGGTGAGTCATTAATGACATAAATTTCATTTTTGGGTGAACTAACCCTTTAAGTGATACAGACTTTAGTTAAAGCCGTCAGCACATCTGAAAAAAGACTGTATTGGTCACGGCACAAAGCTACTCTCACAATCTCAGAATATGTGGATATATTGTGACATCATTATTCTGATTGATTTTTGTTGATGCCTGACATCTGATTGGAGACACCTATGGCAGTGGTTATCAAATGTTTTTTGTAACCATTCCTTTTCTAGTGGAGGTAGAACAGTAGATCGAAATGAAAAAAATGACCATTTAGAGCAACAAGGTTGTATACATTTATTAAATAAAGTAAATTATAATCGTACAAATCACTGAATTGTAACAAATGTCACAACCTGTCCATGTTGGCTTTTTGCTAACTACATTCTTTGTAAAGATGAATTTGCCTTGCCAGAATAATTGGATGCATAGCCTTTGATGTCAACAATTTCTCATTCCTTTGGTAAGCCTATTTTTATTTTGCAGTTCTAACTTTGTATAGCAACATAGTTAATTGGACTTTATTATTTGCATTTAGCATTGTTTTGTTTTCCCTGCTGTCCGCGATCCTGTCAGAATAGACATACCAGTTGTAAACGACTGAATTAGGGAGAGTTACTTTGGGTGCTCCGGCACTTTCTCAGGGTTGTGCGCCTGTTGTAGGAGGTGGCTGATGCTGATGGCCCAGCTGCTGCCTGTGCCTGATTTAAGGCCCCGGCTTCAGGAAGTGGCTGCTCATGAGTCCAGGCACGTCACAGTCTCCAGACCAGAGGAAGTTCGCTGCTATTCACCACTGATGCCTAAATGAGACTCTTCTGTCCTGCGATGGCTCTGGCACACACACCTCACTCTCTCTCTTTCACAATGTCAGATAACAGCACTTCCTTTTCTGAGACACTTCATTCTTATCATTTCCTGCTCCAGCTCTGTGATGAATCACTGTTTTTCCCAGCAAACTAATTCTTCTACTCTGGCTCCAGACACTTTGGCCCTTCATTTTCTTTCTCTTGTTTAGGAGTAGATTTCTTGAGTATTTTAATGAAAATGCGCTCTCAAAGAGTGAGACAATTAATGCATAAGTAGGTCTGTGGCCTATATAATTCAGATTTGATTAATCTCTTAGGAAAAGTGCAGTTGGGGAATTATTAATTTATTCAATTAATCAATCAATGAGTCAATCAATCAATCAATCAATCAATCAATCAATCAATCAATCAATCAATCAATCAATCAATCAATCAATCAATCAATCAATCAATCAACCAATCAATCAAGTCTGTCTGTCTGTCTGTCTTTCTGTCTGTCTTTATCTGGCAGTGTTTGTCTTGTTGCTAGATAACACTGAATCATGTATTGATTTTTTTTAGCAGGATCAATAGTTTTTTTTATATTTTTGCTTTTGTACTATTTTCAAAAGTAAGATTCACATCAAAACTCTCAGTACACTCCTATTACACTTGTAATGCAATATACACACTGTTATTGTAATGATATAACATTTGGTTTAATTACTGAAACCTAACAGTATGATCTCGCAATGTATTTATTTAATAGCAAACAATGCAAGACGTGTTTTAAATCACTGTTGTTGCTGAAATAATTACAGTAACAGGCTACAGATGCCAGATTACACTCTAAAAAATGTTGGGTTGCTTCAACTCATGTTTGGGTCAAATATGAATAAATCCAACTGTTGTTTTTGAAATTTTAAAGGTGTCATGAGCTGGCTTTTTAATTTTTTTATACTGTTGTCTGAGGTCAACTAATAATGTTTGTGTGGTTTTTACATTCAAAAACATCATAACTAATAAGTAATAGGCTATTTTCTAAACTGGTTTTGAGGCTGTCTTCTGAACGCTGGGTTTTGATGAGCGTGCTGCACTGAAGACTTGGAAGTAAACGCCCACGGCTAGGATTGGATAAGATTTGCATATTTAATGAACTTCAGCTCCCCTGTCAGGAAGGGATTGTTTTGAAAGCGCAACCGGAATTTCTTTGAGTACATCTTTATCAAACAAACACAATGATTTATTTCTCATCTACCCGCGATTGAATGGGCTATTATTTATGTATTACATAGCCCGCATGATCGTTCGATATAAGCGCAAACCGTCGAACACACATACACGTACCTGCACGCCCTTCAAATGTCAAGTAAAGAGGAATAGAATAGCAGAACAAGAAAGGAATATTACAAGATTCATCAGCCTTTGAATCAGGACGTTGAGCCTTGCGAGCCCTGGCCCATTCATGTCTGAGTCCAGCGTGCTGAAGTTAAGGTATGTTCTGTTAGACACGTACACATAAGCAAAACAAACAATAACAATAACAATGCAATACTATTGCATATAAAAACATGTTTTACTCACATAAGTGTGTTACACCAGTCCTGTCGGATCCAATATAGAAGAAACAGCATTGTGTTTTAATCTCAATATGTCTACAAATCCAGCGCCACCTAAGATTTGTTTACAAACGATTCCGCAGTGAACTGAAGTGAACATGTCTTCCCCACGTGAGCTGGAACATCATTTAAAAGTTCAACCACACATTCCTAATATTACGATCAGGAGGAAGCTTATGCAGCGACTGTGTTCTTCCACAACCAAGGCAAGGCAAGGCAAGGCAAGGCAAGGCAAGTTTATTTATATAGCACATTTCATACACAATGGCAATTCAAAGTGCTTTACATAGAAAAATATTCCAACTAGGAATAGTTCGACATCTTGCTATCTTCTTCGGCATGTTTATTGCTGCTGGCTAGCGTGATCTGATGAGTTGGTGGGAAGAGCTACTAAATTACATATACTTATTATTCTTAAGAGGCGGTGTTTCGTCAGTCGATGACGTCAAGATGCGAACTCGATGGTTTTCTGGGCCTGGTGTCTATAAAAGCTTTTCTTTGACTAACAAGGAAGTTTTCAGATCTGAAACTTACAGGATATTCTTATATTACCATGACCTTTTTTATATATCAAAAGCTCAAGGGGAAAGAGTTGATTTCTCAATTCATCACCCCTTTAAACCAACGTTTGTGTGTTGTCCATATTTAACCCGGACATAAGAAATACACTTACATTACCTAACTTACCTACCGGTAACTTCCATAACATAAAATCCATAATGTTTGCAATAGTATCTTATTCAGTGTGTTATACAAAAGGTGTGATGAGGTTATGAAATGGCCATGAGGTTTTGTGTTATAGAACTGAGTTTGCTGCCAATACAGTAAATGTTCTCACATACCATATGAATGAATCTATACTAGTTGACCTTTAAAAGGGTGAATTTTTGTAATATGGCAGTCTCTATGTAGTATCACATGGCATACATATGTTATAATGTAAAGTGCTGCATTTGATGCCATCTGTTTCCCTTCTCCTAATGCATCTCTGATCAAATTGATGTTATAGTCATTCATTTTCTCTTCCTTCCTATCATCCTCTTTATGTTCAGAAATTCTCTCTCTCTCTCAATCTCTCTCTCTCTCTCTCTCTCTCTCTCTCTCTCTCTCTCTCTCTCTCTCTCTCTCTCTCTCTCTCTCTCTCTCTCTCTCTCACACGCACACGTTGTGTTTTGCTTATAATGTAATAAGAATGTATTACATTTGGTGATGTAAATCGGAAATTGCGAAAAAATAGAGACTATATCTATAGAAATCTATAGGTGTACCAAATTAATTAATTGATTAACCATTAAGATCAGTTGGATTAATTAATAGACACATGTATTAAACTGAGTAAAAAGAGATGCTAATACAAAGTTTAATAGTAATAGAATTGAGTTAATTCTAACTCATTGAAGAGTGAGTTTTGAAAAGCTAAAGGCTAATAGCTAAAGGGCAAATTATAAAATAATCAGTTTCTTGTCCAAATATGTGGCCGTGTAAAAAGTGGGATAACACTGTCATTATCACAAAAGAATCTCCCTGTGTTTATTTAGTAATAATGACCAAATGACTGTACATTACCAACTACATGAACCAACTATTATTTTACATAGAAACTTGATAAAAAAAGGTCTCTGTACATAACAAAGCACCAGGCATCGCTTCAAGAAATTCAGTTTAGCTGCGGTCGACAAAGGTCAAAATAAATGAGAAACATTGTGAAAAGATAATATCGCAATCACAGACATTTCTATAAGAGATTTCACAGAGGACACAAGAGTTAGCTGAACGCAAGTCCTCCCATAGTTTTTATAGTACTTTTTTTTATGAATTCAACGTGGTCTTACTTATAGAGAAGTAGTAGTCCCATACAAATGAGTCTATAGACTGAATAGGAATATAATTCTATTGTTTTCCACTGACTGAGACATTTTACTTCGCCATTCAATATGTCATGACAAGTTGCAGATGTCAGGTGAAGTGCTGTTCCAAATACTCCCTGCATGCAGCAAAATTAGGTGTGTATGCCCAGAAGTGCTGAGCTATTGCTTTTCGAAATTGATCTGTGCTAACTGGCTAGCCTCTCCATCTCTGCCTGTCTCTGTTACTCCCTTCTCTGTTCCATTCAGTCCAGTAGTTTATCAGTAGTCCCGATGCTGTGTCCGTGCATTACTAGCATGACATTACTGTTTCTGATCCTCGTTGCGTGTTTGAGTTGATGACTGTTTGTGCATTGTAGCATTCGCTTCTTTTTGTGTCAGGTAACACATTCACATGGACGATAGGCTTTAAGGCAGCCCGTGAATTCCAATGGCTTTATCGGTCCCCTGCAGCTGGCTTTGGCTTTTTCCACCGTATGGTTTCCTCCCATAGCACATTGCATATGCCTCTTCAATTGGGGTCATGGCTCAGGCTGATAGTGAACTGTATTCCTTCCTAACTGGAGGGCTCCCTGCGCCGGCCGTCAATCTGGCAGTGTGCAGCAGATTGGCTGGTGGTCTCGCTGCGGCTCAGGATTCATTCCTCTGGCTTTTATTATGTCATTCTATGAATTAACAATGAAGATTGATGACACCACCATACAACAGTGACAATCAGTCCAGGCTTTGAATGTGATTCGGATTTCACAATTTGTGCTTATGTGGAGTGTGTGCATGTGAGGTAATCGTGTGTGTAGGATGTATACAACATAACTCTAATAGTACTTATATATTTTACATAAAATGTATGATTTTTCAGATATTTTAATATTTTTTTGGGACTTTAGTGGAATGTCAATATAAAATAAACGAACACGTTGTCTTTATATTATTATGCTCACTATTTCTCTACACACAGTATAAAGAGGTCATTATATGCAAAAGTACATTTAGCCGCCTTTATATTTTTAGATCGCATGCAGATTCATCACATTAGGGGGTCCTTGGCAGTAAGAAGTCTAAAAACTACAGATGCAGACTGCTAGGCTATGGCTTCAGTAATTTTTAATCAATTTTATAAACTATAGTACATGCTGCAAAGTGTTTTATTTTTTTCCTTTATTTTTTCCTCCCATGTCTGTGGAAGTGTATGTGTTTGAATACATCCTTAATTGCCTGGTTAAAGAGAGATGTCTGTACTTTTTCTGACAACTGTGAATGAGGCAAAATCCAAACATGCCAGCCATGAGGCAAAAGCCTAAATGTTTAGAAGCAGCAGAGGTGTCTGTCTGGCCCTGCTATAAATGTGTGATTGAACACCTGTGTCTGCTGGGAAACTCATTAGAAGGTAGAGTGTCTCTGGGATTACAGATGTAGCAATTATTTTTGACTGTGCATTCATTAGTATTACTGCAAGGCAGATTAAACAAAGTCAGCATTATAATGTATTTACATTTTTATGTTACTGTGTCTGCAAAGGCTCTTGTTTAGTTTTTTTAATTGAAATACATTTCTATTTAAATTCAAACCCCCTCCCCCAATTCAAATACATTTCTTATGTAAGAAATGTATTTCAATTAATCATAAAATGTCCCTGATATGTCACTTGACTTTAAAGAGTTAGTTCACCCAAAAATTTAATTGATGTCATTAATGACTCACCCTAATGTCGTTCCACACCCATAAGACCTCCATTCATCATCGGAACACAGTTTAAGATATTTTATATTTAGTCTGAGAGCGTATGGAAGTGTATGCACACTATACTGTCCATGTCCAGAAAGGGAATAAAAACATGATCAGAGTAGTCCATATGTGACATCAGTTAGTTAATTAGAATCTCTTGAAGCATCGAAAATACATTTTGGTCCAAAAATAACAAAAACTATGACTTTATTCAGCATTGTTTCTCTTCCGCGTTTGTTTTCAAACCTCAAATAAAGATTCAAACGGTTATGAATCAGCATATTGATTCATGATTTGGATCACGTGTCATACTGCCAAACTGCTGAAATCACGTGACATTGGCCAACGAATCATGAATCAATATGCTGATTCATGAACGTTTGAATCTTTATTCGAGATATCAAGAGATATCTTCATGGGATTATAATTAACTTACTGATGTCACATATGGACTACTTTGATGATGTGTTTTATTCCCTTTCTGGACATGGACAGTATAGTGTGCATACACTTAGATACGCTGTCGGACTAAATATAAAATATCTCAAACTGTGTTCTGAAGAGATCTTATGGGTGTGGAACGACATTAGGGTGAGTCATTAATTACATAAATTTCATTTTTGGGTGAACTAACCCTTTAAGAAATCATGGTCATTTCAAATACTTATATCACTGATATAACAGTAGACCGGCCAGGATATTGTCATTTAAAAGTTGTTGTTGCAGCCCTCAACTGATGTTAATGTTGACATGTTGTGTTTTGGTCTGAAGCTCCACCCTCCACCTATCGACCAATCACAAAGTTAGTAGTGTTTCTGCATCTGCAACCTCGAGTCAGGGGGAGGGGGAGAGGGGATACACTGCTCTAATTTCATAAGTGATTGCAGTACCATTTTTGGCCACAATCTTACATACACTTCATTTAAAGGTCCTATGGCATGAACATTACATTTTATGAGGTTTTTCAACATTAATATGAGTTCCACTAGCCTGAATATTGTCCCCAAGTGGCTAGAAATTTTGATCGGTGTAAAACAAGCTCTAGCTGTCTTTCTCTACCTTTGAGAAAATGAGCCCACTTGTCCAAACTGCCGTTATAATGAATGATGCTGTTATGCTCAACAGAAGCTCCTACTGTATTCATGTCGGTGTCGTGTTTGTTGTTAGTTGTGGTGAAAGCATTTTATTAGAGAAATAACGTTGCTAAGTTCACTCATGTACAAACAAAATAAATTTGCACACGCACAGCGCTCTCAACAACTAAGCCACGCCCCCTCCGCCATGAAATCTCATTTGAAATGCAAAGATGTCAGCCAATCACAACAGTGGGTGTTTTCATTGAAGTCAGACACGCCCCTTGAAACAGAGCATTCAAGCCAGATGGCTAATATCAGTATAGAATAAAATGCCTTTTATTTCTAAATTATGACATCATTTTTGATGTAAAAACCAAACTAACAATATAAGTACACCTCAGGAAACATTATACAAAAAAATCCATGCCATGGGACCTTTAAACAAGCATAATTTATTCATGTATCTTCAACATCATGAAATTAAGTCATTTTAAAGGGCACCTATTAGGCCCTATGCCCTTTTTACATTCTCAGGTGTCCCCAGAGTGTGTCTCTGAAGTTTTGGATCAAAATTCCTGACAGATAATTTAATATACAATTGTGAAAATGTCAATTTTTGGGTTTGGGAAAAATTGGCTGTTTTCTGTGTCTCCTTTAAATGCAAGCTCAGGAACACCAGTGAACATGAGAATGAAAACTGAAACATGATATCTGTTTGTTTTGATGATCATCTCTGTCGCGGACATGCTCACGCGAAATTGCAGTTCCCTTTCGTTCAGTCACTCCGACGTAACGTCAGTGACTGACGAATGGGGGTTTCGCCTAGAAGCCAATCATCTTCGAGATCTTAGAAAGCGCCCAATGGCAGTGCCAATGCCATGGGCATGCGAATTTGCATGCGTAACTCCGCCTACCCACCTGGGTATATAAGGAAGTAGCTGGCATGAATTGCATTATGTTTCTGCTTCGGAGCCAAGAGCATCTCTTCACTCCGGCAAGCCTGAATTCTGAAGTCCTCTCTTCAGTCTTCGAGACGAGCGGTTCTCCAGGGTGTTGGTGTAACGGCGCGTTCCAGCGATCTCACATTGCCTGCCTGCTGATCTGTGCAGTGATCTGCAACAGCTGTGTGTGTTTTCCCTGGGCGCTTCGGCACTCTGCAGAGCTTCCTCTCACAAAAAGAGCTTGCGTGTGGCACGTCTTTTTCAAGACGGGTTGCCCGCGCACTTCCGGGTGCGGTCGATATCTGTTGCTGTCTTTGGGACGCATTCACTGCTCGACGTGTTTGGGCCCAGCACGTTCGGACAGTGTTTGTGGATGTGCTGTGTTCCCTCTGTGGGAACATGACCATCGCGATGTTGTGGTCGAGACTCAATGATCTCTGTAAAGAGAGAGAGTCCCCTCTGCCACACCCCGATCTACCATCTCCGAGAGAGGTGGTACTTTGGCTGGTGGCCAGGGTGACCTGAGGGCGGTGCTGTGGTATTAAGAACCCCGACGATCATTCCTCGGGCCACTCCCGCCCTCTTGCACATCGCTTCCAGTGAGTGTTGGACTGAAACAGCGGGACCGTCTGCTGACGCCCCGTTCGTTTCGTTCATACTCCAGATAGCGGCGAGAGGTCGATTGCCGCATCTCAAGGTGGGCTAGAGTCCTTTGGGGATGACGATTCGGCTATGCTCCGCCTCCGGGTGTGGTAGCACTGTAGAATCTGACCTAGAGTTGACAGCCATGTTATCTCGGGCAGCCGCGAGCCTTGGGCTGGTGTGAATCTCCGCCCTGTCACGAGTGCTCGCGGTTGGGCGATTGGTTTTTGGGGGTGGCACCCGACAGCTGCGGGCCCCGCCCCCAATGCCATTTCGCTCCCGAGATGCATGAGGAGTGCACGCGGTCCGGGAGATCTCCAGGTCTTCCCGCGACCGTTTGGTGGCCTCCTCCGCCTTCTCTGCCCTCGAGGGGTCGCGGCCTAAGGGTACACTGGGGTCCCTCCCCCTCGGTCAGGTGCTCTGTTGCGCACTTCGGTGTCCACTGAGTGCTTTGACTTGACGCGGTGAGGCTATCCTAAGCGCCCTCCCAAGCCTGCTGGCTCGTCTACTTCGGTGGCGTAGTCCAGCAGTGCTATGGGGTAAGCTGCCGCCCCGATGCGTATGCACGAGGACAGAGCTGATCCAGGGCTTACGAGCCCCCTGGCAGAGCAGACCCCAGTGGAACGCGAGTCCTTCCCTGGTCTCCTCTGTCAGGGCGCAGTCGTTACCAGTGCCTCGACACCGGGCCGCTATGCCACCCGAGTCCGGGCCGGTAACACTGCCTCGAGGAAGGCGTGCCGCCACCGATCCCGCCCAGCGCGGCATAGGTGACCACACGCCCCCTGGGTCAGGAGATGTCCACAGCTGTGGTCCGGGAAAGACAACTGGCCTTACTTGGTCGATGTGGGACGGCTGAGTGAGCCCGCCTCCTCAGCTCGCCCATATCCCAGGCCGGCCTGATTTGCGGCACAGTCAGGGACTGCGCCCAACAGTTCTTGGCTGTCCCCAGAGGCAGACTGAGGCCATCTGCCCCGGCGGCCCGCTGCTGCACCTAAGCGCCGCCGGCACAGTTGCCTCAGCCTCCTCGCCGCCTGGGCGACTTCCTGCGACCCCCTCCCGCGTGGCCACAGCAGCAGCCTTCACCCTGGCCACGCCACAGGGCGCGCTGCAGGAAGCCGTCCCAGTCCGCGCCAGCCCCGCAGCCTGCTGAAAATAAGGCCAGCGGCGCTCCGGACGTGGACAGCTCTGGGATGGGCAGTTCTTTCATGGGACGGTGGCAGGTCCGCCCCTTCCCCCGGTGGAGGGCCGGGGGAGAATCCTTTGTCCAGCTGCTGGCCCACGGGTCAGCAGCTACCTTTGTAGAAAGAACTGATTAACCCATCCCTGAGCACCCAGAGACCGGTGACGGCAGTGTGCGCCGCCCCCGGGCCACGCCGCTCTCGTCCCTCTCTGTCGCCAGCCCCCTCTCAGAGCAGACCCCAGTGGAACGCGAGTCCTTCCCTGGTCTCCTCTGTCAGGGCGCAGCCGTTACCGCCGCCCCGACACCGGGCCGCTACGCCACCTGAGTCCGGGCCGGTAACGCTGCCTCGCTGCCCCACCGAGGGTACGCCGGTGCTCCGCGTGACCCCGTTGGTACACTCCCTGGGAGCGTGGCTACAGCTGCCGGGTCTGTCCCGCTGGGTCGCACGGACCATCCGGCTCGGCTACGCAATTCAGTTCGCGCGAGCTCCTCCCCGCTTCCGGGGTGTCCGGTACACCGTGGTGGGGTCCTATGCCCCAGTCATGCGTGCGGAGATTGCGACCCTACTGGCGAAGGTTGCGGTCGAGCTCGTCCCTCCAGCCGAGATGAAGTCCGGCTTCTACAGCCCTTACTTCATTGTACCGAAGAAATCCGGTGGGTTACGACCGATCCTGGACCTTCGCGTCCTGAACCGATCCCTGTTCAGGCTTCCGTTCAGGATGTTGACTGCGAAACGCCTTTTCGAATGCGTTCGTCCATGCGATTGGTTTGCAGCGATCGACCTGAAGGACGCGTACTTCCATGTGTCCATCCTTCCGCGACACAGACCGTTCCTGCGGTTTGCGTTCGAAGGGCGGGCATATCAGTATGCCGTACTACCATTCGGGCTAGCTCTGTCCCCTCGCGTCTTCACGAAGATTGTCGAGGCAGCCCTTGCGCCACTCAGGCAACAAGGGGTTCGCATCCTGAACTATCTCGACGACTGGCTCATACTGGGCCACTCTCGGGACCGGGTGTGCGAACACAGAGGCCTGGTTCTCCACCACTTAGCTCGTTTGGGCCTTCGGGTCAACTGGGAGAAGAGCTAACTCTGCCCCGTGCAGAGGATCTCTTTTCTCGGTATGGAGATCGACTCGGTCGCCATGTGCGCGCAGCTTACCGGGTTGCGCGCGCAGTCGCTGCTGACTTGCCTCAGGCATATAGAGAGCAAGAGTGCGGTTCCACTGAAACTATTTCAGAGGCTCCTGGGGCATATGGCATCTGCAGCCGCGGTGACGCCGCTCGGATTGCTTCATATGAGACCGCTTCAGCACTGGCTTCGCGAGATGGGCTTGGCAGTCTGGCACGCTCCGGGTCCCAGTGACTCAGGCCTGCAGACAGACACTCACCCAGTGGTCGAACCTCAGCTTTCTACGGGCAGGAGTGCCCTTAGAACGAGTTTCCCGGCATGTTGTTGTGTCAACAGATGCGTCCACCACGGGTTGGGGTGCCATGTGCAATGGACATGCAGCCGCCGGTTCTTGGTCAGAGAGCCAGAGCCGCCTGCATATCAATTGCCTCGAGTTGCTGGCAGTACGGTTCGCCCTGCACCGCTTCCGAGCGTTGCTGAAGGGTCAACACGTACTAGTCAGATCGGACAACACGGCCGTAGTAGCGTGCTTCAACCGCCAGGGCGGTCTACGCTCCCGCCGCATGTCTCAACTCGCCCGCCATCTCGTTTTATGGAGTCAGAAGCGCCTGAGGTCCCTTCGTGCTGTCCATATCCCGGGGATCCTGAACCGTGCAGCCTACGAGCTCTCACGGGTTCAGCCAATCCCTGGGGAGAGGAGACTCCATCCCCAGTCGGTCCAGCTGATTGGGATCAGTTCGGGGACGCACAGGTAGTTCTGTTGCCTCTCACGACTCGTCCCACTGCAGCCTGTACTATTCCCTGACCGAGGGCACGCTCGGCACGGATGCACTGGCGCACAGCTGGCCGCGGGGCCTACGCAAGTATGCGTTTCCCCCAGTGAGCCTTCTTGCACGTTTCTGTGCAAGGTCAGGGAGGACAAGGAGCAGGTCATCTTGGTCGCCCCGTACTGGCACGGCCGGACTTGGTTCCCAGAACTAATGCTCCTTGCGACAGCCCCTCCCTGGCCAATCCCTCTGAGACAGGTCCTACTCTCTCAGAGACGGGGCACCCTGTGGCACCCGCGTCCCGATCTTTGGAACCTCCACGTGTTGTTCCTGGACGGGACGCGGCAGGTTTGAGTACCCTACCACCTCCGGTGTTGGCTACCATCACTTCCGCTCGGGCCGAGTCCACGAGACAGGCCTATGCGTTGAAGTGGAACCTCTTCGTCAATTGGTGCTCTTCTCGCCAAGAAGACCCCTGGAAATGCCCGATCGGGTCCGTGCTCTCTTTCCTCCAGGAAGGGTTGGATCGAAGGCTGTCTCCATCCACCCTGAAGGTTTATGTGGCCGCTATCGCCGCCTACCATGACCTCTTGGACGGGAAAACGGTAAGTAAGCACGACCTGGTCATCAGGTTCCTGAGGGGTGCGAGGAGACTACTTCCTCCTCGTGCTCCTCTCATACCCTCTTGGGACCTCTCAGTAGTTCTAAGTGCTCTGCAGAGGGCCCCATTTGAGCCTTTGCGGTCAGTAGATGTTAAGTTCTTGTCTATGAAGACAGCACTCCTGACCGCATTGGCCTCCATCAAGAGGGTAGGGGACCTGCAGGCATTTTCGGTTGACGAAACGTGCCTGGAATTCGGGCCGGCTGACTCTCACGTGATCCTGAGACCCCGGCCTGGATATGTGCCCAAGGTTCCCACCACTCTGTTCAGAGACCAGGTGGTGAACCTGCAAGCGCTGCCTTTGGAGGAGGCAGACCCAGCCTTGGCATTGCTCTGTCCAGTACGCGCCCTTCGCGCTTACGTAGACAGGACGCAGTGTTTCAGGACCTCAGACCAGCTCTTTGTCTGTTATGGTGGGAAGCTGAAGGGAAGGCTCTCTCAAAGCAAAGGCTGTCTCACTGGATAGTGGACACCATTGTTTTGGCTTACCAGCAGCAGGGACGCCCATGTCCCCTTGGGGTCAGGGCCCATTCCACCCGGAGTGTGGCCTCCTCTTGGGCTTTAGCATGGCGCTCCGCTGACAGACATCTGCAGAGCTGCAGGCTGGGCGACACCAAACACATTCGCCAGGTTTTATAACCTCCGAGTGGAGCCTGTATCCGACTATGTACTCGCCTCTACAAGTGGCCGGTAATGGATTGGCTCAGGTGTCTTCGCTTGCTCGCCATTCCACTCCACGGACTGGATACGTGCGATATTCTTCTCAGGTGAGTTCCCCGAGAGCCCTGAGCTCCTCCAGCACTGACGACGCCGACGCCAGTAAGTCTGCCCTTAGCCCAGACACTCGTGTCCGGCCAGGTGCCCCATGTGCATGGTTCCCCTCCGGCGACCCCCACATGTGTATTTCCACCGTAAGCCTCCCTGAGCGGGTGTATTCCCTTGGCAACCTTGCCACCTCCTGGGGTTAAAAATCCACCTTCGGCTGGTACCCCAGTGATCTTCCGTATGCAGCCCCCCGGGGTCATACGTGTATCCCTAAGTCCTCCCTACGGGTAGGCATCTTGGCGCATATCTCCTCCTGGAATATGCCTCCCAGTGTACCTTGGTATTCCTGCGTTAAGTAGAGGCCTTCTACCGTTCTGCTTGCATCAGGGTTCTCACGCTTGCGCAGGGCACTGGAAGACAGCCGAGTGGCGTTATTGTATTGGGACCCCCATTCGTCAGTCACTGACGTTACGTCGGAGTGACTGAACGAAAGGGAACGTCTCGGTTACGTATGTAACCCTCGTTCCCTGAGGAGGGAACGGAGACGTAACGTCCCGCTGCCACTTCCGCTGTACCGCTGGAACGGCCGAGAGTTCAGTCTTGGCTCCTCAGCAGGTAACATAATGCGATTCATGCCAGCTACTTCCTTATATACCCAGGTGGGTAGGCGGAGTTACGCATGCAAATTCGCATGCCCATGGCATTGGCACTGCCATTGGGCACTTTCTAAGATCTCGAAGATGATTGGCTTCTAGGCGAAACCCCCATTCGTCAGTCACTGACGTTACGTCTCCGTTCCCTCCTCAGGGAACGAGGGTTACATACGTAACCGAGACGTTCTTTGTCATCAATAACTATTGTCAGCTGCATGCTTTTTAAAGCCTTGTCACTTGAGCACTTACACCTGACGCATGCGCATCCGTGAGTGGGCTAACTAGACTAGTTCTCTTTCATGTGTTGTTGCGATTAAACTGTCAAATGCATACAAGGTTATGGAAACACACAAAGTTCACAATAAAACAGTTGTTTATGTCTTTGCACTTATGCAGCTAGTAGAGAAATACTGTGTATATTAGATCTGTGTAATGTTATTAAAGTGAAAGCAGTGTAATATACAGGTATATACCTATACTGCTATATATCTGCTGTTAATACGAATCAAACAGAGGATAAACAGAAAATCACTCACTGCTCTTGACTGAATGAACTTTAGTAGCTTTATTAAGAACACATTTCTTACTTTAATGCTGCTGTTAAATGCTCTGGCGAGGAGATAAACATGGCGGACTGTGTACCGCTCTCTGAGGGCAGTGGGTGGATTTTTAATTATAGGGTGGTTGTGTACACACACTGCCAGCACACATTTAGTTCACACTATCAAGTCTCCCCTTTCTCATCTTGCTCTAAAATTCATAAAATAACACTTTTAAATATAAAATAACAATATTATGCATGCTGGGAACTAACAAGCCCTGCCCATCCAGTTTCAGTTAATGCAAAAACAAATCATTCATGTAATCTCAACACTATTTTGGCACTGCTTAAAAAACAACTGCTTATATATTTTTATGAAAACCTTGAGGAATAGAATTCTGTGATGGATCAAAAGCACAGAATTTATTTGAAATATAAATCTGGTCAGATTATAAATGTCTGTACTGTCACTTTTGGTCAATTTCATAATTTTGTTTTATGCAGTTAATATTAAAAATATAAAATTAATGTTTTAATGTGAATATAAACAATTATTTTGGTTTCTTTTGTACGATAAACAATACTGTTTAGTTGCCACATGATATTAACTTCAATGTAAAACTTTCCGAACTGGTAGTGAACTAATGTGTTAAAATGTGTTTTACACTCATTTGAGTTAGTTTGAATCACCAAACCACCCCAGCAGAATGTATACAGGTCCTTCTCAAAAATTAGCATATTTAGATCAAGTTCATTATTTTCCATAATGTAATGATACAAATTTAACTTTCATATATTTTAGATTCATTGCACACCAACTAAAATATTTCAGGTGTTTTATTGTTTTAATACTGATGATTTTGGCATACAGCTCATGAAAACCCTATCTCAAAAAATAAGCATATCATGACAAATTTCTCTAAACTAGCTATTAACCTAATCATCTGAATCAACTAATTAACTCTAAACACCTGCAAAAGGTTCCTGAGGCTTTTAAAAACTCCCAGCCTGGTTCATTACTCAAAACCGCAATCATGGGTAAGACTGCCGACCTGGCCCTGTCCAGAAGGCCATCATTGACACCCTCAAGCTAGAGGGTAAGACACAGAAAGAAATTTCTGAACAAATAGGCTGTTCCCGGAGTGCTGTATCAAGCACCTCAGTGGGAAGTCTGTGGGAAGGAAAAAGTGTGGCAAAAAACGCTGCACAACGAGAAGAGGTGACCGGACCCTGAGGAAGATTGTGGAGAATGACCGATTCCAGACCTTGGGGGACCTGCGGAAGCCTGTAAGAGCTGTGAGAAGTCTCAGATAATTAGCACAGTACACTTTTTTTTTGTTTTTTTGGCACAAACAAACAAAAATTAATGGATAGTTAAGTGCTATTCTTTATTGGTCAGGTGCAATTGGAAGAGATGTGTCTTAAGATGTTTTTTAAAAATGGCTACAGACTCATGGCCACACGCAGTACGAATTGAGATCGGCAGGTCATTCCACCAGGTGGGAACGGTCCAGGAAAATGTCCGTGAGAGTGATTTCATGCCTCTTTGGGATGGAACCACGAGGCGTTGCTCACTCGCAGAACGCAAGCTTCTGGAGGGTGTGTAAGTCTGAACAAGCGAGTTTAGGTATATTGGTGCAGAGCCAGTGGTTGTTTTGTAGGCGAGAACTAGAGCCTTGAATTTGATGCGAGCAGCCATTGGCAACCAGTGCAGTTTGATGAAGAGAGGCGTAACATGAGCTCTCTTCAGCTCATTAAAGACCACTCTTGCCGCTGCATTCTGGATCAGCTGCAAGGGTTTGATAGTGCATGCTGGAAGCCCAGCCAGAAGAGCATTACAATAGTCCAGTCTGGAGAGAACAAGAGCTTGAACCAGGAGTTGTGCAGCCTGTTCTGATAGGAAGGGTCTAATCTTTCTAATGTTGTATAAGGTAAATCTGCAGGACCGGGCTGTTGCAGTAATGTGGTCAGTGAAGTTTAACTGGTCATCAATCACAACTCCCAGGTTCCTGGCTGTCCTGGATGGAGATATGGTTGATGAACCAAGCTGAATGGAGACATTTTGATGAAGTGCTGGGTTGGTTGAGAAAACAAGTAATTCTGTCTTTGCAAGATTGAGTTGAAGGTGATGCTCCTTCATCCAGTCAGAAATGTCTGTCAGACAGGCAGCGATACGAACACTGACTGTAGGATCATCTGGTTGAAATGAGAAGTAGAGTTGAGTGTCATCAGCACTCAACTCACTGTTTCTGAATGACAGAACCTAATGAAGACATGTAGATGGAGAAGAGAAGTGGTCCAAGCACTGAGCCCTGGGGAACCCCAGTAGCTAGATGATGTGACTTAGACACTTCACCTCTCCATGACACCCTGTAGGACCTACCAGAGAGGTAAGACCTGAACCACTGGAGAGCAGTTCCTGAGATCCCCGTCTTCTTAAGTGTTGACAGGAGGATCTGGTGGTTAACTGTGTCAAAAGCAGCAGACAGATCCAGCAGGATGAGCACTGAGGATTTGGAAGCAGCTTTTGCCAGTCTCAGTGCCTCAGTTACCGAGAGCAAGGCAGTCTCAGTCGAATGGCCGCTTTTGAAGCCGGATTGGTGGTTGTCCAGGAGGTTGTTCTGTTCAAGAAACACAGAGAGTTGATTGAACACAACTCGCTCAAGTGTCTTTGCAATGAAAGGCAGAAGGAATACCGGTCTGAAGTTTTCTAAATGTGCTGGATTTAGAGAGGGTTTCTTATGCCGTGGGGTTACCCGAGCCTGCTTAAATGCTGTGGGAAAGGTTCCCGTGTGAAGAGAAGTGTTGACAATGTGAGTGAGTGCAGGAGTGATTGAAGAAGAAATGGCCTGAAGGAGGTGAGTGGGTATTGGATCAAGTGGACAGGTAGTAGGGTGATTGGAAAGGATGAGTTTAGAAATATCTGCCTTTGGAGAGCGGAGAGAAGGATGGTTCGTGTTAGTTGTTGAGATGTGCGTGTCAGTTTGTGGTGAGGAGAAGCAGAAGTGCCTGACCTGGGCTACAGAGAAGCAGCACTGGAATGTTGCTAAAATTTTGCATGTCATTTGGAAATCAAGGTGCCAGAGTCTGGAGGAAGACTGGGGAGAAGGAAATGCCAAAATGCCTGAAGTCCAGTGTCAAGTACCCACAGTCAGTGATGGTCTGGGGTGCCACGTCAGCTGCTGGTGTTGGTCCACTGTGTTTTATCAAGGGTAGGGTCAATGCAGCTAGCTATCAGGAGATTTTGGAGCACTTCATGCTTCCATCTGCTGAAAAGCTTTATGGGGAGATGAAGATTTCATTTTTCAGCACGACCTGGCACCTGCTCACAGTGCCAAAACCACTGGTAAATGGTTTACTGAAAAATGCTAATTTTTTGAGATAGGAATTTGGGGTTTTCATGAGCTGTATGCCAAAATCATCAGTATTAAAACAATAAAAGACCTGAAATATTTCAGTTGGTGTGCAATGAATCTAAAATATATGAAAGTTAAATTTTTATCATTACATTATGGAAAATAATGAACTTTATCACAATATGCTAATTTTTGAGAAGGACCTGTATGTCAAAAAAAGCCACATTGAATTTTGTCTAATAAGAAATAGCTGATTTCATTGAGACAATGCTAATGCATTCTGCATGTTTGATAAGGAACAGGCGAATGTGATCCGTTAGATTAGCTTTAATCTGCTGTAAATCCCCTTCAAGTGGAACAACAGCATGAATACCAATGTATTATTAATCACGAAAACAAGCCAGGATTTTTCCCCATTACAGCTATTACCTTAATTGCCTTCACATGAGTTTGCTTCTGAAGCCTAATGAACATATCTGTAAATTGAAAATGTTTGATTAGGGAAACAAAATGTTTACCAGTCAGACAGTGAATGACATGTTCTTCTACGGCTCCCCGTTCCCGCCCCCAAGATATTTCAGGAGTGTTTCTGAAGCCCTTCAATCAGACACATCTCCAGAACCTGCCATGGAGAATGAGAGCTGATTTCATCTCCAAACCTCAAAGACACTTTTCTTTCAAAGCACCATTTATGCCTGTCAAAGCATATTCATGAAGCTTTCCTTCATTTAACAGAACTGCTTGGCATCAAAAAAGCCAATTGAACAGAACCCATTTGATTTATGAAATGAAGCCTCTCCATCTACTAATCTGACTAAATGGACTATCAAAATAAACATACCAACTTATTCACTATAGAGCCCCGGAATACATTTTTGATGGTCCCACGCAGCCAGAAGATTCTCCCCATGGCGGTGTGGACATGAATTTTCCTCCTCCTTGAATATCACAGCTTCATTACTTCTATAGTGTTGTATTATACGGTCTGGTTTCCCATCATCCCACACTGCTGTCTCCTCTCCTGCCCCTCAGCCATTGGCATAACTTTTTATCTTTTGCGAGTGCAGGGACAATCGGGATGCTTCATTGACTCTGATGTGTTTCCGCTGGTGGTTCGAGGTAGGGAGGAAGTAAAATGGCGAGAGAGTCAGTCAGTTCCCAGTGCAGTTGTCTACATTGCTGAGTGGGAAGGTGGCACTGCGGGAGCACTGAGCACACAGTCAAACGGTGTCACTGTCTCACTCCTGCCTGGGGAAAAAGGACATGCTTTATGCCTTCAATCTCCTTAAACTGTTTTCATGTGAGAGAATTTTCATTTGATTGGATCAGATTGTGTGCGGGGTCTCCCTGAAACTTCTAAATAGAACTGCACCTCTGTTCTTTTTGCAGTTACGTAGAGACAAATTAGAATTTTTGGGCAGAGAAAGAACTGGAAATAATAGCGTTTTTGGGAGGACAGTTAGGATTCTCCTTGGGGACCTGACAAAATGTCAGAGATTAAAAACATTACCTCAGGATACAGTGGTTTGTAAAAAAAAAAATAATTTTAAAGGAATGGTAAAACACGATTTCACTTTTCTAACTTTAGCTAGTCTGTAATGTTGCTGTTTGAGCATAAACAACATCTGCAAAGTTACGACGTTCAAAGTTTAAAGCAAAAGGAGATATTTGCTTTTACAGAAATCAATTTCTAAAGACTACAGCAAACGGCCAGTAGGGAACTACAGCCTTTTCCTCCAGACTCGCTGACATCAGCAGCTACAATATTTACATAAACTCCTCCTCCGAGAATATTAAATAAGGGGGGCAAGGGCATTTTGCAATGCAGACGAAAGGCTGTTATTTTTGTAGGTCCACTTAGTTCAGCCTTCCAAGGGACAGGTGAGTTAGGGATCAATGGTTAAAATTGAAATCTCGCTCTCTGTGCTGCATATTTTCCAGGAGGAAAATAGTCCCTGCAGCGTACGATCATGTATATGATTAGAACGTTCAGTGATCAACTGCCAAATTCAAAAATGTAAATCTGCTCTAGCGCGTTGACTGGCGCTGAAGTGAGTGAAAGAAAGACTGACTTGACATCAGTGTCTTTTAATGTTTATTTTAGGTTTCATACACTTCAAATTACATTACACAAACAGAAAAATGTCACATATCAGGAGAAGTGGATGATCTTAGGTTGTAAATCCAGCATGCCCCATCTCCGTCAGTGTTTAAACATATAACGGTGGCCGGACGCCCACAGCCCGTGATAACTTTACCGAACAACTGACACAATCATTTTCTACCCTGTTCCCTCACGTAATGTCACATTACATATATCAGGTGAAGTGGATGATCTTGTGTAGTAAATCCAGCAGGCTCCGACTCCCTGTCAGTATTGAAAACATGTAATGGCAGGGCCCCGCTCACAGCTCGTGATAACTTACCAATCATCATGTGAACTAGGCGGTTAGCGAATCAGAACACAGCTGGGCCAGCTAACCAATCTGAGACCATTGCGAATTTTTGAGGGACCGGCTTCATAGAACCAGGAAACCATCCGACCGTTTTTACAAGGACAGACAGAGCAGTGTAGAATAAAAAATATATGAACAATTTAAAAAAAATTAAAAACAAAGCATGAACACGTTACAGTGCACCCCACAAACAGAATCAGGCCTTCGAAAGAATGTGTTTTACCACCCCTTTAATGAGATTTTGTGATTCAGGAATACGACGTCTCTCACAGCATACATATATATAGTTTCTCTCAGTACTATCAGAAGCTATCACGTTTCTCCAGAGCTCATTTACCCTTCTCCATCCCCAGCTCCTCCTCTTGTCTAGTCAGGATTTGGTATTCCAATTCCTCTTGAATCAGACTGTTGTACATTTACACTACACTGTGTAACTTTTTTAGTTTATTCTTAGCTAAAATCACTTAGTTCTTTCAAAAATATATGTGCTCATTAATGTATATTTACTTCTTTCAAGTAATAATGCATTCTCATAATTTTATAATATACCATTGAAAATACATAAGTGTTGAGGGTTCGGATGGCGGTCGCCATGTTGCTCCTCCATCTTGAAAGTACATTTGCCAAAGAGGGACGTACCCGTAAATTCAGGCTTCGCTTTTCACGTTTTTACACTCGATGGCACCGTGTCGAATGTGAAGAGGAGGATTGCTTGAGGCTGCTATATGATGATGGAGGATCACTCTTAAGCCCCTTTCACACTGCACGTCGGACCCGCAATATTCCCGGAACATTGCCGGGTCGCCTTCTGTGTAAAAGCAACCACGTCCCGGAATTGATTACCGAATTCCACTCGGGTCGGGGACCTAGTAACATTGCGGGATATGTATCAGAGTCGCCAAGGAAGCGGAAAAGAGAATTAAGACGGCAACGCAACGGGCAAATCAACAAGACAAAAGTAAATACTGGAGTGGCCTTTCCAAGATGGAAAGAGCTCATGAGGAGCAACGATTTTAAAAAGAACGCCGACGTTGCCTGCTTTCTTCTCGACAGGTAATATTAATTCAGCCTATTTGTGTATATTGGAAGTTTTATTGTTGCTTGGCTAATTATATCATGGTGTGCTGTGCATAACACTAGAACGACGTCTAGGATAGTTTTCCTCGCGTCAATGATGAAAAAGTATTGTTTACCTTATAACATAAATCCGTGTTCTATGACGGATAACATGAGATTAATATTTTAATTGCATTATAATTTGTTTGCCTTACGCTAGTGGTGTTATACAATATACAGAATAATGATAGCACTGATAAAAGTTACTTTACTAAGATTAGCTTGCATTCGTCTGGGAACCTGATAGCTGATGTTAGCAATGAACTGGTTATTATTCAGTTCTATTATTCATTTTACATAGATTAACTTGATCATAGATCATTTGGTAAATTAAATAACTGCAAATTATAATAGTTTTCAAAAATTACCTCATCACTTGAGTTGACGCAACACTCACCGAAGAGGTCGAACTGAAAGCCATGACTAAATCGGCCACCGTAGGAGTTGAAACGAAATCGAAATTGAGAGGAGCAGAAACTATTATTCACTGGATGGTCATATACCTTTACACCACTAGATGGAAGAAAATATCACACAGTGTAGCTTTAATGATATCTGCTATACATCATGTTGGTTCTCTTCTGTTTATACTGTGGATATAAGAATAGTTTTTACTATCAGACTAAAATTCCTGAAATATTTTGTACATTTAATATTAACATTAATGAAATCGGCTATACATCATGTTGGTTCTCTTCTTTTTATACTTTAAGGGGAGTTATTGCTGTGCTCCCTGCTCTTATCCATGCTAGGCTGAATGGATGCGCATGGAGTTCTTGCCCAGAATTGAACCATACCGCCAATCCAAACTATATGCTAAAAGCTAATCAATCATATTTGGCGATACTCCTGACAGAAATGGTAATTATTAGTAACATGTAGCATGGTATAACAAGGTAAAACAAGATAGTTTTTGTTGAAGCCTATCATTTGTCAAAAGTTTTTACTTCAAAAGTTAGCATAACTCACACTCTTTTGGTTAACAAGCCTGGTAGTAATAGTAACACTGAAAAAAAGGTGTGTTGGATTTACATGATTTAATCATGTACATCGGTTACACATTAATCAATTAAGTAAAACAATATAATTTGTTCACATAACTGCAACATCATGGAATGAACAGATTTTTAAGTAACCCAGTTGAGTAGTTTCAAAATGATTTTAATATTGTTCCCTAACAACAACAGTGGTGTGCACGGGGGGCACGGCCTCTTTAATCAAATCCCAAGTTTATTTTGTTTTTGTATATTTTTGTGGTCACTTGGTTGATTTATAAGACTGTACTAAATAGCTTCCATTCTATTAGCCAGTAATAGCACATAATGAACATGTCAAGTGCTATGTATGAAATGCTCTTTAATGACATGTGCTGTCTCAGTCCACAGAATCGCTCCGCTCTTCTCCACTAAAATAATTCAGTATAATTTAAATGGTTCTAATAATTTAATAATGAATAAACATAATAAAACATTAAACACTATTAAACAATATAAAATCCCCCCTTATCTAATTTTGCCCAAAAAACACATAAAATAACACTTAAAGGAAGTGTATGTAAGAATGTGGCCAAAACTTGTACTGCAATCACTTTCAAATGACTGCAGAGCAGTGTATCCCCCTCCCCCCGGATGCCCACTCACTACTGACTTTGTGATTGGTAGATAGGTGGAGGGCGGAGCTTTAGGCCAAAACACAACATCAGTTGAGGGCTGCAACAACAACTTTATAATGACAATATCCTGGCCAGACTACTGCTGTCAGTGATATAAGTATTTGAAAATAACATGATTTCTCAATATCTAGTGACATATCAGGACCATTTTATGATTAATTGAAATACATTTCTTACATACAGTTCCTTTAAGTTCAACAATTTTACTTTTCTCACCAAGTCCCAAGCAAAGCATGCTGGGAACTACAGTTTCAGCAAAAATCATTTTCAAGAACTTCAGTTTAGGTTCACATTCATCCCAAATAATGTAGTAGATTACACATTTTATATATATATATATATATATATATATATATATATATATATATATATATATATATATATATATATATATATATATATATATATATATATACATATATATATATACATATATATATATACATATATATATACATATATATATATATATATATATATATATATATACATATATATATATATATATATATATATATATATACATATATATATATATATATATATATATATATATATATATATATATATATATATATATATATATACATATATATATATATATATATATATTTTTTTTTTTTTAATACGAATATATATTAAAATATCATACTTTTTTTTTTTTTTTTTTTACTAAATAGCCTAAAATGAGACGTGATACTCATATGGATTGGACAGTCAATAAGGACTGAAAGAATTGGGATACACAAATAATCGGACTGAAAGTGTGAATATAGCTTTCATTTCTATAATCTGAAAACACTGTTTTCTAACTGAACTTGGAACAGTTATGGCATCTATTTGACAAAATCAAAAAAACATAAATATACAACAACAACAAATTTTTTTGATAATTGGCTGGTCAGGTTCTGTATTTTTAGAGCCGTGAGTTACATGACTGTTTAGATACACATGCCATTAGCTGTCCACAGTTAGCATGTGGGTTTTAAGAGCTGTTATACTGTATAAACTTAGATACGCTGATTAAATGGGAATGTTAAATGTAAGAGAGCACTTGTATAAGCTTAGCTCGCCAGTTATTCTAGTTACTTATCTCACAGGTGGGGGCTGTCAGGAATCCACAGGGGGTTGTGATGCAAGTGTTAAATGATTGGGTCATCAAAAGGGACAGTTTTAATCCTCTGAGAAAGGGCAACATTAACATGAAGTGAGGTTACATTAATGTTCATCTTGTAAATTACATTTACTTTCTCATTTAGCTTAAAATGATCTAGCAATATTGTGCAGAGGCATGTTTAGAATGCTAATGAGCATCAAATTTCTCTGTTGAGGACAAGTAACAAATCCATTTAGATTAAATAAGATGAGTCTTTGACACGTACGGTGTACGCCTTCTTTTAATGCATTGAGATTTAAGGTTGCACGTGTCCCCTCACAACACAAAGTGAATGGCAGACAGATAAAATATGCACAAAAACATCAGAGCTAGAAAATGTCATGCTGATGTAGTGGAGAGGGGAAAAGATTAGGCAAGGACAATTTGAAAGCAAAAGCTAGATCCATATAAATAGTAAGGAAATGAAATAATAAATTGTACTATTACTCAGCCTTGCTTATATGCCAGACTCTCTCCGGATGCTAAATTTAAAGTGCTTTTTCTCCAACATTGATTGTGAAAGGTCATTTTAAGTTACAGAATGCATGTATTTGTGGTTATGTAACAACTAAGTGAAAGATTTAAAAGACGTGTGAAGTATTTGCATCGCTTGATTGCAATACATGCCAGATCATTTTCAGGGCGGTAATCCAATTTGATTGTGCCAAGTATTTCAAAAGAGATTTGTGTCAGCATTTACTCATGTTGTTCCAAACCAGTACACATTTTTCTTCTTCTGTGCAAAAAAAAAAGGATAAATTGCGGGTTCTTTTTTTCAAATTTCAAATAGAACAACAACAAAACCATTGGAGAATTGCACTATTTTATTCTTGTTTTATTTGATTTATGTGTTGTACAATACTGCATTTATATATGTATGTATTTATTTAGACTTCAAATATGGCACCTACATGGCATCACAAATGAAAATTATAATTTTTCTGCACAAAAGTACTCTAATTTGCCTCTTTGCATCAGAATTCTCTATTTTAACCTTAATTACTACAATAATTGTAATAATAATTATATATATATATTTTAGTTCAATAATATTATATATATAAAACCAAACTCTGGTCGGGCCAATCACATCGTGTATAGAGTCGATGGGCGGGGCTTGATGACGACCGAGTTGCGTTTGTGTGCTTCTAGTAAACACAGATACTGGTGAACGGCGGTCTTTCGAATCAGCTCTGACCGCAACTCTGGAAGACTTGGAGTTAAACGTTTCTCTGAGAAGAGAACAAAGAACGGCACTGAAGTCATTCTTAAAAAAAGGAAAGAGATGTGTTCAGAGTTTTGCCGACCGGATACGGCATATAAATCTTTTAGTCAGGTTAAATACTGATAATTAATCACTCAAGATCCTTAATCTAAACCATGATAGATCTAAACCTGTCCACTTAACCGTCAGACTTGCAAATCCATCATGTTTGTTTTTTTTTACATTTTTTTTTAAATGTGTTTATAGTTCTAATCGAATCCTCGTCCAACTCGAATATGGAGGACCAACCCTAAATAAATTAAAAATAAATGAATGAATAAGTAAATTAATTAATACATTAATAAATATACACATATGTACATTAATAAACAGATAAATAGATAAATAAATGTGATATTAGGAAAATAAATAACAGAATAAACAACTTTATTCTTTATGCTACAAATAAATATGATTAATTTTTAATCTAATAAAATTTTGTATAATCTTTCCCTTAATTTATTATTTTCTGCTTTTATAAATATATATATATATATATATATATATATATATATATATATATATATATATATATATATATATATATATATATATATATATATATATATATATATATATATATCTTTATTTGTTAATTAATTTTAAACTAGAATTTTACATTTATTTTTACATTTAACTTTACACTATTTTTACGGTCTATGTGTTAATTTTACCTGGTGATTCACATATTGACAAGCCATGGTTTGTTAAGAGCATGAACCACGTGACCGCGCTCGCCGGCAGGAGATGAAAGCATGTCGGAATAATAGGTTGCAACTCTGTTTTTCAATGGCTCTGGCTTTAACTGTTATCCCACATTAAGTGCGCCAAAACGGTCAAAAAGCTTATACTTTGTTTCATGTCAAAAGCAGATTTGGCAATTTGCCGTGAGATTTGAGATTTAGGCTACTTGAGTGAGAACATGAGACTGTGTCTCACACCAAATGCGTGTTTTTTTATAAATCCATTTTTTATAATGGATATAATATTATGGACATCAACCTGAAGAATTAATACTATATCAGATGCCCTGATACAGGTAATGCGTAATTACTTGTAATTAAAGGAATAATTGACGGCGGGCGGTAAAAATAGTTCTCACCCGAGGTGGTAATGTGGTCACGACATTTAGCGGAGTGCCTAAAACCCTGTAGCTGTTGTAAAGTCACTGTAACCACGGCTTCACGGGGCTTGTTGTTTTTGTAAAACAAAAAAACATTATTATAAAAAGTATCTGCAAAGTTACAGCGCTGAAAGGTCAAACCAATCTAAGACCATTGCGTTTTCCGGAAAGATGGGCTTCATAGAAGCAGGAAGTGTGTTTTTATGGGGCGCAGTATAACTTAAAAAGTATTAAGTTATACGGCGCCCCATAAACACAACCAAGCCTAGAAAAAAAACACGGAACCACCCCTTTAACAAGGATGCTAAAGACAGCTTTCTCAAACCTCAAAAAAAAAAAAGGCAAGCAAGTGTATTTACATAGAAACCAATGTTAAAACATCTAGTTTAAATTTGAAGACAAAATCTCTGTCATTTTATTTGTATCTAAATATAAGGCTATGGTGCAGCCGTACTAAATTAAACCACAACACAATGAAATCACCACAACACAACGGAATTTAACCACAACGCAAAGAAATCGCCACAACACAATGAAATCGCAAGGGTGTAATCCAGCACCAGGAAAGCGTTCCACCCATAGGGACGGCCATTGCTAACCAAGCCATCACCTGCTGTTAGCATCCCATTGACTCCCATTCATTTTTGAGTCACTTTGACAGTGAATAACTTTACATCTGAGGCGTTTAAAGACTCCATTTGTCCATTTTTTATTTATAAAGACACACGACAATGCATAAAAGGCTCCATTACCTTGTATCTTACACTATCGCCCCACTATGTAGAAGCTGTTTTTGTAAAAATAGGCTAACGATTGCGACATAACCAACGCGACTCGGTCGCACAGTTGAGAAATTACCATATAGACAGGAGGAGACGCTCAGAAGCAATCTTTTACTGTCTATGAGGCAGACGGGGGGACGTGGAAACATAAAGTCTGATAAAGTCAAGGGAGAAGAATGGGGAGAAGCCAGTGAGCCAAAAGCAATGGGAGAAAATATTTAAACAAGGTGATTCAGATTTTACTTTCCACAACTACTAGAAGACCTACAACTGTCAGACAGGTTGCTTACGTCACATCTACGTCGTCAAGCTCAGTCTGAGCCTGCGCAGTACGCTCAGCCATCAGGAAATGAGTGCCTCTTGATTGACCTCATTTTCCGCCCATTGAAGTCAATGGGATAGCTCTGTCCATTTCTTTTATTGTCTATGGTATAGACCAGAGGAGACACTCACAAGCAATCCTTTACTGTCTGGGGTTTTTATGTCTCCACGTCGGGGGGACGTGGAGACATAAAGTCCGATAAAGTCAAGGGGGAAGAATGGGGAGAGGCTGATAGTGAGCCAAAAGCAACGGGACAAACCATTTAAACAACGTGATTCAGATTTCACTTTCCACAACTACTAGAAGACCTACAGCTGTCAGACAGGTTGCTCACGACACATCTACGTCATCAAGCTCAGTCTGAGCCTGCACAGTTCGCTCAGCCATCAAGTAGTTCTTCTAATTGACTTTATTTTCCGCCTTTGAAGTCTATGGATCGCTCTGTCCATTCTATGCGAAATCGTCACAAACGGAATGGCTCCCGACCACGAGGGGGCTCTCGGTGTGCAATAAACGTTTTTATTTTAATAAAACTAAAAGTTAGTGTTCCCTGCCATTGCTCTATAGATTGGTCAGTTTTTCAAATATATAAACACTACGATTAGTTTTAAGTGTGTAACAATTAAATATCAACGTGAAATATCAATTCAAAATCACCTAGGCCTACATGCATACTCGAAAACGCCTTTACACGCTGTCACGGCGCTTGATGCCCAAGGGAACGTCTGCCAATCCACCATGCAGTTAAAACATGCAGTTGAAAATTACTTTTAACATTTAAAAACAGACATGTTAAAATTCCACAGCTTTGTTGTATTCTATAACACTGACTCAATAATGCACAACATTGGAATTTGAACATTTAAACAAAAAAAGTAATTTTAATTCATATAATTATACGTTTCAACAACTTGGTGGAATTGGCAGACGTTCCCTTGGGTATCAAGCGTGATCGCGGGTCAAGCTGGAGCTGCAGCTGAAGAAAAACAATCGTTATGAGTGATGAAGCGTGACGACGACAACCAGACGATTGAGAAAATATATGCTTTATGTGTGTTTTTCAAGTCATCTCAAGGTAACCTAGGCTATTTATTGACAATAAAGTGCCTATATCATTCAGTGCTAACTGACAGCTTTTTTAATGTTTAGTATCTTCTGCTCACCCATTTAGTCAAAAATAGAGGTAAAACAGTAATATTGTGAAATATCATCACAAATTAAAACAGCATTTTTCTATGTGAATATATTAAAGTGTAATTTATTCCTTTGACCAAAGCTGAATTTATCATCATTACGCCAGTCTTCAGTGTCACATAATCCTTCACTAATCATTCTCATAATTTTATAATCGAGAAACATTTATGATTATTGTCTGTTTTGAAACCAGTTGTGCTGCTTAAAAATGTTGTGGAAAACATGATGCATTTTATTTTTCAAGATTCTTTAATGAATACAGTTCAATGGACAGCATGTATTTGCATTCATTAAATAAATTATTATCTTTTGTTAAAATATCAAATATTAAAAATATCACTTTTGATAAATTTAATGCATGTCTGATCAATAAAATTATCAATTTCTCTCTCTCTTTTTTTTTTTTTTTTTTAAATCTTACCACAAATGTTTGTATGGTGTGGTGGTTTCTGAAGCAGCACCATGAGCAGCAACACTTTTCAACACTGATAATAATCATAAATGTTTCATTGTAATCAAATCCTCACATGAGAATGATTGGTGAAGAATCATGTGACACTGAAGACTTGAACTTAATGCACAAGTGTTTTTAGTACACACACCAATCATAAAATTGGCATAAAATATAGGAGAAAAATATTATAGATATTAGTGGTTATTGTTCAGCAGTGTATTTGATATCTTACCGGATTAAAATCAAGAGATGCGATAAATTATCGGTCCAAAAAAAAAGGTATTACGACATTTCTGTCCCCCTCACTTCTCAAAAGATGTCTACGCCTCTGTCCGCAACTGATCTCGTGAGCAAAACCATGTGTATATTGTGTTGTGTGTAATTTAATGGTCATTTGCAGCATGCATTTGTGGCAAGCTTTGATGCTTTTAATGAGAGCGAAATAAAACCACACCTACTTTTATAGCATTTTTAAAAACTGTGGTGAGAACTGAGATGTAGAACTGACTGGTGCTGAAACAGGTGGTTTCATGACCCTTTAATGAGTGAGTCACTAACTATCCGTTCACACTACCGCCGGTGAGAGCGTCAAAATTTGATCTGTCCACCCTGCCAACGACGCTAGGAACTAACTGCGTTCACACCGACTTTTATATTGAAAGGAACGAGATGCAACTGACAAATTTTTTGACTAACCCCTTGCCGCTAAATGTAGTGGAATTACAGTAATACTTTGTAGTGCATTACTCCCAGTGCTGAAAATGAGCAATATCACATGAGTAGCTGTCAAACGGCAACCTCCCCCAGATTCTCTTGAATAAAGTAAATGATTTAAACGCAGTTCATCGACTGACCGCTAGAGACAGGCTCCAAAAGGGAGCAGAATCTCATTGATAATGCCCAACTTTACAGCAGAAAATAAAACATGTTTTCAGCCTGGTACAAATTATGGTTTTGGTCTATACGGCTAATTTTGGCCTTCATGATAACTGTGAGGGGGGTGATTTTTTTTAAATAACTCATTAGAGTTAGAAAGCCTGACATTTCTGCATAATTAAGGGCGTGGCCGATTTGAGTGACAGGTGGATAGTCATTTGTCTGCTGTCTGTTAGCCATCACGTCACCTCAGCTCCAGCCACGTCCTGCATCTTTTCCCTCTGTCAGTTTTCCAGGAGTGTTGTGCGGTGACACGCTGCCAAGATGGTAACATCTGACTTTGAAGCTTCAAAAACTCACACTACGTCCATTTTTTTTTGCAGCAGTCTATGGTAGGCAGCAGTGCTCAGATGTGACTTCTGCCCGTAATGATAAGGGGTGTGGTGTTTCCGGACAACCTGTGCTTGGCAATTCAGCCAATAAAAATACAGGAAACTACATTTGGCCATCTAACCAATCTATGACCATTGCGTTTTGAGGGATGGGCTTCATAGAAGCAGGAAGCAAACGAGCCGTTCAAAGGACAGTTGAGACAGCGGTGTGGAATAAAGGTCAAATATAAGAAAAATACAGTGTAAAAAAAAAAAAAAAGTATTAAGATGTTGTACTGCGCCCCATAAACACAGCCAAGCCTAGAAAAAAACACGGAACCACCCCTTTAAAACAATATTTTGTGCAGAACTACTTCCTTCCGCCTCAGATTCAAATCTCAAGTTGACCGTTTAACAGTTGTGACCAAGCCTGTTACTAATTCTAAAACGTCACATGTACTTTTTTTGATCATATTATGGTAAATGGTAAATGGACTGCATTCATATAGCGCTTTTAACAGACCCTATGGCCCTCCAAAGCGCTTTACATTTTTGCCTAACATTCACCCATTCATACAGACATACACCGATGGCGATGTCAGCAAAAACCTTACGGTTTGTAGACAACCTACATGAGTCACTGAGCCACTGCCGCCCAGTCAGTGGCATATTACACCCATTCTTTCTTCCTTGCATTGGCTATCAGTTAATTTGAGAATACATTTTAAGATTTTAGTTCTTGTTTTTAAATCTTTAATTGGCCTAGCACCTGGTTATCTTTCTTAAATGCTAAATATGCATATTCCATCAAGGTTACTTAGGTCCGGGGATCTTGGACTTCTCACGGTTCGCAGGTCTAAACTGAAACATAGAGGGGACAGAGAAGCAATAATCTGCCATAACTTTAAAAGACAATATCTCTGTTTGCATTGAACTTTCAGTGCTGTAACTTTGCAGATACTGTTTATGCTCAAGCAGCAACATTACACACTAACTAAAGTTAAAAAGGGAAATCGCATGCAACCACCCCTTTAAATAAATATTCAAAGGAAAGGGAATCAAGCAAATGAATTGAACATACATACATAAAAAAAGAAAGATCCAAAATAGTTTCAGCATCAATTTTATAAAATACACGAAGATTCAGAAAGATCATTGATAAGCCTTTATATTTTTAGAACCTGGTTTTCTGGATAAATTATATGCATAATTTTAAAGTAAAGTGTGCAGACATCCGCGTTTGTCACGATGAAAATTACGGCATATGGACAGTGCGCGGATCGTCTCGGAACACGGACGGCCACAGTATGTCAGTCTCTGCTGAATTGCTATTGTATGACGAGAGTTTCGTAAGATTCATATTGACATTTTAATTTTCTGTTGAACTTTCCCTTGTGATTAACAAGAGTTGAACATACTTCACATGCATTGGCATACACATGATTCCCTGTCTCTTCCAACAGGTCCGTCCTTGCGCGTGGACTGGACTCTGTGATGTGGAGTGCTGCGCTGGATCTGAGTGCCCACTACTAGACCAACAACTTCCTGCGCCTCAAGATGGATTAGAGCTTCACGCCTCCGGAGATCAAAGGTATGAGATGTATAGTAATGAGCTTCCACTTCGCTCCCTCCAATCAGACCTGCTGTAGTGTGGAAGCCCTCTTCGTGTTTGTCTTGAATGCGCAGTGGACGGCTATTACTGTCCAACTGAATATTTATGAATGTGCCGGATAGGTGAAGGAGTGTTTGATGTGCTTAATTGTACCACAGACATTACATTTTTCAAGGCTCGGAAACAATGATGGACTGCAAACAATGCTTGTCCGCTTCAGCACTTTGCTCTTTGTTTGGAATCCTGCCATGTTGTGCACACAGAGCCATATGAGCTGGCCAGAATTATTGTGATTATAAATGTAGCACAGATTTATTGCTTGAGGTGAAAGAGTGAAAGAAAAACCGAGAGGAGAACAAAGCTGCCTTGAGTCACAAAGTTCTCCAGTAACCATGGCAGCCAGCTTTTGACATGCGTATAGCTGTCAGACAGTTTATTTGTGTCTCTCATTATGTTTCATATGTGTACCTAATACATACTTAATTCACTATTAAAATGCCGAACCCTTATAAGATAAATCAAAACTCCTCTTTTTACATTAATTTCAGCGGCTTGAAAATGAGGTTTAGTAGGTTTTTGGTGTTGTACAAAAGGGTTATTGGATACGCCAGCAATTTATTGGAAAAGGGACGCTCACAGAGAGAATATGAGAGAAGGGCCAGGATAATTTTGTGGCCTTGCGTACGTCCCGCTGTGCTCAGTAAAGAGAGAGAACTTCAGAGAGCTTGTATGTGCCATGTTCACACTTGTGGTGATTGTGTAACTGGAGGACACCAGTGGCGGTCGTTCTTCCTGGTAAAAAAGTGTTTATAGTGGTAAAATTGTATATAGTGCAGTATGTTGTATATAGTACAGTATGTTGAATGTTGTATGGACTGAGTCAATTTCATTCATTCTTTTACTCACCCTCAGTTTGTTCTAAACCTTTATGGAACACAAATAAGATGAAGAATGTTGGTAATGTTTTGGTTAATAGTGACTCATTTCTTATAATACCTTCTTGGCAAAACTATACAATAAAGTTTACTTCTAAAGTATTTTTAACCTTAAAGGTGCCCTAGAAAGAGTTAAAACAATATTTTAAATTGTTCTCTGATATCTACATACAGGGTATGTGACTTATTTAAGGGTTAAAATTGTCCAGATACGGTTTTACAGGTCCATTTACAACCCCAGAAATTGTCCCTAGGATATAATGGTCTGTTTTATTTGGAAGGGTCATAAATAATAATGTGCAGTTCGGCTCTGATTGGCTGTTTCACTGCGCAGCTCATTTTAGTGACAGAAACACATCTACCGTATACTGCCCATCATGGAGAGATAATGCATCCAACCTTATGTTTGATTCTGTTTCTGACGAAGATAAAGATTTTAACCAATTGTTTTGAGATTGGAAATAGATGCTTTTGAGTGGTAAATTTAGTCTTTATTTTTAGTAAGACCTGCAAAATGTAACGTCAGTACTTTAACTTCAGCCTACATGTAAACTAGTATATAACATTAACTTTACACATTAACTTATATCATCAGCAGTCACAACTTTGATTTAAAAAAAATTTAATCACTGTAATGTGACATTTTACGCTAGCTCCTGAGTTATGTGTTGTTTAGGGCTGTGTTGAAAAAATCGATTCACCAATTCTGAATCGATTTTCATATTCATTTCTAAAGATCGATCCGTAACTCAGAGGATCGATTTAATAATAGGCCTACATTTTCCCCATGAATTTTAATTTGCCGCGTCATTGAATTCACGCATGCGCGCGAGGTGGAAGGACATTAAAACAACGAACATGGCAGCTTTGAAAACTCCAGAACTGCCGTGGACAGAGAATACTAGAGTAGGTAAACAAACTCAAGCCGAAGCTCTCGTCACTATACCGAGTTTTCCCTCACTCTTCCTCTTCTCTCGTTACCGCGGCGGACAGAGAATACTAGAGTAAGGTAGACGAGTAATCTCGGGCTGCTGGATATGTCGAGAACTCGGCTTACGTCACAGCCGTTCTCACTGCAGTGCGCGCTTACTGCCAAGGAAGTTGTAACGGCTGGCTTGTCATGACAGTATGCGCCCTCTCCACAGCGCACAGTTGTTCTTTACAACCATCAATACTCCATTCATTTGCAGTTGAATGTCTATAACAATATCAATATGTTGCATAACTACAGTCCTGTAATATTCAGGTAACAGCTGCAAAAAATGCTTTCTTTAAAAACACTTATCTAAATCTCAAAGATCGGATCGAATCAGATCGGATCGAATAATGATAATCAATTCAAGATCTTGAGAATCGGAATCGAATTGATTCTTGAAATTTGAATCGAAACCCAGCCCTAGTGTTGTTGATGAAAATAGCCTATAGGCTAAATTATAATTCTGTCCGAGAAAAGGGATTGCCATATGTATCTATGGTTGTATTTTGTAGATTTGTATGACAACACTGGCAGGAAACAATATTAACTTTGACATTTGTCATACTGATGTATTCTACTTTGAGTTTCCTATTCTTGCTGTACTAGCATCTTATGTTGGATCTAGACAACACATGGGATATTATCATTAATGTTGTCTTACTAAGAAACTTCCAGTTTAATCAGAAATTATTTAGACAGTCAATAAGTGGATAAAATCATTGCTTAATGCTTGCGGGGATATCGTTTGAATAGCCGCTTTCTCCAGTATCAGACGCTGAGTGAAGCCTGCTATTGTCCAGGTTAGAAAAACTGTCTGTGGTGAAATGGGATGAGCAAACAAACAACTTTTAATTAAATTGTTGAGGTATCCGGTTATAGATAAACATGCTTGTTGACTGTTTTGTTCTGTGGGAAGGGTATGAAAAGTCCCCATGTCCCCTGAACAGCCTGGAACATAACATCTGTTTCCATGATCTGCCATTTTCGCTATCCTCGTGTGACGCATGCACTGCCGTATACAAATTTTGGTGGCGTACATATTAATGATCCCCAGCGATTACGTCACAGTTGGCGTCATGTCGAGAATCGCTTGTTTTTCGTGTCGTTTTTCACAAACAATATTTACATATGAAGGAGAAAATAATGGTGTTTGTGACTCACTGTATGTGATGTCCATGTACTGAACTCTTTTATTCAACTATGCCATGGTTTATTCAATTATTCATTCTAGGGCACCTTTAATGTTGAACATGCACTAATACATATTAAAAGTTGTGTCTGTTAATATAAACAGTGGTATTTTTTTATTTACAAAGACTATTGTATTAACTAACAATAAGCAAAACATTTGTTACAATATGTTAGGTAACGCAGTAACTAACATTAACTAATAAGACCTTATTGTGAAGCATTACAGTTGAATCTGTTAACATTACACTGTAAAAAATTATTTAGAAAAAAGTTACCTGGTTGCCTTAAAATTTTGAGTTAATTGAAATAAAAAATTTTAGTTAATACAATGAACATTTTTTGAGATTCGACAACCTTTATTAAAAAAATTATTAAAAGATTTTGTAAGCATATTGGGTAATTGTGTGTTTTATTTCTGATGACGCAGTGAAACATGCCAAATAGTGCTATTTTCATGATTTATCAAATTTTTGATGTGGTTCAGATACAATAATATTTTGAGTTTCTATTTATTAAACACATTTCCTTCATTGTATCAACTCAAATATTTAATTTCAATAAACTCAACATTTTAAGGCAACCAGGTTACTTACTTTTTTAAGTTAAACCAACAAAAAACAACCATTTTTTTTTACAGTGTAGTAGTTCACCCAAAAATTAAAATTCTGTCCTGTAAGACTTTCGCTGATCTTCAGAACACAAAGTAAAATCTTTTTTAAATAAAAATCTTTTAAATAAAAGATTTATTTCCCTCCGTTGACAGCTACGCATCTACCAGCTTCAAAAAGTTGAAGAGGTGTTAAAACTAATTCTGAATTGAGTGGTTTAGTCCAAATTTTCTGCAGAGACACGATCATTTTATATGACGAATATATTTAATTTTTATTAAATATAATTTTGTATTCATATATAAACGTTGATCAACACACACATAAGTTGTTATAAAAAGAAGCTTTCCTCTGGGTGTGTGGGAACAAATGAGGTTCATTATCTTGTGTATGCAGCATGTTTGAGCTTCTGCAAGAACCAATGAGGTTTGTTCTTATACTTCAAGCAAGTAAGCTTTCTGTTTATGTTCACTGATCAATGTTTATATGTGAATAAAAGCCTAAAATACATTTGTTTATTATCTAAAGGGATTGTGTCTCTTTAGAAAATGTGGACTAACCTTCTTGATTCATATGGATTTGTTTTACCATCTCTTTATGAACTTTATGAAGCGAGGTAGTTGTTAATTAACATAGCTGTTAATGGAGGGACATAAATCTGTAATATCTATAATATCTTAATTTGTTTTGAATAAATTAACAAAAGTTTTACAGGTCTGGATGAGTAATTATTTATACCATTTAATGTAATGTGAACTAATACGAACAAACAAATCATTATTATATTTGAATGACCTAACATTACCATTAATGCTATAAAATATATTGCTAGTTAGCTAACGCGTTAACTAACATTAACAAATGAGACCTTATTGTAAATTATTACAGTCTTATATTCCACAGATGATAAAAAGTCCTACAGGTACATGTTTGGAATGACACGAGGCGGAATAAATAAAGACAGAATTTAAATTTTGGGGTAAACTATACCTTTAAGAATGTTACAGGCAATTGGATTACATGCATTTTCATGTTTTACTCCAATCCATAATCACCCCAAGTTATACTTTTCTTATACTTTGCTGGACATGCCCACATCACCATCATGTCACTCAGGTTTCTGAAAACTGGCAAGACTCATTGAAACATAATGATTTGCAAACCGCTGTATGTGAATGACCCTTAACGCTGACATACTTATAGCTCCAATAGTGATGTGATGCATCGTTTCACAATTGCCTGGAATGGACTGCTATATCTACTGCGGTCTGCTCTTTGTGTAAATGTCATTATTGAATATAACTTTTGAAAATGCATCGTTAGCTAGTAATGGCAACACCTCATAAAGTAGTGCCAAGGCAAAACATAATTGGCTTCTCACTTCAGAAAGCTGGTCAGCCCTTGCAAGACTGGAAAATAATTGCTGCCTTGTGGCTTCCTTTGCAACTAACTGTTTCTTTATCTGCTTAAATGGTTACTTTAATTTGTTATTTCTTTTGATCTGACACATAAGTCATGTAATAAACTACATTATATTCATAGTTGCGTCTACAAAACAAATGTTCTGAGCTGTAGAAGCATATGGGCTTTATGGGACTGTTTACACTCGGCAATACCATGTGTCTCATGTATCCCCTGTGACTGATTGTCAAGGGATTTTGAAAGAAAGGTCTCAATTTTTTTTTTTTTTTTTTTTTTTAAGCGGGACGTGTCCGGCAAATTGTTTTTGTGTGCTAAAACAGGACTGATCAGCATTTACTGCATCCTGAATGTAATGTGGTAATATACATTTTTGACCAATTCAAACAAACTTTTTTATGAGCCAATCTAGGACTCGGCGATATAAAATTAACCGATATTCTGAATAACTGATGTAATATGCTTTTTTTTCAGTTGCTCTGTAAATGAAAATAATCATGAATTATTTATTAAGGTTAAAAATAATGTCTCTTTGTGTTCATTTAGTAAAAGCTGCCTTGATTATTACTGTAAATCACTGTAGAGCCATTAATAAGCATTAAGCAAGATATCAAATTAATGTTAAAACGTTTTTGAAGTCTTTTATTTTCACCATGGCATTTCTTTGATAAAAAATACAGTAAAATAGTAATATTAAGTGCTTTGTATTTTAGTTTATTGTAAAATTATAATTTTTTCTGTGATGGCAAAGCTGAATTTTCCGCATCATTACTCCAGTCTTAGTGTCAGTTGATCCTTCAGAAATCATTCTAATATGATGGTTTGCTGCTAAAGAATCATTTCAGGATTCTGTAGTGAATACAAAGTTTTAAAAAACAGCATTTGTTTAACGGCAACAGCAATTCTTTTCTAACATTATAAATGCCTTTACTGTCATTTTTGATCAATTGAATGCATCTTTGCTAAATAAAAGTATCAATTTACTTACCCCAAACTTTTTAATAGTAGCGTATTTGTCAAAGAAATATTTCTGTAAATCACTGAAAATTGTTTTTGTCACCCAGAAAGAGTTTTTTCATCACAAAAGAGACTCTTTTACACTTTTATTAGTGCTGTCCTTGTGTAATCCAATTGTCCAAAAACAAATGCTAATACCATTTGTAAATTGGTTCTATGCCGTTAATGAATCAGAAACGGGGAATGTACCGCTGGCCGCCAACCGTTTTCTAAGCAGTTGTGTTTTTGTGCTGATCTACTTCTCTGTGGCTTGTCCACACCGTGCTGATTCTGTTTCGCTCTGCTTTCATGAGGCTCTTGCGCTGATGCAATAAACACAGGTTTGTGTTTGTGTGTATTCATGAGCGTTGTCTCCCTCACAGCCACAGCTTCCCTTCGCCTTCACTTCCATTTTGCACACCTGAAAGATCCAGATAAGCCTCACTGATGCTTGTCTGCTTGGGAGCAGATTACTTTGTAAACTGCTGGCACAGTGGAGAGGAGACAAGGGAGGGAGGACTCAGCTGACCTGAGCAGGGTAAACGACTGCTGGGCTCTGGTAAAGGGTTGTGGTGTCTGTGAGTGCCGGGCATGTTTGCGATGCCCTATGTGGCCCGACAGTGTCTGAGTTCACTGACTCTTCTTTAATGCTGTGAAATCAGCTCTTTTACTGCTGTCATCACACCTTTCACAGCTGTTGGCTCTTTATGCCCCAAAAGAGTTGGCTTTATTGTTATCATTAAAGGCGAGAAAAAATAGAGGAAAAAAGCTCCAAAATCTAGCTGCCTTGCCATCTGCCATAATCTCCGTTTCTAAGCTAACAGTGCAATACACACTAAATAAGGAAATATCGAATAATATTTCTTTCCTCACCACTCTCTGTTCTGTGATAGAATACACAATGCTGTCTTACAATTTGGCTAAAATAAAGCAACATTTATATATATTTATTGCTTACCATCTGCATATAGTTTTGTAAATATCTACTGTTCAGAAATAAAACATCTAAATACTTTATTCAGCTAGGACGCATTATAATCAAAAGTAATCATAAAGACATTTATCAACATTACAAAAGTTAAATGCTTTTTTAAACTTTTCATTGAGGATGGATTCCTGAAAAAAATGCATCATGGTTCCTTCCCACAATGATATTAAGCAGCAACGGTTTACAACATTAATAAGAAATGCTTATTGAGCACCAAATAAGCATATTGGAAAGATTTCTAAAGGATTGTGTGGTGTGCTTTGCCATTAGAGGAATAAACTGCTTTTTAAAATATACAAAAATAGAAAACTTGTTTTAGTTGTTTAATTGTTTTAATCAATATATTAGTTATTATTAGGGCTGTCAAAATTAACGCTTTAATAACTCATTAACACCACTACCACTTACAGTACATGTGTTTTATTCAACTAAATACATTACAATCGGCTAAAACAAATATGCTGGTTACTTCTTTGAACAAGAGTGCTCCCGATTTGTGACACACACGCACACAAATACCGGCAGTTCAATAGGGAACGCGCATCTCTTAAAGGGGCCGCACTATATTCCTACTGGTGGAATATGGACCTCCTCCAGATATGGTGTGGGACTGGTGCACTCTCAGGTCCGCATGACAGTTTCACATTGCCAATTTTTCATACGAACTGCCCTGTTCTGAATTAAACTGCCAGTGTAAAAACTCCCTTTATTAAGAGAAATCACTGCTTATTCAAAATGTTTAATAAGAGACATGAACAAGTTCTTTGATAAACATCTATGACCTTTGATACATGTCTAGTCTTCATGCACTGAGTATGGTTTCACTAATAATAAAAGTACATTTGTATAAAGCATGCATATTTGTTCATATCCATGTTCATTAGAGTATTACATACTTAAAAACATTAATTTAAGCTACATTTAGAACTGATAAAAATGTGTGATTAAATTGCGATTAATCACGAGTTAACTCCTGACTATATGCAATTAATCGCGATTTAATATTTTAATCGATTGACAGCCCTAATTATTATACAATCAATTTAAAGGGATAGTTCACTTTGAAATTAAATTTTGATATGTTTTAGCTTACCTCTTGGGCATCCGAGATGTAGGAGTATTTGTTTCCCCAGTAGTTTCAATTTTGATCATTTTAGGTCAAACCGTTCTTGTCTATGCCTCACATAATGCAGGTCTATGGTCACCACCTCAAAGAGCATACACAGAAAAGTCCAAATTAAACAATCCCCCATCGTAAGTACACACTGATGGCCTAAGACACGAAACGAGTGGTTTGTGTGAGAAAACGAACAGTATTTATATCGTTTTTACCTCTTGGACACCACTATGTCCGAATGATCCGAGGGTGCGTGTGCGTGTTTCCTGTGGTGTACAAGAGGTAAAAACGATATAAATACTGTTTGTTTTCTCACACAAACCACTCGTGACCTAAAATGATCAAAATTGAAACTACTGGGGAAACAAATACTCCTACATGTCGGATGCCCATGAGGTAAGCTAATACATATCAAAATTTTATTTCAAAGTGAACTATCTCTTTAATGGAAGAATTATTGTAAATAGTGCTGCACTAATACCTTTTGAATTGACCTGAAAATTTAGCTTTTTTGGTTTTATACATTAAACAATACTCTAATATTGTGCAGAAAAAACATTAGTGTCACCTCAATACAACAACAAATATATATATATATATATATATATATATATATTTGCCTTTAGTACAATTTGCCTAATTAATCAAAATTCATTATATTATAGTATCATAATTAATCCATCTACATTTCCGTCCATATTGCCTTAAATTTCTTCCTTTACACTCTAGGATTTGGAACAATAGCCAGTGTGTGTGCATGTGACACAAACTTACTGTATACTTTGAGGCTCTGCTCAAGTTTCTCTTGGGCTTTCTTTCTTGCACTCAGGCTTTCTTCATCACAGGCACCGGTTGTCATCATCAGTTGGCCCACATTGGTATTCAGCAAGATTTGCTCTTGTTTGAACAGCAATGTGTGCAAAGTTGTTCCAATATTTGTCTTTTCAGTTTTGAGAATGTCCAGCTGTTTTGCGGTACCAGAGGAATACAAAACTGTATGGTCTGAGGGCCGACCCGTTCACGTTTCTCACACATCGTTGGAGAAATTAAATTATTGGATATGTTGTTTGTGTCTTTTGCAGAGGAAGTGTATAAGCCTAGTCAGCTGTGCCTGGCAGCGTGGTTATGTGAGGATAAGGTAGACTCACAGACAGCGCTCTCTAACACATTGTGTATGCGTTTTGAATGCAAAAAGACCCCTTAGCAAAAAAAGAACAGATCCTGAATGAATCCCTCACCCCTAGCTACTCAAAGGACAAATAGATACATGTACAGTACTTTAGTTATATTCAGGTGCTGCTTAAGAATTCAGTGTGTAGAAATGTTTGAATACAAGACCTTATATGCCTCTTCTGCCGCCTTTGAAAGAGAGAGAGAGAGAGAATTAGGACTTTGAAAGTGAGTGATTTTGTGCTGTGGCATCCCAAGGCCGCAGAATTCCCCAGATCTCAATCCAATCGTGCCTCTGTGGAATGTGCTAAACAAACAGCACAAAATTCAGATCCATTAAGGCCCCACCTCACAACTTATAGGATCTGCTACTAACATCTTGGTGCCAGATAACACACCACACTTTCAGGGGTCTAGTGGAGTCCGTGCCTTGACGGGTCAGGGCTATTTGGGCAGCAAAAGGGGGACCAACGCAATATTAGGTATCAGGTCTAAAACTATGACATCATTCTAATTTGACAAGGAATTAGGCTTAAAAAAATCAAAAGTAGCATTCTGCTGTTGGAGAGCACTTTTATATAAACAACTGTGCATTAAATCATCAGGCCATTCTGAAAAATTACTAAAACATCATTCTAATTGGGCAAATAATAAATTTTCTTGTCCCTAAAAATCTAAATAATGCAGGGGAATCTGTGTTCCAAAATGTACAGTGCATCTTATAATTAACAACACACAAACTATCAATGGATGAATCAAACTCTCTAAAACTGCAGACAGTTTCTTTACCACGCATCATTTTATTATATCCATGTATTTGGTGTTGCAGAAGTTTTAACTCTTTAGTGGTGAAATTTTAGCCTAGAAATCTAGACGCACCCTAGCGACAGCAAATCTAATCTGCCACGAGTGTCATCTAGCAACTCTCAATAGACTTCTGAGCTGTAAAAGCCAAACTCTGGTCAGGCCAATCACATCGTGTATAGAGTCGATGGGCGGGGCTTAACATAATGATGGCAGAGTTGCGCTTGTGTGCTTCTAGTAACCACAGAAACTGGCGAACGGCGGTCTTTCGAATCAGCTTTGACCGCGACTCTGGAAGACTTGGATAGGGCTGAAACGATTCATCGAGTAACTCGAGTTAATCGAATCAAAAAAATCCTCGAGGCAAAATCATCTGCCTCGATGCTTCGCTTAATTAGTCCATTTAACTACACACAGATATTGCAGAAAGACATTTTTTGTGTAAGGACGGATTGCCGTTATATCCGCGGTTCAGGTGCGTAAACATCCCAAAAATTGCAGGTGGATGAGAGAAATCGTTACTATGTTGATTTTAATAAAGATGCGGAACTCTCATATCACGCTAAAACACAATGAATGCGCGTCGTTCTTTAACTTTCGTTTTCAGCTCATGTCGAGATCAAAGACCGCAATGCTAGAGAGAGAGAGAGAGAGAGAGAGAGAGAGAGAGAGAGAGAGAGAGAGGGCATCAGCACTGGTAATATCATTTAATATCGCTGTTTTTAAACGAAGACAACTGTGTGTTGAGCTTCAGGATGCGACGCTGAACATTTAAGTTTCATTTGCGGCAGTACACGCGTCAGCTGAGGAGATGCGCGTGACTCCAAACACATGAACTCGATGGAGTTTGCAGCTTTGCACATGGATCACCGTCATTGTGATGTGTGTGAAATCTTTAATGAGACTTTATATATTCTACTTGATAATATCTTCGAAATGCACCATTAGATGTTCTCAATAATAGGCGCAACAAACATCTGAACAAGCTGTAACGCGCGCGCTTGTGATGAGCAGCGCTTGTGCTTTCATAGCTGAGCTCAGAGCTGCGTGCTTTCATTGATTTGTGTAATTTAATCACACTTTAATCATATTTATAGCTACTAACTTAAAACAAGCTGTGTTACAATGATGAATGATTAGCTCAAAAGATCAGCATGTGTGATGTACTAACCCGATCACACATAAATGCGTTTAAATAGTACGAGTGTGCAATGTCGTGGCGTATACATTTCACGACATTGCACACTCGTACTATTTATACGCATTTTTGTGAGAATAGCCTAGAATTAAACATATCTCGCGTTTGATCACGTTCTAGCGGTTATTCCTCCGTGTGATGTATAGGTTGTCGACCCTGGTTAATGTAAACGATAGCATCGCGCTTAACACTGAGGATTTGAAGTTGTGACTACCGATTGCGGGTGGATGGTTTGCTTCTAACAGCTGATTCGGTGACGATAGAGCTGATCCGCACATCTCTTGTTCCAAGTTAACCTGTCCAATATGTTTTGCTTCAGTAAAGGAGTAAATAAGACAGTAAATGCTTATGTCATGCCTGAGCTGAAGCTGAAACATGGAAGATAAGTTGCACAACATAAATACAATGTTTAGTTATTTATATTATTTATAGAATATTTATAGAATATTAGAATATTTATATTATATAGAATTTATAGAATATTTATATTATTTATATTGGCATTATTGTTATTTATATTACTACTATTTAGATGTATTGGTTGTAGGTTTAGTTTTAGATTGAACTATGTTTACCTTTTTAAAGTAATTTGAAATAGATTTTTATTTAATTTAATATGGCAATTGTATGCATTAAAATAGTTTAGTTTCAAAGTTATTAATGTATGCAATTTCAGCAAAAACTTAATTTTTCTAAAAAGAAAACAAATTAGATATTAATTTTAATATACCCATCTTATTGTCTCTTATTGCTCTTTAATAAAGGAAAAGTAATTATTATCCGATTAATCGATTAATCGATCGATTAAGTGGTAGATTAATCGATTACAAAAAGAATCGATAGCTGCAGCCCTAGACTTGGAGTTAAACTTTTCTATGAGAAAAGAACAAAGAACGGCACTGAAGTCATTCTTAAAAAGGGAAGATGTGTTAGTAGTTTTGCCGACCGGATACGGCGAAAGTTTAATCTGTCAACTAGCTCTTCTTCACCTTCGTTGCTCTGGTTGGTTGTAGCGCTATCTAATTGCGTGCACGCCGTGCAGAGGGAATCTGAAAGACAACCGTTTATCCCGCCCCTCGGATTGAGCCCTGTCAGTGATGAGTTTCCAGACCAAACATCTTAAACGTGCAGTATGCAACTTTTGGCCACTAGGGGTCACTCATTCAAAATAATAACAACTGACGTACTTTGGTGACGTCGGGAAAGTGCGTGGGCTCATGGGAGTTGTTGTCATTATTGCCACTGTCAACCAGCGAATCTGGCATCTCCAGCAGAAAACATGTTCACTGACAAGGTAATTGATTGTTATATTACATCTCTATTATTGTTAAGTTTAGTTACGGCTTTTCACTTTATGTAATGTCAATCTAATGAAATAGCAGCAAGCTACCGTTACTTAACAAACTTATCAGTAACGTTAGATAATGTGTGAGACAGAATGTTGAGCGGGCGGTCGCTGTGCCAACATACCTTTAAGTTGGTAGGCTATGTTGACATATTAACCGCGCATCATAATTTGAGTTACTCAAATTATAGATATATTGACATGGCATCCGCGATTGTCGAACATTCTGTATATCAACTGTTCAATACGGAAATACATTTCAATTTAGTTTATCATTACCAACATAAAACAGTAAATGAGAGAACCAGCACCTGCAATACGTTGTTCATTGGAACACGCGCTGTGTCGCTCCCCACGTTCATCAATCATTCTAATAAACATTTATTTTGGAACTCAGAGATATATGAATAAGTAGATCATTATTAAATCAATATTATATGTAGCTAGTATTAACATATGATAAAAGTGACGGTCACCTTATATTAATTGACAAAGATAGTGGCATATTACCTTATGAAGCTAACGTTACTTTCTCCAGCTACATATAAAACCAATAATAGCTCGTCCATCTGCGTTTTACACATGACATCATCGTGTCACCAAATATACGGATAGAAATACTTTTGAATCAGTTTTTAAAAAAATAGCTCTTTCAGTCTCCAAAAACAGAGAATCCGCCTGTTTGAAAAGCCGATACAAAATGTATAACATTACGTATTCAGCTAAACGCGTCTCAATGTGGTCAAGATCGCTATGCAATATGCAAACATACAGCATGTTATGATTATATGATTATTATGTTAGCTGAATGGTTACTTAAATGACCTGTTTATTAAAACACAAGCGAGATCAGCATCTCTCTGCAGTCCGAGCTTGTCACGAAGATTTCGCCATCTTTCAAAGGCTTCTCCAAGGTTTACACGTCTCTTGCTTCTTCTACTGTCCCAAAATCTTCTCGGGTCATTTTTTTCACCCTTACGTTTGCGCTTTGTTGAGCTGACAAAACGTACAGGCAAAGAGTAGTCATGATCCATTATCATACAGACTTTTTTATACGGGGGTTCCCCTTATACTGTCTGTCAGTGTTCCTCTTTGAGTTTGGCGGTTCCGCCCATAGATATCTATGGTTCCGCCGAGTTCCGCAGGAAGCAAGACGCAAACGTGGATATGACGTGAAAGACTGGCGACATAACGGAAATAAAGACACGGTCCGTGTCTTCGAATTAAAATATTAATTTCTCTGGATTTAGAAGTTAATTAGAACTGTCGGGATAATGTAAACACACAACTTTAAAAAATATATAACATAGATATAGTGATCTTTTATATTTTTAATGCTGAAACATTACATATTGTGCCTTTAATGTGGGTCTGGCTTGTCAGGCTAGTGAGATTGTAATGAAAACCAAGCCCAGTTGTCTGCGAAGTATTTTATTCTTGCAAGAAGGTCATTCAAATACAGACAGTTTCTACAGAGAAGGACAGTCTCGCCCAGTGTGGGCTGTCTTGTATACCTTGTTACTTTCTCACCCTGCTGTGTTCCTGTTATGCATAATAGGAATTGAAGATATATACTATAGAAGGATATGCACAATAAGAATTGAAGATATGTACCATATAAGGAGGCAAAACCCATCTGTCATTCTCTAGGCCCCGAATAGAGGTGCCACTTCTACAAAAAAAAAAAACGGCAGGTTGTCTATTGACCTTTTAACACACACAATTTCAGTTTGTCTTGTCTGGCACATGAGAGAGTACAAATATACAATAATTTTCCACTAAGATCAGTTTTCTGTTGTTATGCAAAGACATTTTGTGAAAGGAAATTAATTTCCACCACAGTGGTTACAGTCAAATCATATAAAACAGGGAAATCACTCCGGAACTCTGTCCTTTCTGTCTTGCCTGCACTCGAGACGGTTGTTGTTCACAAAATTGACTTTTAATTATTTTTTTTTATTTTTTTTACTTTTGTCACTTCGCTTCACACACCAACATTCTGTCGCCAATGGTCACTGACGTTCATGTCGCTGGAAGTCTTCCAGCACTCCATTGAAATGAATGGGATCATGAAGCTTTGTCGCTGGCGGTGTGAATGGGGATTTAGAAACAGTTTGAACATCTTAGAATGTCAGTGGAGAATGGCATATAGTTCATACACATACATCCACCCGTTATATTGCCAAATGTACCCAATTTTTATATCAAAAGATAAAATATACCAGGATAACCTGACTTCTCTTGAAACTCCCCTGCTTCACAGCATAGTGATGATATGCTAAATTCTGCATGCACATTGACGTGATTGGTTACAAAGTAGTTTGTGATGTAGGAAACACCTGCGATTTCAAACTGCAGTTTTGAAATTGTCTTTCGTTCACAGCAGTTTTAAGCAGAACAAAATTCTCAGCAGTGGTGTTGACTGAATTTGCACATGGTTTGTCTGAAAGCATATTAAAAGCACCATATTGACATAAACAGCATTAACAACGTGATTTTCACCACAGGGGGTCTTTAAAAGAAACAAAATACTCAGGAACAGAACAACCTAGTGTAACACACATAGAACTACAATGACATGAAAGAAACACAGGGCTTATACAGACAGAACAATCCAATCAGAGAAATGTGAAACCCCCTGAAACATCTCATTAGTGAGAGCACACTCATTTTTAAAAAAATATATTTTTATTTATAAATGAGTTTTTTTATATATATAGATATGAAATGTTGAAAAGAATGTTTAAACATGAAACTAAGTTACTCAACTAGATAGCTATATCACTGCAACTTTGCTCATCAATGATAGATCCAAAGTGGTAGTATCTTGACTTGTGTTATGAGTGAATTTGGGAGTCATTCCAAAGGTTTCATGCGCACGTTAGGGACACAAAACTGTAGTTCTGAAGCTTTGCGCGATCCGAAGCGCAGATGTTTCGAGTCGAATGATCCGAAGCGTGATTCAAAAAACCTATGTCACGTGACTACAGCTAAATGAAGCCAAAATAATGTATCTTTGTTAATTGTTTATCTTGTGTTTTTATATATATATATATATATATATATATATATATATATATATATATATATATATATATATATATATATATATATATATATATATACATTATACACGAATCCGGAGGTCTACGGAATATATATATATATATATATATATATATATATATATATATATATATATATATATATATATATATATAAAATATGGTAAACATTTAACAAAGATACACATTATATAGGCAAACACAGTGCTAACATTACTACTGGTCAGGTGTGGTCTAGTTACAATGACAATTTGGTTATTTTTGCATGTCTCCAGGGGCCCTCTTGCTCTTAATTCATGTACTCCATTTGCTTTATTGATTAATCCTAATGTATACAATACATACAGCTTAATGGAAAAGTTTTCCTTATATTTCTTTCAGGGCCAATTAAGAGGCCTAGGCTCTGCCCCTGCCTTCATTTTCAGGCAGGAACTGCTAGTGTCTGCTGCCCTCCGGATTCGGTCTACGGACAAATAAAACCAAAGAAATATACGCCAAAGAATCTTATAATTGAATCTATTTGATACTTATTTAAATTACTAACTGTTAAATAAATCTTATTTGAAAAAGTCTTTAACTGTTCGTATTTATTACAATTAAGGGACTAAACCTGTTAATTAGAAGTGGTTTCCACATTTTGGTCTTGTATCTTGTACATGACTTTCAAAACCTCTACAGGCAGACAATAGCTTCACACCTTGTATCGATTGTATTAGCAAGATTGGCACTTCAATAATACAAAGTGACAATAAAATCACCTGAAAACTATCTAAAGCACAAAACTCTATTTGTGAATGTGAAATGGACTTGAATTGATTGAAGAGTGTAATATAAAGTGTTTTTCAGTTTGGACTGGAAACAGAGCTCTTCTTGTATGCATATTACCAGCAGATTTAGAAGATGAGTTGGCAGTGAGCTGTGTTGTTATGGCCTGGTGCTATAGTGCCCATCCAGAGGGTTTTGGTTGGCAGTGGCAGTGTACCGTGAAGGTTGGCACTGGTGAACCTCACCACATGGGTTTGGTGCCGCCTATGTCATTCATTTCCAATTGGTCGAATCCGTTCTCTAGATAAAAGTCCTGAATGGTGTAGCATATGGGTGGTGAGAGGCAGCAGGCTGGTGAAACAGTGGTTTCATCAATTGTGCATCTAATTGTTTTATGCATAGAAACATGTTAAGCTCAGTACACTTAATTGAATAATGGATGTCCCTGCTTCACTGCAGCTATTTCACCGCCACTCAAATCAACTCTCGGTTTGCAAGACTACAGAATTTAAACTCATCTCATGCCTTTTGTGTTTTACCTGCGATCCAGAGACGAGCCGTGTTAAGAAAGTCCACCGTGAGCCGAGGCCATGTGAGTGACAGGCTCTTATCAGCAGGCCAGCTGGCTGATGAGAGGTCAGTGAGGGTCAGCTTGAATTAAAGAGCACCTAATTAAAATGTCCCCGGTACAAGCCCGCCGCTGCTGCTCCATTTATCTCCTCACGCAGACGCTAACGGAGATATGTGCTACAAATAAAGGAGCGCCGCAGTATAACTTCCAAGTTCAACAGCGTGTGATAGCCGATGCATTGAACTCCCTCCGCCGTTTGTGTGTTTCTGTCTTGAATAATTCTGAAGTCTCATTGTCCACTGCTATGACCTTTCCCCCCCTCCCTCTTATTCACAGGACGGGTAGAGCTGTGCTTTGAGTGTTGTATCCCTTTGAGTCTTTGAGATAATTAGCCTTCTGCTTCTCAGAGGGTTTTTGAGGTCCAGTTAACAAACCTCTTTTTTTTTCTTCCCATCCTTGACAGCTTTCAGCCATGAGGAATCATTATTTTTCTTATGTTATCATTTCCCATACTTGTAATGAGAAGTGCTTGTAAACCTAATGTTGGCAATGAAAAAAAAAAACTTGGTTTATCATTTGAGAATTAAAATATTCATGAAAAATGTTATACATTTGTACAGTTGTACTACTGTTAAATATTATAATACTAAATACTGTTTTTATTATACAAGGAATTTAAGAAAATGCTCCTAGTTGACTTGGCTAACATGCAGCTATTTATAGAAATAGTAGTTGTTTGGCACTTTCTGCAGATCGCTTTTTGGCATTTACCATTTATTCTGGGTCTTTACACACACCGCAGGTAAACTGATGGTTGTCTCTTGTAAAAATCTTGGCACTATGAGAGTTTTGTCACATATCAGGCTGTCATTACAAGTCTCTAGGAGGCAGTTGTTGGTAGTGAGGAGGGAGGAATGAATCAGTCTGGAACGGATGGTCCATTGTGATATAGGGACTGCTAGAAAGAGTAATGAAACTAGTCAAGCACAGTTACCCTAATGTGAACTATCTAATGGATGAAGAATTCAAGCAGTAGAGGCTTCCGTGAGCAGCCCTTCAGTTTAACACGTATAGTACAGGTATCTCTTTATGTTATGTTGTCTTTTTTCCTTTTCTTTTTTGCTTCAAATATCTTTTACTTTGTTTTTTATTTTTCAAACAGACTTTAATGTGATTTCTGACATTTAAAAGGAACAGATGACTGATTCATGAATAACTTGATGTTAGTTTAGTAGCATTTTACTTTAAAGGTAATCAAAGGTCATCATCAAAAGGTCATCATAAAATGTTACCACTAATGTACCATTTTATTTTATTTTTTTAAAATATGAATATACATTTGTTTTATGCATGTTACACTTTTGAATAGGTGAATGCCTTTAATTTCTTAATGCCTTAACATTATGCCATGTTAAGACTCCACGTCCTTTAGTTTATTTATTTATTTGTTGGGTTAGGTAGGTCAGTGTTTCCCAACCGGGGTGCCAGTTTGCTGTCTGACGTGAGCAGGGGCGCCATGTAAAAGGTGTCGGCACGCACTTGCATCGCGGTTCATCTGATGACGCATCTTTAATATGGGTTGTAACTTGAAAATAATTCTTTATGTATGTTTCTGTCGATGGATACACGTGCTGGCTCCTTAAGTTATACACTAAAACAATATATAATACAATAAAGGAAAAGAAAAACATGGGCAAAACAGTCTCTCTTTGTAAACTCTGTTCAATGCATGCGAGTGCTGCCGTATGTTCGAATATGAGCAGTCATTTTGCCGTCATCACCCGCGTGTAGAATGAGAATGAGAACTCACGCGCTGTGAGAAGATTTATCTCTGTTCACTCATCCCAAAGCGCGCACTCATCTCACAGCGTGCACATTTTTATTTCTCTTTCACATTTTGCGCTTAAACAGACAAACTCACACAAAAAGGATGTCAACATGTCCATCTTGATGAGTATCCAAGCAGACATAGTCTAAATATGCCTTAAGTGAACTTTATACAGTCGAGAAAGACGACGCATATCCCTGCATGTCAAACAAAGATAAGGACATCACTCACTGCTCTTGATTGAATAGCTTTTGTAAGTTTAATAAGGATTCATTTTAATTTAAAGTTATTTATGCAGTTATTTTACATTTGGTTACTTTATTCAATTTCTCTACCTAAAAACTAATGTTAGACCTACCTGAAAAACCTTGTTTATTTTATCAGTATCTTTGCTTAATATTGTGCTGCTGCTGGTATTTAAGTTATTTGTTCTTATTTATTTTAATTTTTTTTGATAATAGTCCTTTTTTACCTGAACATAGCAAATACCGAACTGTACTGAAACCATGAACCTAAAACAGTGATAACAAAACGAACCGTGAGCACAACATTTAGAACATTTTCAAAGGGTGCCATGACTGAAAAAAGAACTGGGAAACACTGAGGTATGTAATGGCTATTACTTTTGCTCATACTTATTTGAAAGTGGTTTAGTGATGAAACCTATTGTATTCTATAGTATAGTATGCAATCCTATAGTATTTCGCGGCAGTGGCTCAGTGGTTCATGTAGGTTGTCTACAAACCGGAAGGTTGGTGGTTCAATCCCCGGTTCCACCTGACCAAGTGTCGAGGTGTCCTTGAGCAAGACACCTAACCCCAGCTGCTCCTGACGAGCTGGCCTTGCATGGCAGACCCTGCCGTCGGTGTATGAATGAATGTATGAATGGGTGAATGTGAGGCAATATGTAAAGCGCTTTGGATGGCGTAGGGTCTGTTGAAAGCGCTATATAAATGCAGTCCATTTACCATTTTATATTTCATAGTATTGGAGTTGTTTGACTTTGACCAGTGTGCAGTTACCTAGCAACCAAATAGCGTCACACTAAGAGTACATTTACACAACAACAATGTACTAAAAACATAAACATTTTTCCTTTGCGTCTCTTGCATACAGACAACAATTTTGTCAAAACGATCCCCATTCACACGGATACACAAAAATTATTAAAAGTGCTGTAGGCTATTATGCTGCCAGTCCAGTAGTTGGAGATGTGACTTGATCAAGATCTACATCTGAACACAAAATACGCATGCGCACGACGTCACCGGTTTTATACATTCACGTTTTTAAAGCTAGAGATGCATAACGTTATTGTTTTCAAAGGTTTGCATTTTCAAGCACCCAAAACGACATTGCCGTGCAAAACGCCTAAACGTTTTTTAAGTTTCAGTCACTGATAAGTCCCTGAATTCTGGTTGCAAGTATTTTGGGCCATTCATCCTTGGAAAATGTCTCCAGTTCAGTCAGGTTTGATGGTTTCTGAATGTTTTCGATGATATTCAAGGCTGGGGACTGGGATGGCAATTCTAGAGCATTGTATTTGTGTCTGTACATGAATTCCTTGGTTGATTTGGAGCAATGCTTTAGCTCATTCTCCTGCTGAAACAACCAACCCCGGCGTAACTTCAACCTCTTGACTGATTCTTGAACATTGCTCTTAAGTATCTGCTGATACTGGATGGAAACTATACGACCCTCAGCTTTGACAAGGTTTCCAGTACCTGTGCTTCTCATACAGCCCCAGCATTTTACAGTAGGGAGCAAGTTCTTCTCCTGGAATGCTGTGTTATTTTTTCCGCCATACAAAGTGCTTCTGGTTGTGACCAAATAGCTCTATCTTAGTTTCATCTGTCCACAGCACATTATTCCAAAATGATTCTGGCTTGTCCAGATGAGCCTTTGCATACCTCAAATGACTCTGCTTGTTGGCAGTACGTAGAAAGGGCTTTTTCCGCATCACCCTTCCATTGAACTGTTCCTTGTGGAAAGTACGCTGGACTGTGGAGCGATGTACATACCATCAGATGTTCTTGGAGCTCTTGGAGGTGGCCTGTGGTTTGTCTGTGACCCATTCTATCCATTCTTCGCCTTTGCCTTTCAAATATCTTTCTTGGCCTTCCACATCTTTCCTGCAAGGACTGTTCCTGTGGCCCTCCATTTTCTAACTTTATTTCCGACTGTGGAGACAGGGACCTTAAACCTTTGTGATAACATTTTATATACTTCTCCTAATTCATATTGATTAATTATGCTAGTTTTTAAGTCATTAGGGAGTTATTTTGAGGTTTCAATGTTGCTACTTTCCAGTAAAGAATCAAAGAGAAGCACAACTAGCAATTAGCTAACTTGAATATCTTTTTTTCATGATTGGTTGCACCTGTGTTTTCAGTCAAATGTTCATTAAGCCAATTACATCAGTTTTGTGTTGCAATCAATCAGCATTAAATGACTTAAGGTATTAAAATCAACACAATTGAAAAGGTGGTCAAACTTTTTCACTGCCTATTTGTCACATTTCATTTTATTTCATACAACTCAAAACTGCTACATTTAAGAATGTTGGTCTGAAAAACATTTATCAAGCTTTCTCTATGAACTGAATGGCATATGACTAGGATCTTTACTTAATATAGAGCAAATTATCATGTAGCCTCAGAGAGGTGCCTAAACTTGTCCATTAAACCATATATGGCTCCATCATTCAGCTGGACCACATGTGGTCGTGGCATAGACAATGTTTTTTTATGTTGTTGTTCACTAATAACATTTGTTTAATTAAAAACAAATAAATACAGTGCAATCTAAAATTCTATTTTTTAGATTAAAATTTTTTTGGACCGCATTACAGTTATGAATATTTTTTTTTAATATAATAGTTTCTTTGGAATTATTTTCATTGTGAAAAGTCAAATCTCAAATTTATTCATTATGCAAGTGTGTGGTAAAACAAACTGAATATTAAACATATATTTCCAAATGATATTTTAGTTAGCTTTGACATTAGTGGCAATATAAAAGATAATTATTTATGGGTTTAATTTTGGTACAGTCTATGGTTTGAACATTAGCTTATTAGCATTAGCTGGCAAACATGTACAACAGCAATAAAAAATGTAGTCTGAGCCTTTACGAACAAAAAATGAAGACACCACATTTATAAAAATATAAAGTCATATAAAGCCACCCTCTGTTCAGTGTTGCCAGCTATTCTCCAAGGAAAGTAGCTAAAGCCTGCTCAAAATGTCGCTAAATGACTTCAAACGGCAACTAGCATATCCGTGACGTCACCACGTCGTACTTGCCTAATGTGTTTTCTCCCCAATCCATGCTCATATACTGTATTTTTAAAATAATATAATATAGCCGACTGTCCAACAAAGAGATTCTCATTTCCTATATCTTTTTGTCATATAATAGAACAAGTATGATATAGTGAATGACTACATTTTTATATAAAATTATCTGAATTGAGAGATGTCAGAAACTGGATAGAGTAAAGCTCTGTGGTAGTGAGTAATATAAGTGATAAGCACAAGAGAAGAATTGAAATCGTAACGGGTCAAACTAAATCCTTCAAATATAAAACAAAGGAAGAAGATGTGATAAATCCATGGCAGAGCTCGCTCATTCACGTCTGTCAGCTGCTGCGTGTGTTCAACGGCATGCGCTTCAGCTTCCCTCAGCCATTCGTTGAACAGGGTCAACGCAGAGAGAGGTGTGACGGCAGGGGAAAGCAAGACCTCGCGCTTGCAGGGCGTACTGGCAATATTTGTAAAGTAGCTTGACATTTGTCCAAAAAGTCACCAGATTTGTCGCTAGTTGCTTTTTGGGGAAAAAAGTTGTAAAGTGGTCTGAATAGTTGCTAAATTTTGCGACAAATTCACTAAGCTGCCAATACTGCTAAGTTTAGTAACATCATGGTAGTTTAAACTAGGGCTGTTTGATTATGAAATTTATGGAATCGATTCTAATTCCTGGTTCAGTCTCATGAGCTGAGGTAAACGCATCCGCGCTTGCGGCAGTAGTTCTCTGCGCATGTTCAGTCTGGCACGTTTTCAGTTCATGCCTTTGGAAGCTTAACTTTTAATAGGAATTAATTTGAGAAGTAAAAACACTCACTTTGCTCCGCCGGCCGCACCATTTACATGAATGCCTGCAGCTGCGAGCTGAGCTGTGAGTCCAGGGGGGTGGGGTATACACGATCATTCGAATATATAGTCCAGGGTTTCTCCTGATACAAATCCATTTGCTAATCGCTAAAGTAACCCTTTAATTATTAGCAAAATTCACTCCATTGCAGAGACCTGTGGTGCACTGAGTAAGCTCTGATTGGTTTACATCTTAAACATGCGCACAAGAATGTTGTAGCATTCTGAATTAAAATATAAATACATAATAAAATCGCAGCCTTATATTAATGCGGTTAAGAAATCTTGTGCTCAAAGTTAGGGGTTGATTGCATGTACATATGCATAATTTACTGTTATTACAATAGTAAGTTAATGTAACATATGTCACAAGGACACTGTAAAATAAAGTGTTACCCAACCGCCTAACATCATGGTTTTTCAGGAATCGAGTGACCGTCTGACACTTCAAGGGCACAAATTGATAACTCTAATTTTACAGAGAACAAACTAGCTCAGGCCTCAAATAGATCATTTTACATCACCTCTTAAAGTATGATTACCTGCCACTTGCTTCAGAAATCCATAAATCTGGATTTGTTCCATTGCATTATGACTTGGCCGGTGTCCGAAGAGGGGTGGATCACAAAGCCAGAGGCGACAGGTATAATAGCTCACGGAAGACAGGTCATGAAGTGAAGAAATGAGAGCGCCCGTATCCCACAGCAGATGATCAGTCGTCAATGAGTTTACTGCATCCTTATGCTCCAGCCCTTCCCTCCACTTTGCATGCACCTCCAGCTTCTCTTTTAACACAAGAGTATTCTAGCAAGGGCGAAAAATGACCAAGTTCCAATGTATTGCTCTCCCTCCTCAGACTGTCTGTTTTTTTAAACATAATATTAGCTTCTCATTTTCTTAAGCTGCACCCACAACACCTTCCTTATCATACGCTGTTAATGACTCGCATGAAAAATCTTGACGTGCAAAATGAAACCCCACAAGCTCGTGTTCTTCACCCGCCCTTCCACCCCGGCTCTCGACGAAAGCTCATAACATGCATGACTTCTGTGGAGCCAAAATGCATTTTTCCCATTTTCAACTGAAACGTCCCTCCCTATCTCGGCTGCGATGATCAAATACCTTTATGTCTTCCATATTCTTTCGTTCACATTATCAAATTGAGTAAGTCAATCTAATAGGCACATGGGGAAGTGTGGTGACACTGCAATCAGATTAGAGGCGCAGCAGGGAGTGGAACCGGAGAATCTAATATTGCTTTGTGTGGAGTGTTCGGAGCCCGGGTAATGCATCTCTCAGAGACCCGTGGCCCAAATGAGAGACGTGCCAGCCTGCAGAGCTGCAGTGTCCTTGGAGGAGAAATTTTTCGGCGTAACGCAGAATGTAAGGTGTTATCCTGTATATACGCCATGCCAGTATGTTTCCAGCATTGGTCTGTTGGGAAAGACGTTCATAACAGCAGATTCAGATTTATTAAGGTATTACCATGTAGCACGTAGGAGACCATATAGGACAGAGCTATTTCCCCTTTAGTAGTGAGGCATAAATTCAGACTTCTTTATAATGCAGAAGTGTTATTTTATGAGATGTTATGTTCAACAGTACTGCTGTGAAGCTACTTAAAGTCATTTTGCTTTATGTAATGATGGTGACGTATCTCTTTCTGTGTTTGGGAGACCAACTTTGGTCGTTGTGCTACGCCTCTTGCTGTTTGAAAATATTTACACACCCCTTCATGGTTCCTTCTCTAGGCACGTACCCATATGGTTAGAGGCTCTGGTTTTGCTGAGATTTATTCCCTTAGGCATATTTTACCATACCCTCAAGATTTGGTGTGTGTTTTCTATTTTTTACCCACACACTTTTTATTTATTCATCACCAGGTCAATACAAACAGGTAGTTGCCATTTTTGTGTGTAATAAACACACACACAAAACACGCACAAATATAAAAGATAAATGGTCAAATGTACAGTGGTCATCATACTGCAAAAATATTAAAGCACAGAATGCAATGATTGGCCAGTCATAATAAGTATTCCAGAGAGCCAAGGAATAATCAGAAATATTTAAAGGGTCTTTCCTTTTTGGATTAATCCTAATTTATTCAACTTTTAGCCTCTGTAGTGCACCATCTCTCCTCGGCGAGTGTGTGAGAGAAACCGAGAGAGTGAAATGTCAGTGTGGAAAGATCTGTGTTGAATTTGGCTGATGTTTGCATGAGGGCTGCCATCATGTTTGGCTTAACTCCTCTTTACCCACACAGTGGCACCTGCATTAATCACAGCAGGGGTCTGAGACTCAGTTTTACATGCCATAGTATTTTAGGACCAGGAGACGGTGAGAGTGAGATAGCTGACCATCCAGCCAAACAGATTGACAGACCAACAGACGATTGCAGCCAGAGCAAACAGGAGGAGAGCTGGCGCTCCGGTGGGAATGTGGGACAGTGAGGGGCGAGCTCAGCTCAGACCCGCAGTGCATCTGTGTACCCGCTGATCTAGATTAGTTTAGTGGCAGATCAGCTGGACAGAGCTGAATGCTCTGAAATGCTGGAGCTCCTGGTGTGCTTCAGGAAATGGCCCTGCTGTTAGTGGCAATGCAGTGACCCCACTGTGAATGTCTCTGCTGTGATGGATGGGGCGAAAAGCCTTGTCTAAAACGCACTTACATTTTAAAAGCACATACAAGCATTGTAACGGTATACTTTTGGTGTACTGTATTTCTAAAGAAATATACTAATTTTAGTAACTCATTGATTGGTAGTCTCAGCATTCTGTTTACTGTCATCTAATACATATAGAGTGGTGCAGGTATAACATCACGTTGTAGGCCAAATTAGCATTTTAGCACTTCTGGTTCCCTTGTCCCAAAGTCAGTGGGTTTTTTGAACAGGGTTTTGGTTATATGGCTGAAATAAGGTCTGTGGTGAACACACGCTTAAGACTCTTTCTCGTTTTATTCTACAACATAAACTACAGAGGCATTTTTACTAAATGCTTTATGACTGCATTTAGGCTTCAAAATTAATAAAACTTGTGCTCATATGTGATAATTATCTTAATGGACAAAACTTTTTGATCACAGAGGTTGTTTTTTGTGATAATCCAAAAGCCTATGAGAAAATCCTATTGGTTTTTTTCTCGAGGGAACCAGTGCGATGCTAACTGATGGGTGTCCTACAAAGTCACATCATACCTGCATCATTCTACATGTACACAGTGAAACTACACTGCACAATGATTTTTCAATTTTGTGCAGTAAATAAAGATTTTTGGAATACATTGCACATGAAAATACTATTCTTTCTACTTTAAAGAAGAAGAAAAAAAACTTGCTTGGCATTTCTTTATAATTAAATGTGCGCCTATTCAAAACAAAGGCATAGTTTGATGACGCCAAGTTTGAGCTCTGCATCTTGGGACATGTGGTCTTCACCTCCCAGCCAGTGGAAAAGAATCGGGATAGGACTCGGGCAGAAATCATGTTGATGGATGCGGTTATTAACGTTACTGTAGTGTGATGCAGAGCAGGACCGAGTGTTGTGGAGCTGAGCAAGGCCACTGGAGCGATTGTTACACAGACACTAGCAGCCATATCACCCTGTAGCCCAAGAATGGTTTCCCACTGAAGCTAAGCAGGGCTGAGCCTGGTCACTACTGGAGACAAACTGGGAAAACTAGATAGCTGCTGGTAGAGGTGTTAGTGAGGCCAGCAGGGGGCGCTCACCCTGTGGTCTGTGTGGGTCCTAACACCCCAGTATAGTGATGGGGACACTATACTGACAAAGGGCACTGTCCTTCGGATGAGACGTTAAACAGAGGTCCTGACTCTCTGTGGTCATTAAAAATCCCATTCAATCCCTGGCCAAATTTGCCCATTGGCCCCTGTCCATCATAGCCTCATAATCATCCCCCTCTCCTGATTGGCTTCATCACTCTGTCTCCTCTCCACCAATCAGCTGGTGTGTGGTGGGCATTCTGGCGCAATATGGCTGCCGTCGCATCATCCAGGTGGATGCTGCACATTGGTGGTGGTTTGAGGAGATTTCACCCTTCAATGTAAAGCGCTTTGAATGCCTAGAAAAGCGCTATATAAATCAAACTAATTATTATTATTATTATTATTAAATACACAAGAGAGACGGGACATTTATTATGACGGGACACAGTTACCGTCACCATTTCGGCTTTTCCGGTCATGAGTATAAGGTAAAGCAGCTCTGTTTATCATATTAGATACATTTAAGTGTGTTTAAAATGATGTTATGACGTTACTCTGTGCGTTTGCTCAGCGGCTGCTGTGATACTTGTTCACACTGCTAAGAGTAAAGCGCTTCTGCAGAATAAAACCGGAAACCGAGGGTAACGCAGATATGACACAATTGGCAGGTGACTCCCTCAGACTTCCTTGCTCCTTGGTTAAAATAGCAATTTTTGCACAATTTACAAATAGTTCATAGTTCAACTTTAGTTTACAGAAAGTCCTCAACTGAACAAAATATTTTACTGCAAAAATACAACATAGTGTATATGTAATTGTGTAATTTGCTAGCAATTTCTGAGTGAAACAGTTTCAGTGTAGTCCAATTTGTCAGTTATTTAATGAATCATTCAGAAAGATTCACAAACACATTTTCAGACCACAAAATCTGGATATGTGAGACTAATTGGCTGATCACTGCCTAATTACTTGATCCATATGATGGAGAATGAACAGCTTTGATTCTTTATAGCCTACTGCTCCTTTTTTCCCCAAATGATATTTCCTTGCCCAATTTGTCAGTTTACCTGAATGTGCTTTTCTAAACAATAAAAAAAAGAAGAATATTAGTTTCTTAGAATTGCTTTGCTATCCTTGGTTATATAATTATTCTTATATTGAACTTGAAAATCCTGTACCTTTGTAATTGTTTCCGTTTGCTGTCGTGTCTGTTAATTTTTTTTTTGTACCGAAAGTGATTAATCTTAAAAGAATGAACAGTGTTTGTTGGAGGGAAGTGTGGAGAAGATTATGCCCTTTCATTCAAGTGATGAATGCTTCCTGCAAAAGCATCCTTCTTCTTTCAGGAATGTGTAACAGTGAAGTGATTGCAAGGGTTGCCGGAAACCCTTGGTATTAATTCGTATTCTACAGAATGTGCTCAGAGCTGGCTTCTCTCACCAGGCACTGCAAGAACAATGGCCCATTCTTAAATACATACACGGTTACAACTTTTACTTAGCTTTTTTTGTATATTTCTGAATTATAGTGGCTGAATCTGAATACTGTAATAGCTTCTTATTTGGATGAATCATGCACAATGATTGATGATAAAAGTGATTTTTTTTAAATGCACAGTAATTCAAGTGATGGGGCATTTTTTTCAGCAAGACATTCCCATATGGACCATATGTTTTAATAAATAAATAAATACACAGCAGTCACAATATGGGATGAATTCCAAAGCACAGGAGAGACATCCAACCGATATATTATATTTTATATCAGATTTTCTCTCTTCTTTTCTAACCCTTACAAGTGAACATAATGAGATCTCCCTTTTGACCCTGGAACATTAGTTTCAAAAATCTGCCACATAAGGGATGTCCGAGGAAATGAATGCTGCATTATTTATGTGCTACGGCACTGAATTTATGATACAGTAACACGGTCGCACGGTCATCTTTTGTCTTCCTTAATTCCTGACTGTCATATGGAGCCTTATAATATATATGTTGAAGCAGAAGTCTCCCTATGGCAGTGTATACACTTCTTTTATTGGTGCTGAGAAGCTACAAGGATATCACACTGCAAAGATGTGCAATTATTTTATGGGTTGCTTTGTCCTCCTGCCAGGAACTAGCAGCATCTGGCCGTGTCAGCACTTCTGTGTTCTCTTAGACATAAAACGGCCTGAACTTTACGCCTTGAACCGGAAGCTGGTTTGGTAGGTTACACAGTTTTCCTTTCAAGTTCAGTTCTGTTCATTTTAATGCTGATTCAAAGTAGTATTTTTAATTTCAGAACTTTCTTTGAAGCTTATCGCTGTCTCTTTTAAACAGGGTTAACTGTACAGACACGCTTTTGCTAAAATGAACATTTACTACAGCGAAAAGTGATTTTTCAAGTAGATAAATCTGGCTGCTTTATCAGTTCAAGCACATTTGAATGATAAATCTGAAAGAGTGTCACATGGTGCTCTGCCCCATTCTGGCAGAAAGAAAATAATAGATCAGCATAATGTTGAATCAGGTGCGATATTAAATTCCAGAATGAGCTTCCAGGGCAATAAATCATTCCTTTTTTTTAATGATCTTTAAAATGTGATTCTTGAAATGTCAACTCAACTCTCTGAAGTCTATCAAAGGGGTGTTTTAATAAGACAAACAGCAAAATAAACCGAGTTCATTAACAATTTAGTGATGAAAGGCTTGTAGCAAGAGAGATTTGATTGCGATTTAATACGATTAAAAGGAATAGTTAATTCCAAAATAAACATTTTGTAATTTACTCAAGGATCTGGGATGTTTTATCTTATGCTCACCAGGGCAAAAACAGTGATATTGTCACAATTGTATTTTATTTAAAAAAAAATTTTTTTTAGCTTTTGTGCTCAAGAACAATTTATTTTATCAATTTTGAAAAAATAAAATGTATGTTTAAGAGTTTAGTAATGTGGATTTAACCCCAAAATTAAAATCATCCCATAATTTTCTCACCCTCAAGCAATCCTAACTGTATATGGCATTCTTCTTTCAGCCTAACACAGAATTATATTAAAGGGGTGGTTCCGTGTTTTAAAAAAAAAGGCTTGGTTGTGTTTATGGGGCACAGTATAACATGTCTTAACACTTTTTTTTTTCTTTTTTTTTACGCCATATTTTTCTTATATTTGACCTTTATTCAACACCGCTGTCTCCACTGTCCTTTGAACGGCTTATTTGCTTCCTGATTCTATGAAGCCCATCCCTCTGAAAACATGTGCCGTAAGACTTGGGCATGGCGGAAACTTAGGTGAGAGTTGATGCCTCTCGTAAACAAATAGGGCTGGGCAACAAACTCAAGCTACTCTGACATTTCTCTTTATAACGTCTCTTTTTAGACATTTCCAATTTTTGATCAGTTTTGTTTTGCTCTATTCTCTGCTCTTAGGCGTTCGTATGTTACACATCATTCACTCTTTCACCGGAACTTGACTCAGATACGAATTTTACCGTAAGACAGTAGTTTAGAAAGTTATAAATATGGATTTTTTTCTTACAAAAATGCTTCGCTTCACCTTTAAAATAACTAATTAACCCTGGAGCTGTATGGATTATTTATATGTTGGATGGATGTGCTATTTTGGGCTTCAAAACCTCAGTTACTATTTACTCCCATTATAAAACTTGGAAGAGCCAGGATATTTATTATTTTAAACTCTGATTGCGTTTGGCTGAAAGAAAAAAGAAAAATGTAATATACATCTAGGAGGGCTTGAGGGTGTGTGGGATGGATTACATGTTTGGTTGAACTAACCCTTTAAATTTTACCCAGTCCCTCACATAAATCCATTGTTTGGCTTTAAAATCTATTGCATGAGTCATATGGACCACTTTTATGGAGCTTTTGTAGTCTTTTTGGAGCACTTTTTTTTATGGACTTTCAAAGAGCTTTTACAGAAACCTCCTTTTGTATTCCACAACAAGTAGCAGCACACAGATTTGGAGCAACATGAGGGTGTAAATAATGACAGAATCATGTCTGGGTGAATTATTTCATTACAGATTTTTGCTTTCAAATCACACCAGTATCTAAGGCCATGCTGAGTACAGCTTGCTTCTTAAAAAGATAAAAAATTTATTAGGTCTCAAACAGTGATTTAGATCTTTTAACCTCATGATTTATGATTTAAAACTGCACATTTAAAGCATTACCGAAAGCAACAGACAACTGAGACATCAATGGTCAAAATGGACTGCAGGGCAGTCGCTGCCTAATGGTTAGAGAGTACGAATTTTCTTGTGTTGCAGTCCACAATGCAGTTTTGACTCTTTCATGGTGTTTTTGACCGTGAAATATGTTTTTAAATGTTAAAATATATGAATGTGGCCAAACAAACTGTTTACATGCAAAAAATGGCTTTGCAGAAGCACTCCCACATAATGTGTAAGCTCACGTATTTGAAGTCGGACTTCAAATACACGCCTTGCACCGCTTGCAACATGGTTTCCCACACAAACTGTTTGGCTTCTCTTCAGATCAGGATACAGTTGCATTCCCGTGTGGGGTGGCTGCAAAAGAACGAAAGGAAGGGAAAATGCAAATGCCTGGAGAACAGTGCAAAGGGGCAAGGCTGGCGTTTGCTGCAGTGCTCTTCACTGCATTTTTGAGGAATATCGGCAGCATTCGTGAGGTGAAAATGTTTACATAATCAAACGGTTTACCCTTCAGCATTGAAAATAAATCAGCTGCAGCAAACCCCATTTATTTTTCATTGCAAACTAAGTGGGATCATGAATCTCTTTTTCCGCGGTGAAGCTCCAGTTCATTTGAGTCTGTTTCTAAGCTTATTGAAAGGATGAGGGTTTTAATTAACCACCAGTGATGCTTTTGTTGAGGTCTGTCTGTGGAATGGTTTTGTTTGGTGGTTTTTGTGTGGGGTCCTGATAAGAGGCAATTTATTTTATTTAGCTTAGACTTCTTTAAGATTCTGCTTTCTCAAAAGACTTTGCTCATTTGAACATTAGCCAGTGAATAAATTAATTTACATCTAAAGTATTTCTTATGCTGAAATACATACTGGCATATCACATAGATCACCCATACAACATTGTCTGCTGCAAAGTTTATTTTTTATTGAAATATACATGAAATAAGCATTTATGTACTTGGTTTCTGTGTGCATCGGCCTGTAGAGTGCCTGAGCAGATATAAATATTGATATCTTCTGGAATGGATATCACAATACTTGTAATAAATAATGTAATATTATTTTATATCCCTCTCACTTGGAGAAAGAGCTCATGATCTGTGCAAATCGTTGATTGAAATGATATCAGATAATACAGCCATGCAAAGTTTCCCTAAAGAAACTAGTCAAACCTGGATTTTTATACATCTAGATCCGTAAAAAATAGAACATTAATAACATGTTTGTATGCATGTATGTATGTATGCTTGTCTTATACATCACATGGATAGCTGTGTATGTGTGCGTTGTTTACCTTGGGGAGGTAATGACACCAGAATGCATTGTGGGATGACGACAAGCTGGTGGAGGGAGTGTGATGCTCTGGGCAATGTTCTGGGAAACCCTGGGTCCTGCCATTCATGTTGACATAATTTGACATGTGCCACCTGCCTAAACATTGTTGTAGACCAAGTGTACTCTATGACAGAGATGTTCCCTGATGGCAGAGGTTTCTTTCAACAATATAAAACACCCTGCCACTGCACACATTGTTCAGGAACGGTTTGAGGAACAGGATAAAGAGTTTAAGGTGTTACCTTGGCCTCCATATTCCCCAGATTTTGATCCAATAAGGCATCTGTGGGATGCGCTTGACCAAGTTCGATACACTGCGGCTTGACCACAGGACACCTTTAGGGGTCTTGTAGAGTTTATTCCTTGTTGGGTCAGTGCTGTTTTGGCAGCACGCAGAAGACTAACAGCATATTAGGCAGGTCAACTTCATGCTTTGGCTCATCTATATATAATCAGATCTTTAGAAACGATCTGCTGAAAAATACCACGACAGCTGACTCTGAGTTCACCTCTTCAATGGTTGCATAATGCCTGTTTTATCAGCAGTGATTAGTAAATTGTTTTGACAACATTATTAGTCCATGACTAATGTCTTTTCAGCTGTATTTAAAGGATAATGACACAGAATCCTGCATTATGGATGCAGCAATGATATTACGTTCAGCGGTAAAAGCTGTGAACCAGGCATTTTGTGAATCATATTGACCTGCTGTATGTCAAGCAGAGTCTAATATGATCAGCACATTGTTATATCAGCCTTGGCTGCAGATTTACGTGCTGAAAATAGCGTTCTCATGGTTGAATGGCATCTCAGACATTCACAACATGAAAGATCAGATGAAATTGCTGCATCTTAATTTAAATGTTTCCCAATAGATTGCATTAATGTTAATCATAGTTTGAATGTTTCAAAATAGACAACATCACGGAATCTTTATTTGAATATTAAGGAAATGCTGCCCCGAAATGTGTATCACCCAGAATATAATTGTTTTTCAAATCAATACTTTTTTTTTAACCTCTTTTCACCGATCAGCCATTACATTATAACCACCTTCCTAATATTGTGTTGGTCCCCCTTTTGCTGCCAAAACAGCCCTGACCCGTCAAGGCATGGACTCCACTAGACCCCTGAAGGTGTGCTGTGGTATCTGGCACCAAGATGTTAGTAGCAGATCCTTTAAGTCCTGTAAGTTGTGAGGTGGGGCCTCCATGGATTGTACGTATTTGTTCAGCACATCCCGCAGATGCTCGATTGGATTGAGATCTGGGGAATATGGAGGCCCAGTCGACACCTCAAACTCATTGTTGTTCACCTCAAACCATTTCTGAATAGGGGTGTAACGGTACACAAAACTGACGGTTTGGTACGTACCTTTGTTTTAAAGTCACGGTTCAGTTCGCTACAGCAGTTTTACAAAATTGCTTTTTATTAATTTTAATGAAAAATGGTTTAAGAAAAAAATGTGTCTGTCCTCTAAAAAAACGTTATAATTTAATTAATTTAAGATAATGCTTTAAAATACATCGGGAGCCCTTACTTGCACATTACTACAATATTAAAGGTTAACAACAGAGCCCAAACTATTAGCCTAAATTCAGTTGCTATTTATTTTTTAGCTTAACACTCATAAGCTTTAGCTTTTAGGCAGTTTTTGCATTAACTTTTACATCTAATTACTTTTTTTAATTCATTGTTGAAATATAATCATTTATACACAGTGGCTGTCATTTTCATGACAGATTTATTTAAATATACATTAAATAAGCAAGACATCACTAACAGGTTAAGTAGAATATAATAATTATATAACCTAATACATATATTTAGCGCAAGAGTTGATTTCTCTAGTGAACTAACAGCTGTGGACACTGAATGTGATGCTACATGACATTTTAAGCTGTTTTATAGTCTTTCCGCGGTTGAAACACTGATTAAGCGATTACACGACATATGATACGTTTCAGTAGCTAAGTTATGTATCCTCAACATACCTTAAGAAATATTAATTAATTTTTATTTTTTAGGAAGAGACGTTCGCATTCACTCACGCGCCGCATCTAGATGCAGTGATCTCTCACATCACATTAAAGAGCGTCACAACGGCATTTATCATTTGAATTTCATGATAACATAGACTGAATAGTTAATATTTTTGCGTGGGAACTCAAATTTGAAGTATGCTCCGCGATTAAAGTAAGCCGACCGTTAACTGTTAAAGATTTTACACACGTGCACCGAACCGAAAGCCCTGTACCGAGACAGTTTGTTTCGGTACGAATACGTGTTCCGTTACACCCTTATTCCTGAAACATTTTTACTTTGCGGCAGGGCACGTTATCCTGCTGAACGAGGCGACAGCGTTTCCATGAAAGGGTGTACATGGTCTGCAACAATGCTTAGGTAGGTGATACGCAGGCCTGTCACGATAAATTTTGCTGAGCGATAAATTGGCTAAGAAATTATTGTGATAAACAATAATGTTGTTCTGAGACAATTTTCATCTAAAATAATGATAATGGCATGTACATAATAATGCAGGTACACCTTTTCAAAGATCAATAAACTTTTATTTCTAAAGACTATTTAACACTAAAAACTGAAAACATGTATCAAATATCCACAATAAATGAGCAAAACAACCAAAAACAATAAAAGCAATGGACTCTCAGTCTGTTAACAAAAAATGCACTTGAATAAGTACCAAAAACAATAAATAAAATGGATGAAAACTGCAACAGATGATTGTGTTTTAGGTGCATATTAGGGGTGGCATGGTTCACAAAACCCACGGTTCGGTTCGTATCACAGTTTTAGGGTCACGGTTTTCGCTTCTGTATGGTTCTTGTTGTTTTTTCTTTTAATCGGTAACACTCCAGATATTTATTTCAGCATATGATATTAAACTTAATTATCCCCAATTTACGATACGGTGCAAAAAAAAATTATATCATGCAATCATGGACAAACTGAACTTGACTTGACCATCTCTGAGGAAAACTAGGTGAGATTTTGATACAGCAAGAGAGAAGACATCGATGACGTGTTTTTCATTTATTTGGCAAATATGGAGAATGTGTATTGCTATCTCTACAGGATCTTATGTGCCTTTTTAGCACACAAAGATTGAACTGAAGAATTAACTTACATTTATCAAACTGCCAACGTCAGTGTAGCTTTAAGCCTTGTTTATACTCGACGCGTCCCCACGATTGTGTGAGGGTATGCGCGGCAAAAATGACATCAGTGCGCAGTGCGCGAGACCCCATTTTGCTTGGCGGTGTGCACGTCAAATTTTGTAACTTTACGCGTGGCTCCGCAACAGAAGAAGCTCGAGTTCCAGGCGGATCTGGCCGAGCATGATGTCTCATCATGTAGGCACCCAGTCTGCGCATCTAGTGTAAACCATAGACTGTAAAAAAACAAAAAAAACAAATGGACAAGGCGCGCGCAGCGAGAGAGAGGAAAACAAACGAGCATGCAAATGGAAATTTTTGTGACCATAAAAATGATCAAGCTCATTTTTTTATTGTGCGATTTATTGATTTATTGACTATCGTGTCAGGCCTAGTGATACCAATGTAACATCTAAACATGGGCACCCTGACTGGTCTGCAGCTATGCAGCCCTAATTGCAACAAACTGCGATGCACTGTGCATTTTGACACCTTTCTATCAGAACCAGCATTACACTGGGAATACCCCATAAGCGCTGCAGGTTTGGAGATGCTCTGACCCAGTCGTCTAGTCATCACAATTTGGTCTTTGTCGAATTAGCTCAAATCCTAAACACTTGCCCATTTTTCCTGCTTCTAACACATCAACTTTGAGGGCAAAATGTTCACATGCTAATATATCCCACTCACTAACAGGCGCCATGAAGATATATAATGTTATGTCTGATTGGTGTTATATATGAAATGTAGTTTTACAGAATATCATGTTTTAATCCACCAGTAAATAATGCAAAGGATGCTAATAGTGAATAAAACAAAATATTTAATGCCTCTTGAAAGGAACCATACTGAACTCCTCTGGCAAAGCACACATTACAGTAAATACAAGTATGTATGCCAAATGTCTCTTTGCATTGTATGTATATGCTAGTTAAGTGAATAAATGTTTAAAAATGACTGAGAGCAGCAGTAGTCAGTGGTCAGTGAAGCGCCATTCAATGTCTGGCTGGTATTGGCTTTTGTTGGCAGTAGACACCACACCACACAGCAACAAAGATGAAAGTGAAAACAAAACTGAAAACAAATATGCTAATGTAGCGTACAGTACAAGTTTCAGAGATCAGTTAGATGTACGCCTGGCTAACATGCATTTCAGACCGAATGCTCTATTGTAACTCGATCCTGCAATTATAATTGCCATCATATTTTATCTTTTGATGACTGGGTTGTTCCCAGCAGATCATAAACCATAACATGTGCAATGCTATTTCAGCCTCTGAATTTTCTGACATTCTGCAGGCGATTACACGCTTTTTAGGGAACTCTGTAATCAGCTCTTACATCAACTGCCGGAGCGTGATTGAGCTGATGAAATTGGTTTACACGAGCATAGCTCTAAGTAGTAAGCTGTAATCTATGTGATATATCTGTTAGCATATGATTGATGGTGCCATTGCACACAACATGGTTGAATTAGTGCAAGTGAATCACCCTACAAATGAAACGAAAATGTCAAAACAAAACAGTGATTTTACTAGAATTATTGGGATTGGGAACCAAAAATGAAAATCCTGTCACCATTTAGAGGACAAAACTTCACTCAGAGGAACACAGAAAGACATTTTGGTTTGTTTTTGTGTAGTTTTTTTTTTTTTTGCCATAAAATGAATATCCAGTAGGGAGGTCAGAAATGTTCTCATCAGCAACACCGCTCACTTTTCACTTTTGCTTTTGAATCCGCGATCATGCATACTCTGTGTATAGGGAACTACCACAGCAAGCCTGTTATCCAATGTCGTTTGGGTCCCAGCATTCTTCAGAATTGTTCTACAAAAGAATGTCATGCAGGTTTGATCGACATAAAGGTGAGTAAATTATTGGGTGAAGGATCCCTTTAAGCCTTTTGGGAGTAGAAAGGGTCTTGTGTTTATGTTAGCTGCCTCTCAGCATTGTTATTTTGAACTAATGCTAAAACTGAACTAAAACAAAGATGAAGTAAAAGAAAACATATGTGATAGAAAAAAATATAAATAAAATAAGAAGTTGAATTACAGGTAAAATAAGTAAAAATAGAACTTTAAAAACATGAAAATGGCAAAAGCAAATCAAAATGAATACATTCTGCAAATACCTCTTTCTAGCCCTGAGTGTGTTCTCCACTGCTGGGTCAATCCCATCTCTACCTCAGCAGCGACGGTGGTTCTCACACAGGCTTATACACGCCACAATGTGCTGCCAAATGGGGATTATGATTTATACCAGCACTAATAAATTAGATACCCTCAACCAAAATAGAGCTTTTTACTGAAATAATTCCAAATGATGGGGATATGAGTTAAAGACCACCTGTGGTAAAAATCCACTTTTTAATGTTGTTTATATGTCTATGAGGTGTTTTTAATATTATGCTCTGAGACTAACCATGTGCAGATTCAGAAGTCAACAGCATTGCTGAGTATTTTCTTCTTAAAACTGTAGTGAACCAAAAATGCAGTTTGAAATTACTGGTGTTTCTGATGTCACAAATGACCTTTTAACCAATCACACACCATCATGTGGGCTTAAGCATATCATCACTATGCTGTGAAGCAGGGGGGTCTCAAGAGAAGCCAGGTTATCCAATTATATTTGTCTGCTGATATGAAAAATCGGGTACATTTCGAAATATAGCGGGTGAATTGTATATGAACTATATCCCTTTCTCCACAGACTTTCTTTGATGTTCAAAGCGTTTCTAAGGATGCTCATTTTTAGAAGGCAGACTGAGATGGCGAATGGGAACATGGTTTATGTAACGTTAGCTATTTGATCATCCATTTTGTGTCCGACATTGTAAAGAGCGATACCTTTGTGCAGCGTTTACTACAGAAACTTGAGTAAAAGTTAACCGAGTGAGCGTAGGTGGGGCTAATTTGCATAACCATGGCCCTCGTATACTAAATGAAGAAAGGGTGTAGAGTTGCATTCAAGCTATTTAAGGCATGAATAATTACTTTTCACAGGAAAAAATTTAAATATGTATTTGAAATTTTATTTTATTTAAAAAAAAAAAACCATGTTATTCATATAGCGGCTTTCCAAAGCCTAAGGTCACTTTACAAAGATTAGGTTAGAGAAGCAGAATCCAATAAACATCCATAACAGCACAATACACATACCAAAGCCTGGAGAGTAATATACAGAGGTCACTTACAGAGTTAGGTTAGGGATACAAACAGGACTGAGGAATACAAACAAATAACATATCCATAAAAAGGTGCAATTTACAGATTGAAGAATAATATTCAGAAAGAAAAAGTGAGGATTTGAGAACTAACCCTTATGTAGGTCCAAACCACATGCATGGCCATCTGACCAGGCTTCTCGTTTCCCTATATAAAAGAGACTGATAATCCCTAGCCTAGAAATCTAGACGCACCCTAGCGACAGCAAATCTAATCTGCCGTGAGTGTCGTCTAGCAACTCTCAATACACTTTTGAGCTGTAAAAACCAAACTCTGGTCAGGCCAATCACATCGTGTATGGAGTCGGTGGGCGGGGATTAACATAATGACGGCAGAGTTGAGCTTGTGTGCTTCTAGTAAACACAGAAACTGGCGGTCTTTCGAATCAGCTTTGACCGCGACTCTGGAAGACTTGGGAGTTAAGCTTTTCTCTGAGAAAAGAACAAAGAACGGCACTGAAGGCATTCTTAAGAAGGGAAGATGTGTTCTGAGTTTTGCCGACTGGATACGGCGAAAGTTTAATCTATCAGCTAGCTCTGCTTCACCTTCGTTGCTCTGGTTGGTGGTAGCGCTATCCTAGTATTGCATTCAAAGGGAGTTTTAAAGACAACCGTTTATCCCGCCCCTCGGATTGAGCCCTGCCAATGGTGAGTTTCCAGACCAAGCATCTTGATGTGGGTCTGGCTTGTCAGGCTAGATAATCCCAGCTGTTATGCACTCTAAAACATGCTAAAAAGTTACATTTATAATAGATCGAATGAGTCTCTGTATTGCAGTTTTTATTACAGTAAATGTTAAATTAATGATTGGATTTCTTTTTCAAGGCTGATGTATTCCTTTAAGATGATCCACAGGGTTTTCTCTGAATTCCCCCCAAAAAGCAGTACACAGTAAAGTTGAAAAATAAACAATGAAACATAATTTACATTTCTGAGAGTTATGTCCGAATGCGCATTGCCCACTGGTTTAGTCATTCGGATCGTCTTTGATTCTGATCAAAAGGCTCGAGTCAGAAAGTTGGTCAGTGAAAGTCTGAAACATATGCAATTATAAATGCATCCCAATGGGTGATGACTTTTTGAACTGATGCAGACCTAAAGCATTCAAATAGTATGGCAGAGCCAAATTATGCACCATAAATTACTCACAAGCTCAACCGTCTGAGCTTGATTACATCATATCGTTCAAAGAGCCCGAAAGAGTTCAATGCTTATTATCTAATTGGCCTCCTCTGACCACAGCAGTCCTTGTAATGCAGTTACACTGGCCTGCTGTCCTTGTAATAGCGCAGGGCAGGCTTCAGATACTGTAGACAAACATTTTGATTTTCAGATGTATATGGAGAGATCCCAGTTTTTCAAAGCACATAATTTCACCAAACAAAATGGCTCAACATCAATATACATGCACTTCAATGAGAAAAATGAGTGTCAGTACTACTAATCCGGCATTATAACTTGATGACTCAGATATTTTCCCTCTTTCAGAGAGAGAAAGAAGGAAAAAGGAGGTATTAGTCGTCTTTATCACGCTTTTATTAGCAGTTGTAATCCCACTAGAGGAATACGGGGCAGGGAAGAAGCCAAACCCGCCATGTTGCCAGGAGGGATTTATCCACTGACTTCATTTTCTCCATTAAAAGGCATTTAACCAGCTGCTGATTGCTGGTAACTTCAAAAGAGTCACAGTACTTTTGGGACTCGCACTCTTTGACAACTTTCAGTCTCGAGACGCCAAACTTCTCAATAGCTTCGCGCAGGTCTGATGACACAGACAAGACGATTTTTGCCCTTTACTTCTGCTTCAGCAGTTTCATTTGAGTGGTGTTTATTTTTGAACCCTTTCATTATTTGCGAAATTCTAAATTATATGGAAGCCAATTATCACAGCAAGTAGATGCGCTTGTATCCTAGTATTACGATATAAAATCTGACAGCTCATTATGGTTTTCTGACCTATCTGTCATCTTGCAACTTTAAAAAAAATTGTTTCCAAAAGTTTGTTTCATTGTAATTTTCTGTGGCTGTGCATTGTGTTTACTTAAAAGCTTAAAGTTGTCCGCTAATGCTGTCTTTGAATGTGATGTTCATTAATTATTCAGGTTTATGTGTAATATTATCTCAGAATTGTATAAAAAGCAGTGAAGGCAGAGCAGAACACTTTGAAGCTTCCTTTGAATGTGCTGATATCATGAGAAAAGGCATGATACGAGGAGAAATGCTACTGCTGCAATTTTCGATTTGGACTGAATGTGCATATATGAGAGAGACGTATTCAGAGGCCAGCCGCTCTCAAACACTTCTCTGATTTTCATATTGACTCAATTTTGGAAGTGAGCAGAGATATGTGTTTTTTCTCATCGCTCTCCCTCAGACCCTAATAGCAAATCCTGAAAAGATCATTTCGAATGGAGGAGGCTGCTGGCTGCCGCCTACGGCGTGACCTGAAAGGACCCTCAATATTGAGCCTGTCTGCATATCTGCACCTCATTCGGCGCTACCCATGTGACTTGAGAACTTAACGCTTGATAGGCTGATATTTTAAAATCCTCCGGTGAGAAAACACAAACAGAGTTAAATCATGTTGCAGGTTCTCAGTCAGAGGAAAATGATGCCAAATGTTCTTCCTAAGTCCTCAGAGCGGAGGATTGAATCCATGCCCTCTGTTAGTGCAGTGCGCGAGCCAATCCCCTCACCGGCAGTGGAGTCGGGACTTTCATGTTACCCTGTGTTATGCACTGCTGCATTCCTATCAAAGCTGCTCATTCTGCTTATCTTCTCGCCGAATCTTCAAAGTGATGGAGATCTCTGCAGTGGATGTTTATTTTAGTTGCAAATGAAGTTGACCTCTTTATGGAGCATTCTGGCATGTGGGGTCCCATGGAGGCAGTACAGGACCACGGATTTGGCCTTTGAAAACCCTCCAGTTTCTCGCAATGTTCATCCTGGGAAAAATGAGTATAGGAAGTGTATTACGTGTCCCTGTGAATACCAAATTAAACTTCTTAGCCTTAGAGGTATGGAGGTCACTAGATATCCTGAATTAATATGCATCTTAAAGGTGCGATTGAATCCAGCAATTTTTTACGTTCTTAAAGGTCCATTGTCTTTCATCGATAGTGTGGCTTTGTAGGAAGCACAGTTCACAAGTCACTTTCAACTCAAGCAGCTTTTTTTGGTTATTGAAGCAAATTTGTGTGACTAATTGAACCAGTTGTAAAATCTGTATGGGGAAATTTTTCCCTTATTCTAAATTCTAGGGCTATGACGAGACACTCGACCAATGAGACGAGACACAAGATTGGGTTCACAAGAACGTTTCTAGGCACTCAAAGTGCTTTACATATAGAAGGGGGAATCTCCTCAACCACCACCAGTGTGCAGCATCTACCTGGATGATGGAAGGCAGCCATATTGTGCCAGAATGCCCACCACAAACCAGCTGATTGGTAGAGAGGAGACAGAGTGATGAAGCCAATCAGGAGAGGGGGATGATTAGGAGGCCATGATGGACAGGGGCCAATGGGCAAATTTGGCCAGGATGCCGGGGTTACACGCCTACTCTTTATCGTAGGACATCCTGGGATTTTTAATGTCCACAGAGAGTCAGGACCTCTGTTTAACGTCTCATCCGAAGGACGGTGCTCTTTGTCAGTATAGTGTCCCCATCGCTATACTGGGGTGTTAGGAGCCACACAGACCACAGGGTGAGCGCCCCCTGCTGGCCTCACTAACACCTCTACCAGCAGCTCCTAGTTTTCCCAGTTGGTCTCCCATCCAGGTACTGACCAGGCTCAGCCCTGCTGGGCTACATTTATGTAGCTTAATTTGCACAGATTAAGGAGCTCTCGTTTTACTGTCGCTTTCGAATTTGCAACCTCACACTGTAAAAAAAGAAATAATAATAAATCCAATTGAAAATTTTATAGTCACTGATCACATCTACATTTTTTTTTAGTTGGCCGAATTGAAATTCTGTGAATTGATGCAATTTAATTCACAGAAATTCAATTCGGCCAACTAAAAAAAAATATATATATATATAAAATTCTGTATACATAAAATGTTTTGTAAACGTAGCGGAGGCATATTCTATGCTAACTTCACCGTCACATGTTATGTTGATTTCACAAGACATCTTTTCACCTCAATGAGCAATCATGTCACATTTTAATATTGCGAGATCTGGTGGCACAAGATCTTGTCAAACCCCAACTAAATTCCCAGTTGCCTGGATTCATTTTGAAATAACTGGATTTCGCCTGCCAACATTTGCAGAACCATGGTTAATGTAACTGCACCTTTATACTTTCTGATTTAATATAAAACCTTTTCATTACAAGAGAATCAGTCTCTTCATTGTCATCATAGCTCTTTTTCAAATGTGGGCTGTTATTTAAATATTGACGGTTTGTAACTTATTGGGCTTGATAAGCAGCCAATTGTAATTCATCCCATCATCCTTTGCAGGTGGTTTTCTGCAGGATGCACTCCCCTCACTGATTCTGAATATTTAGATTCATCACCATGCTCACTGACATGTACACCAAGGTGCCCCGCAGCAGCTGCTTAAATCTGCTGCAATCAAATTGCATTAAACTTTAAATATTCTCAGATTCCACTCTAATTAATCACTTGTTTGAGGGTCCTAAGATTGGGACTTTAATGAGGGGTGTTATGAATGACTGCGAGCTGTGGGAGAACCCTCGCAAAACAGCTCTTCAGTTTAATTACACGCACCCGGCATAAATGCCTTGACTGGATTAGATTCCTGTGAAATCTTTCTTTTCCATTTCACAAATGGAATCTTTCATTTGAGCTTTCCAAAGATTTAAGTGTGTTGTTGTGTAATCAAGTTAATGCGTTTGAAGTTCTCTCAAAGTTCATATCCACTAATTGTTCAGTTCACACTTTCAAATACTCAGAGTATACATATTTGGCATGCTGTCAGAGGGGAAGGCTGTGAGAGAAAAGGAGTGAGAGATGAACACACAGTCTTCCATTCATATATATATATAATGCTGGGCTGAGGTCCAAACAGTTTTTAAGAAATTAGGTTAATTATGTTTTCTTTTGACCCGAGAAGAAGGGCTGCAAAGGTCTCTGAGCGAATTTAAAATGTGAGGGTACGCAGTGGTTTAAATTATGCCTTATATCACAAAGTGTTATGATCGCTATTATAGTCTATTTGTGCACTGTACAACCACATTGAGAGGCTGAACCTGACAGTGCCTTTGGAGCGTGGCCTGTAGTCTGTGTCAATGTGAGTAAGGAGAAATATATATGTGTGTGTGTGTGTGTGTGTGTGTGTGTGTGTGTGTGTGTGTGTGTGTGTGTGTGTGTGTGTGTGTGTGTGTGTGTGTGTGTGTGTGTGTGTGTGTGTGCAGCCATATTCTTCTGTACTCTATGTGGATGGAGGAGATGAAAGACAAGGCTGCCTGTGTTAGCTCTAGTTTCTCTGGCTATGTCTTCTCTGATTCTGTGCTTATATTGATTTCTTTGTGATAAAACCATTACCCAAAAGAAACACAGATTGCCTTCTTCAATGCAGTAATTGAAGGTCTTGGTCTTAGCAGCTAGAGTGTATTATATATCTTATTTATAAATGTAAAAAAAAAACAACAGTGTTTTGTTCACATTGTCTGCTGTCTGTCATTACATTTGATTTGCCAGGAGATAAGGATGTATGACAAATTCAGAATGCCAAAACAAATTAAAATGCCGTTCATGGTTTTAAAGTGCTAATTGACTTAATGGCCATGTAATATCTCTAGTGCTTTACAGTGTTTTTATACAGAAGTACTCTCATAATGGAAATAAGATGATGTTGTAAGATTTTATGTATAAGGCCTTTTTCTTAATGTATGTGGGTTTGCCAAAGAGATCTACTAGGGATGCATTCACATATTTATTTTTTTATTTTTTTATTTTTTACAAGCTAATGGGCCGATTCCGAAACCGGTTGCTGTTTTTTTCCTTCTTCTTTTCTTCAAGCTAATTTATTTGATGTTTATTTGCCCTATTACAGGCCAAACTTGCCTAAACAAAACAAAAATATCAGTAGCCAGTTGACATTAAAGGCAACTGCATTTTAATCACGATCCAAACAAAGATGTTACACACATGTAGCATGAGCAGTTGTGTTTTTTATTTAAATTAGACTGTATAATTTAACAAAATTAGATTTTCAAATTATGCTATATTAAACATACCTGCAAAAAACAAAAAAACAGCTGACTGACTGACTGACTGAATGAAAATGCTAATTCACTGTTTGGTGAAACAGCAGTCAGCAGCGATATGACATTCCCTTGGTTTCTTCTGTACACACTATAATTTAAGCACTTTAATAGGCATTATACAGAAGTAGAGAAAAAGAGAATTTCATCAAAATTTTTCTGAAGACAGTCATTTCCCTTCAGATATGCAATTATATGAGTCCCCACCCAAAATTCAATATTTATATTTCCTATATTTCGAGCATAATGAACAGTGAGCTTGTTGTATCTGGTACAGTATTTGCTCTGCTGGCACGTCTGTGTTCTCTTCTTTGAGTCAGTCTTCGGTGTCCCGTCTCTGGCCTGTGTTAACGTCCTGTTTACAGATGTTGTAATATTTCCACACAAATAACATTTGTTTGTGGTTTGCCTACAAGTTTGCACCAGAGGTCGGCCACAATAAAACAAAAAACTGCTTTTTGCAGATCATGTTTTGGAGCAAATATGAATCTTCAGTACATCTCCTCTTGTTTGGAAGCATTTGCCTATGATTTACTTAGCACGTTAGTGAGACAGCTGGTGACAAATGTGTAAGATGAAGGCGAGAGAATCTCTCTTTTTATCTCTGCATGCCCCTCCATCTGATCGGTCTCCTCAGCATCAGGGCACGAGGTGACATAGAGAACTACCGCAATGAGTGACAGACAGAATACATTGTGATACCAGAAAGATTTTACACATAATGTAGCCAGATTTATTTATTTTTCACTTAAAAAGTTACTTCAGCGATTAGCATATGGCTTTGTATCAGTAGAAACCCTGGAGTATATTCAAATGATCGTGCTTCCTCCCTCATGTCTCCCTGAGACAAGAGATTTATGCATTTTATTTCTGGAAAAAAAATCCTCCGATGATGCAAATATCGTCAATTTGCGTCATCGGAGGAATTTTTGGCCAGAGGCTAAAGACTACATTTAGCAGAGGGAGCCATTTCCGCGTGTTTTCAACACACGCATGAGGAGTGGGATCGCACTCACAGCACTCAGCTTGGGCAGCCGAGGGCCTTCAAGTAAATGGAGTGGAGCAAATTGAGTGTTTCAGCTTCTCTAATTAATTCCTATGAAAGTTAAGCTTCCAAAGGCATGAACTGAAAACGCATACTGAACGCGCTGTGAATGTATGCCGCGAGGGACGCGGTTGTGCTTACCTCAGTTCTCATCACGAGAGCTCATTCAGCTCATTTATAACGATATATGTAATCTGACTCCTGCTGTGTTTGTGCTGTGACACTCGCGCGGCGACTTACATTTACATTTAATCATTTAGCAGACGCTTTTATCCAAAGTGACTTTTTAAAGAGGGGAGAGCAATTGAAGCAACGAAATGAACAAGGGCAACAACCTGCAAGTGCTGTAAGAAGTCTCAGTTAATCGAGCACAACAGACTTATTCATTATATTGAACAGACACGTTCCGTTTTTAATTGTAGTGTCTGCTCTCAAACTGAACTGATTTTATGAAAATTAACACGGTGGGAAAGTGATCCAGTGATCTAGTAGCGGTGGCTTTGCGAGTGGCCTCGTAGGGCAGCTAAGCTTTCTGGGAATTGTTGTCTTTCATCCCCATGAGACTAAAATACATTTTCAGTCTTTTTTTCAGTCTAGAAATCACCAAATTCAAAAAAAATAATTTCATATTTCTACTACATTAATGACCCCGTTTAAATACAGATTCATCTTCCCAGCACTGAAGTACCCCTTTAAGATCTTTTTGAGAGAGAGAGAGAGAGAGAGAGAGAGAGAGAGAGAGAGAAACATAATTAAAACATAATGAGAAGTTCAATATGAGACATTACATTATTTGAATGTTTGAGAATGAAAATATACTTAACACTCCTGAAATTGTCACACTGCAAAAAAAGAACAACAACAATAACATATTTATCACAAACCATTTCATATTTGACATTTTGTCCATTTCATATTTGACATTTGGAGGAGTTTCTTACATGTCTACTTCAAATCCCCCCACAGCATTTCTATTGGATTGAGATTTGAACTTTGACATTGGCCATTTGCGAGATCCTCCATTTCTTTCTTCTGAGTCATTCTTTTCTGAATTTGCTTTTATGTTTTGGGCCATTATCACATTGAAAGGTCCACTTCTGGTTTGGCTTCAACCTTTTTATAGTGTAGTAGGCCTTGCATTCTCTTCAAGCACTCTTTGGTTTAATGTGAAATTTGTACAGTGTAGTCGACATAATGATGGCAGCTTAACAGGGCCTTGAGGCAACAAAACACCCCCAAACCAAAACACTCCCACCACCATGCTTCTTTAGACTTCAGTCTTTAGCTTTCACCAAGCATCTCCACCTTTGACTCTGATCTTTGATCTGTCCAGCGCAAATTGTTCCAGAGGTCTGGTTCCTCATGTAGGTGTTGGATTGCGTTTCTTTTTTTAATACTGAGGAGTTTTCCTTTCTGACCTTCCATATTTGTGCACTCTCTTTCTAAAGTTTGACTGGTGTATATTCATATTGACTGTTTTCAGAGCTGAAGATCCCTTGATGATATGCGTTTTGCCATTGGGCTGAATTTAATGGAACAATTAAATTGTATTTTGGGTTTTTTCATGACAAAAAACACCCACACAATGAACAGATGGGCAGATATTTATTAGGGTGAAAAGTATATCAAAGGCAGGTTTCAGTTTGAAGTTTTAACTGTGAAACCACTGTCATTGTGAAGCATTACAAATCACTAAAATACACTTTGTTCCAGCGATCATTAAAGTCATAGCAAATGACACTTTTTTCAAGGAATAGACAATGTTAAAGTTGCCTTTAGAGTTGCCAAGCAACAGCCATTACATTTAGATGTTTATTCTCTGTCATATAACATCTACCCTCCAATTACTGTAATGACCGGACTTTGCGCTGTCTTTCGCTGATGCCTTCAAATTCATCTCCTGCAGGGAAAATTGTAAATGGTGCTTTTCAAAATGCTCAAGGAAGAGCGATGCATATTCCATTAGCAGAGGCACACCTGTGTGACAGCGCAGAACCTGAGAACATGAGTAAATGCCTTTGAGAATCATTCGCCCACGACAGACAGAAAGATTTCATCAGGTTTTGATACTTTCCAATGAAGACTGTCATTAACAGAATTGGAAAAAGCTCACATAATAAATGTGCTGAGTAGCGATCAAGTGACAGTTAGTGTGTAAATGCTATCACTCATCCCACAGTGTTTCATTCTCTCACTCCCTCTTGCTGTCTTTTATTCTCTTTACCTCTCTTTCCTTGTTTGCTCTGATGATCTCTGGTAATGGTGATATTCGTCTTGCAGGGGCAATAATGTTCATTACTGTGCCATTATTGTGCTGTGCTACTGTTGTAGAGATACAGTGTGGTCCAAAAGCCTGAGACCACATAGAAAATATGAAATTTAAGGTCTGTTTAAACCTGGAAATAAGTCTGAAATGATGGTTGATATCAATAGGCCAGAAATAAACAGTATGATAGAATTTAATCCTATTATTTTTAATAATAATTTTAATAAAGTTAAAGGAATATTCTGCTTGTTCTTTTTAATTGTGTTATGTAGTTTTCTAAAATATGTTTAAAGATTTTAGTTTTTATTATATATTTTAATAGTGTCATAAACTTTGCAATTAAACAACTTTAATTGCCAAAAAATTAGCAACACACTGCATGTGAATCCTGAAATGTTTTGTTTATTCAGGCAATTAATTTACGTAATTGATTACTTCGATGTGTTATTATGAATAATATATTAATAATTTATAATGTTATTTGTCTTCCTTCCCTTTTTCAGTTTTTTGCTTCTCTGAGTAGTATACAAATCTTGGTATTTAGGGCACTTTTTGCGTTTCTTTGCCTCTTCTTGACAAATCGCTTTCTGTACTCCTGAGTTGTAAGTTGCTTTGGATAAAAGCGTCTGCTAAATGCATAAATGTAAATGTAAATTTGTATTTTAAAATTTTGTATTAAATGCTAAATGGAAGTATATTCACTTGAGGTCTTGGACTTTTCGATTGTATATCACAGAATCATGTATTGTGGCTTGAAGCACTGTTGAAATGGCAGTGATGTGACATTTTAATATTTGAATCTGTGATAATACATGTTTGTACGTTGCTATCTTTTGGAAGGCAATCTTACAAATCTGATTCTGTCCATATAGGCAAAAATTAAAGCACAGCACAATAAATTGGCATGAATGGCATTGATTTGAATGCCTTAAAGGGTCATGAAACCGTCTGTTGCAGCAGCAGTCATTTCTCACCACATTTTTCTCAGTAGAGGGGGACAAGGGGAGACCGGGAGACTGACGGCACATCAACGGCTTCTGATTCAATTTGATTTCGCTCTCATTAAAAGCATCAAATCTTCCCACAAATGCATGCTGCAAATTACCATTAAAGGGTTAGTTCACCCAAAAATTATTTAATCAATTACTCACCTTGCTGTTGTTGGACACCCGTAAGACCTTCGGAACACAAATGAAGATATTTTTGTTGAAAGCTAATCGCTGAGAAAGGCTTCAGAAAGGCCTACATTGGCATTCAGTACATTCCCACTCACAAGACCCATAAAGGCACTAAAAACATTGATACAAAGTCCATCTCACTAAAGTGGCTGTACAATAATGTTACAATGCGACGAAAATAGTTATTGTGCACACAAAAATCAAAATAGCGACTTTATCCACCAAGTTATTGACGTGAACTCGACGCACGCGCGAGAATATGACGCAGCTCCGCCGTTCAGATACATGACCCAGAAGAGGAGGAGCGCCGCTGTCGCATGAGTTCACGTCCGAGACCTACACGGAAGACAGTAACTTGGCGGATAAAGTCATTATTTAGATTTTTCTTTGAGCACAAAAACTATTCTTGTCGCTTTGTAACATTATTGTACAGCCACTGTAGTGAGATGGACTTTGTATCGATGTGTTTAGTGCCTTTAAGTGTCTTGTGAGTGGGTCAGTGGAAATGTACTGAATGCCAATGGAGGCCTTTCTGAAGCCTTTCTCAGCCATCAGCTTTCAACAAAAATATCTTCATTTGTGTTCCGAAGATGAACAAAGGTGTTACGGGTGTCCAAAGCCATGAGGTGACTAATTAATGAAATAATGTTCCTTTTTGGGTGAACTAACCCTTTAAGTTACACGCAACACAATATACACATGGTTTTGTAAGCTCACCATTACACAAATACAGCTATATATATATATATATATATATATATATATATATATATAGCTGTCACTCACAGGATCTATATATATATATATAGCTGTCACTCACCTGTTTGTGTTGTAGACTCAGAATCTATTGAAGAGATCGTATGCAATGCAGAAACTCATACGAAGCAAAAACAAACTCGTTTTTGATCCATTAATGCCTCTCATTTAATGTATCCCTCACTTACTGTATGCAAACTCTGTTTGAAGCGCCAGTCCGAGGAAATTGTCTATCAACGTGTGCTGTCATGAAAAATTAAACGTGTGCTGTCATGAATTAAGCAATGCATCTTCTCATAGGATAAAGACATGCAGTCTCATGAATAATTTATGAGACACAGATGAGCCATCGCGTACTATAGTACGAGAAAACGTCACAACCTATGAAGTTGACATGAAGACGAATTTAAACCAGGAAGTTGAAAATAGAGCAAAAAGGTTTCAGATTAACTAGTTTTCTCCCACATTCAAAACTAACAGATGGTAACATTGCCTTTTAATGAGGTTCAGCACACATAATTCTGTTAAAATCTCAGTAAATTTGGTTTAGGGTTTCATGACCCTTTAAGGCGAAGCATAACAGAAAATCAAGTAAAAGCAGCATAATCAGAGTGATGTCTGTAATGCTCTTTTTAGGAATTACATTGAGATTTGAGAAATTCTCGTTTCATTCCTGATGTGACTTGTCAGTGTAACAGAAATCTTATAAACGCTTTGTCTGTTTAAAAAAACCCAACACAGAATCTGTTAATGCAGGGATTTGTATCAGCGCGAGCCAGACGGGCCTGCCTCTGTCTGGTGTGCTGCAGAGCTGTTTTGTGAATGTTGTCACATCAGTGAGCTTGTTGTTTGCTTTGCAGTGTGTCTGGACTGACAGCAGCAGAGTGTAAAAGAGGGAAAAGGCTTTAGATTCTCCCGGGTTTCCCGTGCCGCTCTAGCTAGCCTTCGATTTATGATTTGATAAAACACAAGTTGCAGTTAATGGAATTTAATCAGGAGAATTTCCGTGCAGCTGAGCTGTGAAAGTTTTCATTGCATTCATTAGGGAATTTTGTGTGTGTGTGTTCACATGTGTGTTCCAGACCTCATATTTATATGCATTTTCTGGGAAGTGTGTTGCCTGTTTAAATCTAGATTTATGGAAGTAGTTAAAAATAATTTAATGAACTTGTAAAAGATCAGGTTCATAACACTGGCACCTTCCTCCATCCAAATGTACTAACAGAGCATGTAGCAGTTGCTTCAAACAGTGCTTTTCCACTTTTTTTCTACTAGTTGTAAAGTGTTTGTTTCTTTGTTTGTTTTTGTCAGTGTTAAAGTACATTACCCTAGCTTAATATACAGAGACAATAAATAAACTATAAATATTTTGTGAATATTTGCAAATTTGCTGAAAGTGCTTGTTAGCATGTTACACCCCGTGGCTCAAAGGAACGCAACAAAGGTTATGTGGGACAAGAAAGAAAAGAAAGCCGAAATAAAGTACGAAATTTATTAACAAAATAGAACTATACAGAACAAACAGTATAAAGTGTAACAGTCAGGAATCAATGTTTTAATGATTGCATGGAAGGGTAACATGCTGTAGTAGTGTCGGATGTACCAAAGAAACAAGTTAAACAAAGCAAACGACAATCAAGGCCAGCCTGCAGCTCTCCTTGAACTTTTCCTCAAGCTCCTTTAAAAAGGCCCAACCGGAAATCAGCAACAGGTGTGCTGAAAGAAATCACCAGCCTCTGCCCAGGGAAAACCCCACAAAACATAAGGGTCGTCACAGCATGTTGTACGGCTAATGTGGATAATATTACCATAGCAACTGCTCACTCCCTTGAAGTACTGCAAATTTACCCTACTCTCCCAAAATGAGAGAGTTATTCTAAAAATGCTAAAGAGTTATTTTGACACAATTGGCTTGTTTAAAGTCTCTGAGTGGTAGAGATTTCTTAGCAAAATCATGTTTTTTTGTGTTTGTTTTTTTAGAATTCTGCTTGCACTCTCTAGCACTGTTGCCTCACAGCAAGAAGGTCCCCGGTTTCAGAAAAGGTACATTTCTGTCACTGGGGCGGTACCCTAAGGCACAAAACCAAAAAGGTATTAATGTGTACCTTTAAGGTACTAATTTGCACTCTTAAAGTACTGATATGTACCCTTTAAGGTACCAATATGTACCATTTAGGGGTTAGTTCACTTTTGTACCTTAGGGTACTGCCCCAGTGACAACACTGTACCTTTTTTTCTGAGAGTGTACCAGCTGAGCATGTGCCTCAGGTCCCCTCAGGTCCCCACGTGGGTTTCCTCCAGGTTCTCCGGTGTCCCCCACTATCAAAGTATCATTCACACTATCATAGGTGGTAATGTGTGGGTGTCCCCTACCCCACCCCTACCAATGCTCATGCAGGTAGCCAGATTGAGGACATGCAACAGGAACGAACTTATGTGACAATGGAAGGCAACAAGTCTTACACTGTAATTTGATGATTTGATAAAAAAAAAAAAAAAAAAAAATATATATATATATATATATATATATATATATATATATATATATATATATATATATATATATATATATATTAGAGCTGGGCAACGATTCAAATGTTTAATCGTGATTAATCGCATGATTTTCTGTGATTAATTGCAGTATTCGCAAAATGTAATAATGAATACAAAAGTGCTGCTATATGAACAAAAGTCCAATAACATATGGTTTGCAAACACTTTATACAAATAAGGTGCTTTTTACAGGAGTTAAAAGTTATTAACAGTTACAATATGTCTTGTATATTACTTAACATTAAACATTAATTGAATCCAATTAAATTCAATTGGTGGGATACATTTATTAAGTCTGTAGTAATATTCTCATCAGTGTTCTGTCAGCTTTTACACAGGCCTACTTAAATCTGCCTATTTGTGATATTCAGCCGAGGGCGTTATTTAATTTTATAAATGCCATTTTTTAAAATCTTATTAAATGTATGCATCATCTTTCATATTAAATTATTACATTTGATTAATAAACTCTGTTATACAGGGATGCAAACAGCGTGCTTTTCTGCGCCTCTCGCTTTTTTCCCGTCAGTTTGGGTGACTTGTGTGAACGTGCAGATCCGAAGAGTTTTTTAAGGAGGGGGTTTGGGGGTGTGGGGTCTGATTATAATTTCACCAACAGTAAATCTGGATTGCCTCCACCAAACAGTAAATATGAGCTAGTAAATCAGAACACTGAGCGCCAATGAGCACGGGTGAACCGTGTCTCTTCTGGCTGCGCATGATCTTTCAATGTCTGTGGTATCTGCCACTGCAACAGTTCTCCCTGAGACCAGAGCTGCGGCGCTGCACCTTCCCGTCTTACTGGCAAAGTTCTGGTGAGATCACTGTAGGTTAGGTATTGTTGGTTTATAATGGTATACAGGGTTTTTCCTGCATAGATAATTAAGAGACGGCCGCCTCCGTCGTGATAAATAAATAATCAGAAATATATATCGTCACGATCCTTCAGCAATCACTCTTATATTATGATTTGCTGGTACAAAGTCATATAAAGCCATTCCATAGCTGAATGTGCGGGACAAAGATATTATATTAATATTATTTCCATTGTTAAATTAAAGTTGACGGAAACTCGTCTTCCCTCCGCTGCAGCTGTCAATCATCATCTCCGTTCAGCATTCAAACTGCGCATCACGTTCGGTTACGACAGTCAGCAGATAAACCTCTCCAAGATCATATATTCCCATTATAATACTTGATCTGTAAATAAGGGCTGTGGATTTGAGTTTATAGCTGTTTCTGTTTTCTAACTCGCTATCGGGTGACAACACAAGGACTCATTAGCATCACACGCACAATAACTGTAATTTAAAACTGTAGAAACAAATGATCAGTAAACTGTTGGACAGATATACATTATAGACTAAGATCTGAGCGCTCATCAACATCTCTTCTCTTTGTGCAGTGAACTCTTCAATGCGCACTAGCGCTGCAACTCTGACTCAGTGTTGCTTTAAGCACACCATTATATATATGGGGGGATGTTCTATCTCTTTTTTGACAATACATGTGTTTGCATCCCTGTAAATATATATATATATATATATATATATATATATATATATATATATATATATATATATATATATATATATATATATATATATATATATATATATATATATATATATATGTGTAAATATATATAGCCTGTAGTCATAGTTTTTTTAGATGGATGCCAAGACTTTTTAGGTTGGGTAGATTCTGCGATCTCTGACCCAGTTCGTTTAATGTCTTCCATGGCTTCAATATGCTATGTTTTCCACGAACTGGCAACCCAGCCCATACGGAAATGTAATATATATGTATATATGAAATATCAATATATGCTATATATGTGATATATAAAGTAAAAACATATATGAAACATATTAGAAATTGGAACAATTCCATATATTGACATATAAATGTATCCCATATATTATATATGTTTACATATGTATAATACATATATTGACATATAGGTCTCATATATGAAATATCCTAATATGCTCATATAGACTAAAAACATAAATGCACATATACGCACAGCATCGGAAATTCCATATATTGACATATATCTTTAGTCCACATATTATATATGTTTAAATTATATATGTGACGAATCACTATCACTGTCGAATGTCGTAGAGTCTCAAAATCTATATTATGTATAAAACACATGACATTTAAAATATAAAAATATGTATTTTTGTTACTTATTGTCATGTGAGGCAAGAGATGAAGGACTCAAGGGTGCAGAGGTTAATTTTTATTAGACTTCAAAAATAAACAATCGAAACACAAACAAACCCTATAATTGTAACTGGCTCGTCTTAGTTTTTTATACAATAAGAAAGCCTAAAAACAACGGGAATTCACTTTTGCCAATAGTTTGTGTTCAAACTAACTGATTCTGAGGGAGTGAAAATAAATTGTATCTATTTAACCACTGAATGAGATAACATAGTAACAATTAGCACGTGGACAGAAATCCAAGACAGCATTGTGAATATCAAAGCTCAACACTATAAGTAAACAAATAAACAGTAAATCAATTCCAAACCCAAAATACTAGTGATACACAAACAAAAAACAGTACCAAACAATTCGAAATGCCATAGAGGGAAAAGGATATACAGTCTGCAATGCAAGTCTCTTATATGAGTGTTGTAGAAGTCCCAGTCCCAGCAGGCAATGAAGATATACAATCCTAAATCCTAGATTAGGCACTGGCACAATCCAACACAGGTAAAGTAGGTATCAGTGCACTCAAGCCCCATAACAGAGTCCTCTGCAAGCTTCTCTGCAAACTTCCAAACACTATGAATTAACATTTTTATGGGTACATAAAAATATCCATTTGAATAAGATTGTAAAGCATTAGAATGTACAATTCACTTAACTCTCAAACACAATGTGATTCCAGGCATTTTCACCCATACTCCACTGCCATGCCTCTCCTCTGTGCTACTCGTAACCTTAAAACCACTTCCTCCATTTGTTGCCCTCTAGAGGATAGGATGAAAAATGTCACCCATGTACCAGAGTAACCGTTACATGCTACACAGAACAAAACATGAAAGTACACGCCATGGCTAATGATGAGCTCAAGCCGCATACTAAACAAACAACCCTAAACACATGGACAAAAGAGTGTATACTGCCCAAGCCAAACTAGATGCTCACACGAGACCAAGCGAATGCTCAAACTGTACACTCACAACGGGGAGAAACCATGGAGCTTTTAATGTCCGAAGCCTGAACCAAAACTAAATTAGAATGAAATTCCAGGATTCAAACACCACTATATAAATCCATATAAAATCCTATTCAAGCATACTGAATGTTTGCATATATTATGTTTAAATAAACATACATATATAAATTCGACATATATTGTTTACATATATGGCACTAACATACAGCACCATATAAAAAGTTATCATATAAATAATTTTAATATATGTATATGTAATAATTCTTCTATGGGTATTTCATACATGGTATAAACCTATATCTTCATATATCGTGAGAATGTATATATGTGCTGATAATGTATTGCTTTATATGATACATATATGACATCACTACTCGGATATAGGGACATATATGTACATACATTACATTTCTGTATGGGAGTGTTTCAAAATGCTATTGGATAAATTGGCTGTGGGTGGGATTACACAGACCAAAATAAAAACATACATTCCAACACTGTGACCAATCACGGAAAGTAGGGACACTTTGAGGGCATTTTGAGTTATTCACATATTTTGAAAGTGTAGTCTCTAAGTTTTCCAATGATGTGTAACACATGGAAATATTGATAATACTGAAAATATTTGGAGAAGTTGTGGCCATTTGAAGGTAGGCACTCAAAAAAAAAGCTCAAAAGGGAGAAAACGGTCTCTAAAGATTGTGCAGTTCTCACCTGTTCTCACATGCTGAGAGTGACAATAGGGCTCATTTACATCTGATTTCGATAAGCCATACCCCCTGTAAAGCTACATGGTTGCATAGCAACGACAGACGCAACGGGAAAAAACGGACCACATACTATTAATAATAAAGGATAATGTGCATTGTAAATGTCATTACTCTTTTTTCATTTTTTTCAGTCGACGTCGACTGGTCGCTGATGACGTCATTAATGAACAAATTAGCCTAAACCTCGAGCAGAGACGCGAACATTGATTTACTTCTGCACAGGAAAGCTATGGCATATGACAGCTTATTGGCACATGACAGCCCATAAGGTTATTGGTCCAACATAATAGCGTTTGTATCAGTCCTTCAGTCTTGTGGTCGTTATATTTCTCAGAGATTTCTGCTCGTTCTGAATAAGATACAGATAAAATAGCATAATAAAGCTTACATGTATATGAATGCATTAGTGAGTGATTGCGTGTGAATTAATTCTACCTGCCAACGTCTCTCTACTAGTAATGAAGTTGTGGGTTTTAGTTGTCAAGAAATATATGATAGACCTTTTTCGTTTTTTAAGCTATTTTATTGATAGATCACAGAACAGTGTTGACAATACGTTTCTGCGCTACTGAATACTGAATGTGTGTGCGTTGCAATGATCCATCACCTCAAAAAAAAAAGAATCAGCTTGATCATTCTTCTGTTTTTCATCGAGTTTGGAAGACATGGTGACACATGATGTACCATGCACTGACTAAGGCGCTGTTCTAATATGTTGTGTCTTCTGCACACTCAAGCTTGTTATTTTAAATATACGTGATGCGTAAACACGATGCGTTTCACATGATGATTTGCTGCTCAAGAAACATTTCTTATTATTATGAATGTTGAAACCAGTTGTGGACAGTTTATTTCAGGATTCTTTGATAAATGGAAAGTTCAAAACAACAGCATTAATCTGAAATGGAAATCTATTGTAACTACCATTTAAAATTTTGGGCTAAGTAAGAGTTTAGTTTTTTTGTTTCACAAAGATTCCTTATATTGATCAAAAAAACAAAGTAAAGACATAATATAAAATAAAATAATAAAATAACATAAAAATATTTTTATTTCAGATAAATGTTATTCTTTTGAACTTTTCGTTAATAAAAGAATCCTGAAAAAAATTACAAAACAGTTTTGAACATTTATAAGAATAATAAATGTTTGTTGAGCATATATATCAAATCCTCCATATTAGAATGATTCCTGAAGGATCATGTGACACTGAAGACTGGAGTAATGATGCTGTAAATTCAGCTTTTATTACAGGAATAAATTACACTATTTATGTATTCACATAGAAAACATTTATTTTAAATTGTAAAAATATTTCACAATATTACAATTTATATTATTTTGGACCAAATAAATCCAGCCTTGACACTTTTTTTCTTCTAAAACTTGTCAACAGTACTGTAGGTATAAATTGTTTATGAAAAGAAAATCTATTGCCATATTGCTTATTTTAAATTAAATGTGATTTTGTGAATATGCTTCAAACAATACATTCAATCAATAAATCACAGGTTTGAATCACAGCATTATTCATGATGATCTACACCCTCCCTGCATACAGTCAATTGCATGGAAGGGTAACGTGCTGTAGTAGTGTCGGATTGACAATAATTGTCTTAAAAAGTTACATGACTATAATGTTTTGTATGTATGAGTAATCAAAATGGTTTTCACATTGTTTTGAAGAAAACACTCTAGGCAACAACACCCAGTTCTAAAAAGCCCTGTGAACATGTTTAAAGTGTGTTAGGTGGCCTAATTTCACATTTTAGATTTTTCAAAAACTATGCATAAACATAATTTTCTCAAAACTACAAACTTTTATGTACATGTTGTTCACATATTACTGTAGCCCTGTTTTTGCTGAATACAGTGTAATCAGACTTTAGCCATTAATATGCTTTAAAGCAACTGAAGAAAAAAAACACAAATGTCAGAGCATGTCAAACTTCTTCAGGGCCACAAAATACCCCTAGAGTCCAGAGGGTTAATGGTTTATAAAAATCATTGGACAAATATGGACTGGATTTTTTACTTCTGGAATCCAACCGTTCCACTATATTGGTTGGAGTTTGAGACCTGTCTTGAATGTGGAAGTCAGGGGGAGAGTTTGGGAAACCTGTTTGTAAAAAATTTCACAGATGTAGAATGCCAGCCACTTCCTATTTCAATATTCACCAATGTAATATGTCAAAGAAGTTACACACATCCATTGACACTGTTGGGTATCTCATTGTGATATACTCCCTGTGTCTTCTTCCACCCCAGAATTTAGCAGTTGTTGATGGCATCTCAATTATACACATCTCTTATTGCTTTTTAATACAGCTTGTCCTTGGTTATTCTACTTATTCTAGGCACATTGCAGTGCTGCAGAGCAATTCATCTAAAGAGGAGGTGGGTCAAGTGCCTTCCGCTGTCAGGTATGATTTATGTAAAATCCTGTTTACTATGAACGAAGCACTCTGGAGGAGTCAGTCTCATGCTGTCCTTAGACCCTCACTGTGCAGGGACGTCCGCTGATTGGGCCTTGATATCGGGGCCCAATGTGATCTCTGTCACTGTGACCATGTGTTTTGTTATTAAGGGCTTTTGGCTCTTCAGGTGGCTGTTAACATTGAAAAAAGCCACAGCCACTTTACCTGGATGATGACAATTATGGAGTGGTGATGTGTGATGTGATAATGAAAGACAAGAACAATGCAAAAACACGCTAACAACCATGCGATTTTGCAAGTTAATAACAATAATTAAACTCAACTCAACTATTTTACATCAGGTGGCTAATTCATATGAATTAATACAATCTCATTCTGACATTTTTTTTAATTATTTTCTTATGAACACTGACGATTATGTTTAGGTGTGGGCATAGCTTGGTTAATTGGGAGAGTAGTATAAACAATTTGATGGTCAAGGCTTTTTGTTTAGTTTTTTTATTTTCATGCTTACCTGCTGATATTGCCCAACACTAGTTGTATGATCTTTAAGCCTGGTCAGGCTAGTTTATTCTGTTGATTTGAGAGGGAATTTGGAACATATCAGGCTAAGAGACCAGCTGGCTAATTATCATAACCAGCTAAGACCACAATTCCACCTAAGGCTGGTTTAAGATGGCTTTTTCAGTTGGGTATTTCATGGGCTTCATTATACACGTTCAGTCTCTGTCATATGTGTATCTTGGGCATTAATATAGTGAGACAGATGTTCTCCTGTGGCTCTCTGGTGAGTTAACAACTACCAAGAAAATGATGGATTGATTTACATAGCAAGCAAAACACATGATGCTGTGCTTAGTGAAGACCAGAGCTCAATTCATTCTTGCTTTCACCAGTTTATGGCACGGGGACGAGACAGACTCTGCTGGACGAGACTTATCGTGTTTTAGAATCATTTGCATGCTGTAGAATGAGTATGAGGTGTAATTTACAGTGAGGAATGAGTGCGTGATCATCACTTTCTCGCTTACAAACGAGGTTGTTCCTGTGCACCGGCAGCACTTAAACCCTGTCAGCATTTGATTTCCCTCTGGCTAGCGTGCTTATGCTACAACCATTGTTGTTCTTACACCCATAAACTTCCTCTTTAGGCCCTCAGCGCTCATCTGTTTGTACCACAAGCCAACAATATGTCCAGCAGAATGGGGAATTGTGCATCTAGAAAGCTTGGATGGAAATTTATGGGGCAATTTGCCGGTTATTTGCTAAGGCACAAAGGACTGGAGCTGATGGAGTTCTGTTGGTGGGGAGTTGATGGGGCCAGCTGTTCTTCCCAACCACTGTCTGTGCATGCTAAAGAACTGGTTTAAAGTGGCAGGCCTGAAGGCTGAGGATGATGTCCTGCTATAAGTATAATGGGATGTGGCATATGAACCCACCGTGGCTGATTAAAATGACAATCATTTAGTTGAGAATTATTATACTTGTATATTTCAATATATAATTACTAGGGGTAATTTCCACATTCGAATCAGAATTGTTGAATCTTTCTATGGCCGACTGATAGTCGAATCTATGTGCATGTAAATGGACTGGGAGGGGCACGACACTAGTCAGCAGGAGGGTAAAACTATTTTTATTTTGCTTTACACACTGCACACATCAACAAATTTTAATAAAGTGACCAAAACTGCCTGCCAACTGACAGACGAACTGACAATGGCTTTTTTTATTTAGGTTTAAATAAAAGTTAATGTGGTGGATAAACATTTGTAAAATGTTGTCTCATAACATTTAAAAGCAGCAATCAAAATACAGAACATCACAGAAATATATAAAATAACATTTAGATAAATAACCCTGATAAAAAATACCTGCCTAGAGAGGATCCCTGTGTTTGCATGCACGCTCTTAAGGGCAGGTAAGAATTATCTAATACACGTTTGTCCAAATTTGTTTACACTTTTTTTATATGTCAATACATAATAACTTGTACTCTGAAAAAGAGAGTATAAAAATCGAGTGACTCTAGATTTTTTAATCTGCAATAAACACCGCTCATTATTTTCGTTTGGGACGAAACAAGTGATTGGCTTGGGCGACTGTCACGCTCTCTCTCGCTACCATGGCAACCACCGCTTTTGCTACAGGATCTGCCACATGCACGCGGCACGAAACCTAGGAAGAGCAAAATAATGGCAGAGAAAGAGCATTCAAAATTCACAGTGCCAGGTTTTGTTGTCAGAGAAGGCAAACAATGCAAAAAAAGGAAGACAGTACAAGAAAAGGCAATGAATAAACAATCTTTGGATAAAAAAAGAAATCAAACGTGAGTAAATATCTGCGTGGCTTTCCAACGATGGCGAGAACTAAGGAACCTCAAGGGGCTGAAAAACATCTCATTGCTGGCTGTATTTCTGCTGGACAGGTAATCTTTCATTTTAATTATATATATTTTTGGTTTATGTTTTCATGAAGCGTGTATCACTAGCACACGTAGCTGCCTAATATAGCTAACATAACATTACTTAGCATAACGTTACAATATTATACACTCAGCCATTAATAGAGATGATAATTACTCAATATGCTTAGCTCAAGTTGATCGCTGCCATGTTGAATTTTGCAAAATTTAACTTTTGATAACAATATGCATGTGCAAAAGCTAGTACACCGCATCCAGGAACTTTTTGTAGAACTAAGTCAGCTTTAACCACTACCCTCTGTCTGAAGTCTTTTACCATGTTCACCGGGAACTTTACCTGCACTTTTATTTCTGCCTTTGGTTTGTTTTTATATTCTCTACCTATGTTTACTGATGTTTTTATCAATGCTACCCATTTTTAGCTTTGCCTTATAAATAAATAACTAGCTTGTTACCGAATCAAACAAAAATATATTTTAAACTTTACCAGTACCGGTATTCTAGCTTGATAGTGAGTACTAAAAGACACCTTATTTGTTTATATTCATACTGATAAAGATAGATTTTTTGATTTCATGTGTGGAGAAGGACCGTTTCCAGACCTTGGGGGACCTGCGGAAGCAGTGGACTGAGTCTGGAGTAGAAACATCCAGAGCTACAGGTGTCGCATTCCCCAGGTCAAGCCACTTTTGAATCAGAAACAGCGGCAGAAGCGCCTGACCTGGCCTAAAGAGAAGCAGCACTGGACTGTTGCTCAGTGGTCCAAAGTACTTTTTTCGGATGAAAGCAAATTTTGCATGTCATTCGGAAATCAAGGTGCCAGAGTCTGGAGGAAGACTGGGGAGAAGGAAATGCCAAAATGCCTGAAGTCCAGTATCAAGTACCCACAGTCAGTGATGGTCTACGGTGCCATGTCAGCTACTGGTGTTGGTCCAGTGTGTTTTATCAAGGGCAGGGTCAGTGCAGCTATCAGGAGATTTTGGAGCACTTCATGCTTCCATCTGCTGAAAAGCTTAATGGAGATGAAGATTTGGTTTTTCACACGACCTGGCACCTGCTCACAGTGCCAAAACCACTGGTAAATGGTTTACTGACCATGGTATTACTGTGCTCTATTGGCCTGCCAACTCTCCTGACCTGAACCCCATAGAGAATCTGTGGGATATTGTGAAGAGAAAGTTGAGAGACGCAAGACCCAACACTCTGGATGAGCTTAAGGCCGCTATCGAAGCATCCTGGTCCTCCATAACACCTCAGCAGTGCCACAGGCTGATCGCCTCCATGCCACGCCGCATTGAAGCAGTCATTTCTGCAAAAGGATTCCTGACCAAGTATTGAGTGCATGACTGAACATAATTATTTGAAGGTTGACTTTTTTGTATTAAAACACTTTTCTTTTATTGGTCGGATGAAATATGCTAATTCTTTTAGAATAGTTTTTTTTTTTTTTTTGATCATGAGGTTTTCATGAGCTGTATGCCAAAATCATCAGTATTAAAACAATAAAAGACCTGAAATATTTCCGTTGGTGTGCAATGAATCTAAAATATATGAAAGTTAAATTTTTATCATTATATAATGGAAAATAATGAAATTGATATGAAATATGAAATATATATAAAAGATTAAAAAGGAAAGATTAAAATTGTTCCCTCCTTTTTAAAATACATGAATACTTTTGTAAAACAAGGACATGTTACATTTATCAAAAGCCACAAAAGATTTCAATTTCAAATAAAGGCTTTTCTTTTGAAGCCAACGAATCATGAAATAAAATATATCAGAGTTTGCATAAAAAATAATAGGCAGCATAAACAAAATATTAAATTGTATTATTTGTATTCTTATTTTTCTTTTGTAAAGATAAGATAATTGTATTATAAATGTATTTTATTATGTATATTATTACTTTATAGACACTATATTGGTTATCTTTGATTTACATCAAGGTGCAGTACATTTGATAAAAATGTATATGGATCCCTATGCTATAGTTGTCTCTCGAAGCCAAGATGTGTCCTCTTATCTCACCTGCTCCCCTTTCAGGCAACACACTGACTAGACTTTGTTTAAAAAATTCAGCATAATTCCCCCAGGAGACCTATAGTAGGTGTTCTCTATGCGTCAATCTGATGTCCTCAAACCTCGCGTCTCACCTTACTTGTGAAACCACGTTACAGCCTGAAGGCATCTGGACCCTAACCTCGACACCAGCCCTCTGGCTACTGTGTGTCTGCACAACGTGCTTTGGCATCTTCAAGTCTGAGCCATCTTCCTACAAGAGAAACAAACCTCTGAAGACCGGCGAAGTTCAGCAGCGTTCTAGTCCTTCTTTCTTTCCTGCAGCAAGAGGAGAACTATAACCCTGCATAATCGCCATGCACTAGCCATGAACTCTTGCTGAGCTCCAAACATAAGCCAGCATTCAACAAAGCGAAGACACAACAGCGCAGTTAGCCGGGATCAGTTCTGCTCCGCTTTCCGTCTCTTTCATGCATTCAGCCAGACCAGCCATGTAGAAATCTGCTCTGTGTTTTTGGCCAAGCACACAAAAATAATATCACTTAAATTTACATTTTAAGTCTTTGGGGGGAATTCACAGTCGCGCCACTTTTGCGCGAGGTATTTGAGCACAGAAATATGAGGGAAGTAGAGTTTTATTCTAGGCAGTTTAGGATATTTCTTAAGCCCATTTAAATGCTTTACATTCTCGTGGACAGATCTTCTTTGTTTTATTCGCATTTTCTGACTGTTTAAACACCCAATTTACATTCCAATTATGTTCCTTTGCTCTTTTTCTTCTGGTACCAAGCAACAAAGTCCCTCCTAATCACACGTTTTCACCTTTGTGCCCTCTGAATACATTTTCTTTCGTTTTTTTTAATGAAGGAAGTTTTTGTCCGAGCCGCACCTGTTGGGTCTGATGTGAAATGACTGACATCTGCCTCGCCTGTTTCACATGTGTGTTCGTGCTGCAGTTGGAGCTGAATACCCTTATTTAAATTCAGTTTTCATGAGCTTCAGCAGTGTTAAACCCTCGGCTACATTCTGACAACTCTGAACCGATTTTAAAAACCCACTACAGTAAAGATGCTTAAGAACTCTTGACACTTGAATGAGAAGTTTCTAAATTATGTAGAGTTAAAATGGGGTTGTGCTTTCATTGAATGAAAGTGGATGTGCCCAAGCAAAGAGTTTCATCCTTTCATCCCAATAAAAGGAATCAATTGTTATATTGGTATGTTTCAATCAGCCTTGAACACCAATCTTTTCCAAATTCGTTTACGTAGTTGCTATTCATAGTTGGTCAAATATTTTAGTGTTGTGGATGGTTTTTGTTTTTTTTTGATAACTCAAATGAATTGCTGTAATTTAGATATTTGCATGTAACTTGAGCATATTATTTAACATACAAACTGGATATAGATACTAAGGATGTACTATATATATATTTTTAAATATCAATTGATTTTGGATATATGCCAGTTATTTTTGCCAGCAAAATTATATATATATATATATATATATATATATATATATATATATATATATATATATATATATATGTATATATGTATATATATGTATATATATATATATATATATATATATATATATATATATATATATATATATATATATATATATATATATATATATATAAAGTTTAATTATACTCATATTTTTGTATTTTAGATCACCTTTGCCATCTACTAATGCTTACTTAAATAATTATTTAATTAAATATATTAAATATATTATATATATAAATATATTATTTAATTACTAAATAATTGTATGCATTAAATATTATATTGATCAAAAATCATAATGAATATCAGTATGAATTTCCCTATTTCTAGCATCACTACTTCATGGCAAGGTAGCGCTCCATACATGAATGAGGGAAACGTGAACATAAGTTAACGAGCCTAAGAAAAATAGCTATTTAATAGGATGGGGGACAGCAATGTGAGTAAAATAATAGATGCCTCAGCCATGATGTATCATTATAGAATTATCTATATCTATTATCTATCTATTATCTATCGCAGAATCCTGTTTTGTGATATTGTCGGTATTGTGAGCCATGTATCGTATCGTATCATGATAAACTCTGTAATTCCCACTCCTAATGTAGAATATGGTCATGCAGGCATTAATATGTGCTTTATAAGTACTAACAAACAGCCTAGAATATGGATGCTAATAAGAAACTAGCTAATAGTGAGAATTGGACCATAAACTAAAGTGTTACTCATACAGTTTGATGCCTTGATTTGTAGCATTTAAAAATCTTTGTATTTTTTTATGTTTTATTAAAAATACAATAAAGAATTTGGGCTTATCAATATGAAACAGTATTTTAAAACCGCTGCATCCCTAATATGTGCAGAAATATGAAGTCCAGTGTTTAATTACTTGCTGTGATGCATTGCAGATGTCTGATACACTTGGTTATTGATTTCTATATTGGTTTTATAATTGTTGCGCTGGTCTACTGTTAACTTTTGATGAGCAATCATTAAAAGTTCAACATCACCTATTTCATGAAAGTCTCTGTCTGTGCTGCTAAGATGTTTGCACAGCAGTAAAAACATAAAGAGAAGGAGAGTGCTGTAGAAAATGTCCTTAAATTTGAAGTAAAACAGCACTGGAGGAGTTATGGTGAAGAGGGATTGCAATCTACCACACTTCTGTACAACATTCCCTGAAGTGGGTGGCAGTTGGCTGAAGTGGTGGCGGGGTCTCAAAGGAGCTGGAGCTTTAACCCATTCTTGTCCTTCAGCTACCTTTGGCTATACTGTTATGAGGAAATGCAGCATTAATGTTAAGGCCTGTATGTTATGACAGCGTGGTTATTAAGAGCTGAGATCAAATTTTCACAAGTGTAATTTGATGGTTGATTCAGACAGTGCATGTGTTTGTAAATAAGTAAATGAAGCCACTGTTTTTTGCACCGAGAATATTTGAAACCCAGTTTTGATGAAATGTTGCTGCTCCTATTTGTGAAACCTATAAAGCATTAGGGAAAAAATGCTACAAGTTTGTTTTGGCACTAACCACCCTCCCGCCCTACATAATATGAACGTGGTTACACATTGTTTCCACAAAAATATTAAGCATCACAACTTTTTTTAACATTGATAATAACAAGAAATGTTTCTTGAGCACCAAATCAGCATATTGGAATGATTTCTGAAGGATCATGTGATACTAAAGACTGGAGTAATGATGCTGAAAATTCAGCTTTGCCATCACCAGAATAAATTACATTTTAAAATATATTCAGATAGAAAACCGGTATTTTCAATTAGAATAATATTTCACAATATTACGTCAATAATTATTACAATATTTACAGTATTACACAATAAAATGTCCTCATTATAAACAAAGCATTTATTTATTTATTTATTTATTTAGTGTATTTAATTTGCATATGGCTTCTTCCAGAGCAAGACATCATTGAATAGTTAAAAGGGGGGGTGAAACACTCAGTTTCAGTCAATCTCATGTCAATCTTGAGTACCTATAGAGTAGTATTGCATCCTTCATATCTCCGAAAAGTCTTTAGTTTTATTATATTTATAAAAGAAATATGGGCTGTACCGAGTCTTTCCGGAAAAAAACAGTGCGGCTAGGGGCGTATCGCTTGGACGGAGCTAAAGAATGACGTGCACACCCAAAGAGGTTACGTCCTCTTTGGAGAAGAAAAGTGTGTAGAAGAAAACGCTACCCTAAATCAGATTCAACTAATACATATATGATCCAGAATCATTCGGAGGCTGAAATAAATTGAACAGGAGAAACAGCAACAGCAGGACGTCCGTCTCTGTGGTATGTACTGTATTTAGTGGCCTGTCAACACTTGTGTGTGTTTACTCGCAGTTTATGAGGACATGATTCGGTTTATGGACTGTTGTATGCGACTAAACCTTAGCAGTAGCAAGCAAAACGGTTTTGCACGTCAGACTAGTGTAATGTTATACATAGAACAACAATGGAGTAACCGTTAGCGCATTTGAATCGAAGCACGCTTTGTGAGAACGCTAGGTTTATGTTTGGGTGGTTTTACAATAATCAATCTGACACCTGTAGTGGTCAGCTAAACAAAGGTATTTAAACACACACCATAGATCGCATGCTCCATTGATAAATAAACTAATGTTATACACGATCGTGTCGTTTACTGATGTTTACTTACGCCACGATAGCCAACAGCATAGACATTTGAAGCAGTTTTACTCACCGTCTGTTTCCAAAGCAGGACCGAACCTTTATCGTCACGGCTCCATCAAAAACACACTTCTTTGGTAACTGTTGATTTCGTGAAGTCCTGTGACAGCAGTGACCGTGGAGATCCACTTTTGCGACGCGACTGAAGCGTGATGTTGTGCCGCTTCCCGTCATTTCTGCGTTCAAATCGGTTCAAATGCAGCGCTGCCTTCCCGGAATGCTGTGCGGAAGTGTTGAAGTCGCTCGACGTCACCCATAGGAATAAAGTGGAGCGCAGCGCGGACTATAACGACATAAGTGTTCACGTACGAGTGGATCTGCACCTGAGAGAGTGTTTATGGGCGTGCATTTCCTCTCTCGCTCTAGTCACGCGCGCGCGCACCCTACCGGGAGAAGAGCCCGTACGGCCCATACAAGGACCTTCTGCTCTATCGACGTCAAGCCGACCCATACTCGAAAAAAACTCTCCGGAACTTGTGGGAAACCGGAAGGAGTATTTTTGACACAGAAATACTCCATCAAACGTCCAGCATTAGTTTTTGAAACTTTGTCTATGTTTAGGATGGGAATCCAAGTCTTTAACAGTGTAAAAAGCTCAGTATGCATGAAACAGCATTTCACCCCCCCTTTAAACATCATCGCACCATAGGCCCCACCCACTGCCACTGACATTTGCCTACACTGGATGCAGATAGAACCCATTATCATCACTGTCTACGCTGGGTACAGTATACAGATGTGCTTTTCTGATGTACTCCATGCACTCCCGTTTGTTGACGACAAATGGAAGAATGAAAGAACGTTTGCTTTGACGTGTCCATTTTAAACAGCTCATTTGTGATGTAATGGAGAGGTTTTGGTGAAAGATGAAGCAGCCTCAGCAGCTGCTTCACAAACCATAAATAAATTATTTCATAATGCTTTGTCTTTAAATGGCAGTTTTCTGTATATATATATATATATATATATATATATATATATATATATATATATATATATATATATATATATATATATATATATATAATTTTTTTTTTTTTTTTTTTTTTTTTTTTTTTTGTGTGTGTGTGTGTGCAAAAAACTTTGACATTTTAAGTGAACCTCAGTGAACATATTAAAATAATAATGATAAAAATATCCATGGCATGACTCCTTTAAAAAACACCAGAATGCATTCATGGAATGAGCCTTTTTTGCAAATGCTCCTCCGAAGTACTGTTTACCCTTTCAATTACTGTAGAAATGACTGGACAGAGAGAGTTCGGCAAATATTTATTTCAAACTGTATTTTACAAGAATAGAAAGTAACTAACAACTGCTGAGTTGGTAGGTAATTCAATAGACTAATGAGTGCAGTGGTATTAAATGTGAGTCACTGAAGACAGTTTAAAGTGTGTATATTTGATTTATTTATTTTTTACAGTGATAAATTACACTTCAGTATACAAGCTAAGGTTGGCCCTGTATATCTCATCTAATTACTGCTGATAACAGGTTTAACTTGTATCTTTCCTTGATTGTACAGTGTCAACTGTACAAGACCAAGGTCTGGAATGATGTCATAGACAAATAAAAAAAGATATCTGAATTACTTTTGCTAAATGTATAATATTTCAGTAGTATAATATTCATCTTCACTGTTGTGGTTTCTGAGCTCTGCACTGGCTTTAACCCTTGAACGTTTCACCCCTATCAAACGCCTGTATGCTATGTGTGGATTGGGACTAATTTTTGGATTACCAGGAAAGAAACAACCAGGAACACAAAACTCAGCATGTATAATCTCCGTGCCCATTTCCTGTATAGTATTGCCGGTTAATTAGTATGCCACATCTTCGGCTTACAGAACTCCAGTAACAATACCTGTGAAATTCAATTTCCCTGCAGCTGGGCCTCTGGCTCATTTTAGCTTCCTGTCATTCTGGCTTGCGCACTCTCCACGCTCATGCCTTTGTTCAGGGAATGTTTGTAATTACCATATCATATTGAAGGTAATACAGTTTTCTCCAATGTTCGTTTGTATAGACAGCCGTCATCTGCAGGGTGAATCCGAGTACTTCGGAGATGTGCTTCTCCTTTACGTTTAAGATGACCTCATTAGCCCCTGTTGGTAGATTCCTGTAATTACACTTTCCACCACCATGTTTACTCATTTGGCCAAAGGAGAACTGGTCCCCCGACTCAGCCTGGTTTCTCCCAAGTTTTTTTTTTTTAGTTTTTTTATCCATTTCTGTCACCTGGTGGTGTTCCTTACCACTATCGCCATTGGCTTGCTTAGTTGGGGACACTTAATATTTAGCAAAATTACTGACTTCACCAAACCATCCATCCATCCATCCATCCATCCATCCATCCATCCATCCATCCATCCATCCATCCATCCACTCAAGCCAAACCCAACTCTCATTAAAGGTTGGGAAACAAAGAAGGATCCAATTTTTCTGTGGAAGTCCTTGGATTTGAGACATGGGGGAGGAGAGTGCTGAATTTCAGTGCTGAGTCATTTCTATGTCTGGTATTTGCAGAAAGTTTGATCTGAACAACCACACAGCGAGTGAGTTTCATGCCGCAGTGATGATGGCTACACTTGGCACAGCACTTTGCAGAGAACACACTTTTACCCCTTCCACCTGCCGTAATCACTACAGCCACAATGATTGCTTTCAAACAGGTCTCAGTGATGAATGAGCGGTTTTGTTTTGCTTGTTTGTGCAGCTTGAAGTTTGATGGCACTAGTTTTGTTTACTGCTTCAAGTAGCAAGTGCTACCTTAAATCATAAACAATCCCACAATGCAATGTACTACTATACTGTTTTACAAAAGCCTTTTTACACAAAAAAGGCTCTTAAAGGGATAGTTTACCCAAAAATTTAAATAAACCCATGATTTACTCACCCTCAAGCCATCCTAGGTGTAAATGACATTCTTCTTTTAAACGAATACAATCAGTTATATTAAAAGTGCCATCGCTAAAAATGTTCTGTATTCAACTTAAAGGCCCACTGAAGTGCGTTGATACGCGCCGCATTATGCAATTTGTTGACGTGATTGCCCTTGAAACGGCTCCAGCTGTTAGCAGCTCCTCCCCTTTTTTGAAACAGCCAATAGCGTTTCGTTAATACACCGCATCAGTTTGACTAGAGCTTTTCTGTTTGGTAAAGCCAGTTTCCTCTAACCGTTTATCATCATAATCTCCTCCATATTGCTTTGAAATGCAAAAATGGGTCCGATATTCTTGTTGTCTGTGCTGTCTCGCACATATGATCCGCGCTGCTCTCTAGTGTCTCTAGTCAACGGCTCTGGTCTAGACTTTGTGTGTGCGCTGCTGCGGTGTGTGAAGCTAACGTGAAAACTTAATTCACCTCAACTGAAAGCATATTTACACTGAATCGTTTCCTATCACATATATAGTGTGCTATATGCTGTTCACCATATAGAAATTAGTAAATGTGTTAAAAGCTGACCGATTTCAGCCACAGCTTCAGCAGCGTAGGGGGTGGGCTTTAGATTCTAAAGAGCATTGTGATTGGACAGAAGATTTGATGAGAAGGTGAAGTCTGCGACGAAATCTATAATTAGTTTTAACGGAAGTGAGGCGTTTAAGTTTTGAATGCTTATCTCCTAAATTCAAATTGTCTCATTGTTTTGGAACACACCAGCTTATTCATAACTTTAAGGCTGACATTGTCATACTAAAAGCTAAAAAACGTCAATTTTGATTTTAAGAAAAAAAACCTAACTTGCACGACGATGATGTTGGACGTAGTGTAAACCTAATTTATAGCATGTTCATTACTTTTGTCTATTTAAAAAATACATACATTTGATGAGACAATGAAATCATTTGAATAAAGGAGTCATGTCTCAACCATAAAGACTTGTTTCATTATTGGTCAAATCAGCATTTGTCAATCTTTTGAATGAGTGATTCAATGAGAAACACTTTGTTAAACGCCACCTCTTAGCGTAATAAGCGATGACTTGTCAAAACTCTTTCAAAAAGGTGATATTTTGATTCCTAGATATCAGTGTTTATACCCAGACGATACACTTTTATCCCAATACACATTTGTCCTCTGCTATTTAAATGTTTGTCACACATAAATAATGAAATGTGTAGTTGAGAAGACTGTGAAGCTGCTTATCTGTACATTTACATGGCAGCCGCTCTCTCTCCGGATCAGCAGTGTCGCGAATGCAGATGCAGTGCGATAATCATACGATGATCGTCTTTGGTTTAAAGCTTGTTTCGTACGTCAGTAAGCAGTGCATGTTTTTGTTTTTTTGTGTGTGGTTTTTTTGTTGGTTTTTTTTTGCTTATACTTTAAAAAGTATAAGCAATACTTACACGCTCAAGAGGTAAATGTGGCAGAATTGGTAAATTGGTCAACTTAAAGGGATAGTTCAACAAAAAGAAAATTATTCCATAATTTACTTCTTTTAGATGAATATAATCCGAATTATATATATAAAAAAAATCCTGGCTGACACAAGGATGGGTTATAAATAAACCAATTGATGGGTTTGTGTAAGAAAAATTTCCATATTTTAAAAATGTCCAAAATGTCCATCGTTTTAAATATGGACATTTTTCTTACACAAACCCATCGATTCACTTCAGAAGTTCTTTTTTACCCACCAAACCTGTGTGGATTACTTTTATAACTGTATAATTTTATAATAGTTGACCAATTTATGGCCATTCTTCCACATTTACCTCTTTATTCTCAGTGTTTTCTGATGAGCTGCACATTTATTTGTACAGTGCAGTGCAAAAAAATCTCATTATTTTTGTCATGTTTTACAGTACAAAATATGTAAACACCCTTAAAACAAGATACATATGCCCGAGAAACAAAATTGTGCGTGAGTATCGTGTGCACAGACAGTGTGAGCGTGTACATTATAATTCTCTGCAGAGGGCGTTAAATCTCTTTTATAAAGTAAAAGCGATGTAACAGCTTAACGTTGAGGAGTTTTTGGCCTCTACCTTGTGCATGAAAATCGTTTATAGCACAACGAGCCTTGGATTATCCCTATATACACACACATACATTCACTTTTTTTCTTTTTTGGCAGTCTGAGAAGTTGTATGTTTTTTTTTTTTTGCAGGCTGGGGTCAAAATTTGATTTCTGTCTCTCTTTTTCATTAATATTCATTTGTAAAAATGTATTCTTCCTTCTTTGTTTATTCTTTTTTTCTCCAGTCTACAACAACCTCCTCCTTTCCAGAGCTCCATTTATCACATTCTTGATATTTCAGGGGCTGCTGGGAAAGCTGCATTTACCCTGCTGGTATAAATCAGCTTTGGGGCATTAAGTCAAAATCAGCATATGCTAGTGCACTTTAGAGGAATTAAAGCAAAGGAGAAAACACACACATAGAGGGTCTATCCTATAAACACCGATTCCTGAAAAATGAACACCTCCATCGCCTACTAGGAAAGCACTCAATTGACATATTAAAGGACATTAAAGGGGATATAGTTAAGGACTTTCAACCAAAAGCTGTTTTCCGTAGAGTACAGTTAAGAGAAACAACAAATTAAACGCTATAAGCTCATATGCCTTGTATTTACTGAAGTAACGTGTCCGTAATGCTTATCTGTCTCCAGTGCATCAATGCGTTCAGTGTTCGAACTATACCGTGGCCTTTGGGGGAGCCCACTTTTCTTTTCTTTTTTTTAGTGGGGGGTTTCGCGCATATACAGTAAAAGGTTCTGCGTGCCTCAAAAGAGGACTTGTATATTCCTTCACACTTAGATGAGCGTGTCAATATATCGCTTGATGCCATTGCGGAGAGAGACTATTCTTTCTGGTGAAATCACAAAACAAAACGCACACAAACGTGTCCCTGCTCTTAATATACAATCATTGAAGAACATCTTTGATTTTCATAAAGGGAAAAAAACACGAATTGATAGGTCAAAAAGCCACCCACAAATAGTCTATAAACAAAGCATCCGGATGTTCACATGAACTACGCTTAAAGTTACTCGTCAGGCTACAGAAGAATACCATAATTCCTCCGTTCAACTAGGCTTAAGACATCGATAGTCACACATACCTATATCAACCCAGCCACAACACATAATTGGGAATAACATGCCTTATCACAGAATCGACCACAGAGGCTTGGGGTCAGCTTCCTTTGCTGTTCGTCCAGAAATCCAAGATCAAGAAGTGGATATTCGTTTATGTTTTTTTCTACGAATCTTTGCGTTGACATGTACTGAACAGTTAGAAGAACAAGAAAGAAAAAACTAACATGAGTGGAATTTGCACCGCAGCGCCACCACACCTTGATGGTCATGACAAGAACAGCATGTATAGTTATCTTTATTGAAGTGAATTAGATTTAAATCGCCGTCATGCATGAATTAATTATATATTTTTAGCAATTTTACATATAATAATCCACGATGATTACATTACACAAAACTGAAATTGCACCTCAAAATAACACAGTGTCAATATTTTTTGAGACCCCCCAAAATTTCACAAATCACGTTTTCAGGGGAGCCCATGTCTTATTTTGGGGAGCCGAGCTCCCTCTAACTCCCCGGTAGTTCGCACCCTGAATGCGTTTATACTTTAGTGTCTGCATTACACTGTACATTTGTAAATACACTTCAAAATTTGATCTGTAATTCTATGTTTAATACTTTTTTTTTTGTAATTATTTTTGAAATTTGTTTCTACTCCAGTTTTTTTCAGTGTACTAATTAGGTAGGACATTTTTTTAATTGCCTTAATTGGCATACTTTTCCCATTAGCCTCACTCTCAAGTTTCACCCTTCCTGGGCAGGACACTTGCTAGAGAGGGTCGAGGGGGTCGGCGAGGCTGGGTCTGTTGGCTAGCAGATATTAATGTGTGCAATTTGGATGTGTGCATCACGGGAGAGCAGCAGGCAGAGAAAAGTTGCTTTTATGGCCCAGGCTTTGCTCAGCACAAGCAAACACCCGAAGGATTTCTGGGCATGGCACATAATTGCAGCATTAAGAGCCGGTCAGGTCCAGTTGCTCATTAGGCCTGTTGTAGAGACAGCCGTAGGGGCCTTTGGGAGGCAGGACAGCGCGTAGCTTCAGCATGGCAGCCGGGGGGGGGGGGGTTGGGCAGCGGGAACAGGTAGATGGTGCAACGCAAAGAGGCTGCTTTTGTTCCGCTGAACCCTACTAGAGGTGGTAGCTTATCTCTGCAGTTTCTCATTAGTTAGCGATGAAGGCAATGCTAACTCAGCCCAATGTCATCTGCCAACTCACTGCTGCCACAGATCCTGTGCTGAACGATCGACCGTATTCATATATGCATGGTGAAGCGAGAGCTGCTGAAACAAACATCAGTTGGATATACTTGGAGAAACTTCATGCACAAAATCAAACAAAAATAACAAATTTTTTCAACAATTTCTTCGCATCTGTGTCAGTCTCCTACGCTGTTTACTTTATAACCGCAGTGTATCACTTCTGGGTTCTATGTCAGAATGCTGGTTCATTGACCAGATCCTGCGTCAGTATCACAGGCATGTGCCGTGGTGTTCACGTCAACAGTCGGCCAATACTGAGCTGGCATTCTGACGTAGAACCAGAAGCACTGTCCAATGTGGTTACAACGTCATCCTGTTGTATGTTTATTTTCTCTGATAAGTGTAAAGCAGTGGTCACCAACCTTTTCAAGCCAAAGATCCCTGACCTTGGCCTAGATGAAAGGCAAGCGCTACCTGTAGATTTTTTCATGGACAATTCAGTGTTGTTTTGTTGTTGTTTTTTGCCATTTGAAATGAGAGGCAACCAAAGCATTTTAATCACAATCCAAATAAAGATACACATAGCGTGAGCAGTTGTTTTTGATTTAATTGTTTTTCATAATTTCAGTGACTTTAGCTTTGTCCGATTGTTACATAAGACCAGCTGCACAAAACCAGATGGACTGAGTAAAAATGCAAATTCACTCTCTGACAGTAGGTGGTGCACATGGAAAAGAAGTGTTTCTTTTGCTACCGCTGTAAAAATGCCATCAAAACTATTTCGCTCAGAGATACATTTATACAATTGGAGATACACCCCTCTCCAATTCAATATTTATATTTTTATTCCTATATTTCAAGCATTCAAGCATCAGTGATCTTGCTGGGCACCTGGTCTAGCCTACTTCATGTGTTTTTACAGATCAGATATCTATCTGATTTATCAGAACAATTTCATTTACACTTGGTTACATAAATGTGTCTCTGCAAAACGGATATAAATATAATCTTCAATTTCCACACTATGCATTTTTAATGGAGTTTGCATCACCGAAATCAACAGATATGAGCTGCATTTAATTGACCAACAGCTAATTTAAAAATCTAAGACCGCGATATAGGAGAGAGGGAGAGAGAGAGTGGCATAAGCACTGGTACGATCATTTAGTTTCTTTTAATGATGATGATTGTGTATTGAGCGTGCAGATTGCACTTTCATTTGCAGCAGTTTGAGGATGAGATATTCGCTGCTCGTCTGCGGTGATGCTTGCTGCAGTAGCGGCAGCGCTGTCATAACTATAACATGACATATAGCCCATAACCTGCTCTCACACATTGATTTATTTATTAGCATTGTTGGGAAGAGTAAAATTGACATATGTGCTTTCATTAACCAGATGCATTTATGGTTGTTTAGTTTCGTTTGGAATGCGTCAGACACTGTGTGTGGTATTTTCTCCGCTGCGCGTCTGCGCTCTCCTCTTCGCGTCTGCGCTCTCCTCTTCGCGTCTGCGCTCTCCTCTTTGCGTCTGCGCTCTCCTCTTCGCGTCTGCGCTCTCCTCTTTGCGTCTGCGCTCTCCTCTTCGCGTCTGCGCTCTCCTCTTTGCGTCCGTCTTCAGCGTGTCCAATCTCTGGCCTGTATTAATATCCGTTAACAGACTTCTTAATATGTTTACACAAATGACTGCAATGCAGTTTGTGTGCAGATAGAGATCAGCCACAATTAACCTAAAAAACGTCCGGTTGCTAATTGTGTTTGGGGCACAAAACCAGCTATTTTCTGAGGTTGTAGTAAATGCGTTTTGGGAGCATATGGAGCAATTTTGAGCCTAGATAAAGTGGGCTTATTTTTCGTTTATTTATTGGGAGCAACCGGGATTGCGATCAACGGGTTGGGCGACCGCTGGTGTAAACACAATCTCTGTAGCGTAGTTTCAACTAAAAAGTGTAGGGTGTAGTCCCACCCTAAATTCAGGCTTAACAAATACTCTTACTCCCTGGATCCTGTCTATAATTTTCCAGCAAACCCAAAAACCTTGATTAGCTGTCTCAGGAGTGTTTGATTAGACCTGGTACTGCAGGAGGATGGAGCTCCAGGAACAGGATTGAGCACCCCTGCCGCCCCTGCAACTGTTTGTGAGCTTGCGAACACCACATAAACACATTCAACCAGGCCTGGTCACTTGGAAGTAAATAAAGACAACAGCTATATAGTGCAATCACCCTTTTAATGAGTCTATTTGTGTAGAAACACAAAGCACAAAACACAAAGACAAAAGGGCTTTTTTTGTGATTTTTATTTTAGACATTTTGCTAAAGTGTTTTTTTGTTTATAGCTTGTTAATTTCAATCTCATGTCCCCACCCCCCAAAAAACTAGAAAAAGATGTTTATTCATTGTGCCTTTCTTTTTCTTCAGTCCAGAGCTTTCTGTCATTCTCATCTACCCTCATAAATGTGGCAGCTTGCTGAGGATCCCGTGGTGTTTTTCTCTTCATTTTCCCACAGATCAAAACACCACACCAATCAGTGGACAACTGGAGGTGTGGATGCTGGAATTCATTATAGAGATTTTAAAAGTATTCTCTCCGCTCATTATAAAATTGACCTGTTGTTTTTTTCTGAATCTTATTACGCCGAAACTTCCAATGGCACACTCTTTCTGAAAAGAAAAGAATATTTTGATTTGGTTCATTTAGACCTGAACTTTTAAATTAAGTTTTAAAATGTTTTCATTATGCAGGTGGTTTGTGCACTATAAAAGTGTATCATAGGTGTTCATTTTGTCCTTTTTTGATTTCTTCCACATTAGTGAATTGTATATGACTCCGATGCAATGGAGAATCAGAAGTGTTAAGATTGGTAATCGCTGAAACGCCGGAATTTTGTTCAGTTCACAAGCTGAACTCTGAATTCTGCAGTCTCGCAAATACTCTCATCATAAACTGATAAGCATAAACAGATTTGGGGATTGTGCTCTTGAGAGCGTTTCTTGAATGTAATGGCCAATCAGACGTGTTTAAGTTTGAATCCCCTCACGATCTGCACACTCTCATCCTCTCGTTATTATGTAAAGCTGCAGTTCTTAACTTTTTTGTTTGTTAATAACGATCAAACATCAAGTACATAACCAGCCAGTGTTTACCACCTCACCTTCCGATTTACAACTCCAGTAAGCTTGTAATAATGTGTTATAATTTGATTGGTACAGATGGATTTCTGCTGGGAAATTCGTGCATGTCTTTGCATCATTACGTCAAACAGAGATGGCGATAAAGAGGCAAAACTTAATTTAATTTAACAGCAATTATAGCAGCTTTAATTTGTAACAAAAAAGTGTAGACATCATGTAAAGTCAGCTTAATCGCAACCTTAATTGAGATTAAGATCAAGCAATCTTATTCTTGCTTGTTCAAATTATAATGGTTTCTGAACAGAACCACTTTATATATTTATATATATCTCCTGGGATGTGTTGGGTGTTGATTGGCGACATGTAACAATTTCATGATATTCCATTTAAATGTGTTTTTAAGCTGGAATCGCATCGATCCTTACCCTAGTGTTGGTTCACCCCCCCCCGACTTTGTCATTAGAATATCTGACCTGCTTTGAACTTGCATGGTTCAGAAAGCAGTCATTATAACATAGTTGAGAACACTACAGAAGGTTGTTATTGTATACGCCTGAGGAATAGTGTCAAAAATACAAAGTGTTTCCTAAATGTGTCCACCAAAGGAAGGCTGAAAAAGGCGATTCAGGGTGGAAAAAATAGCATCTTTTGCATATGGCGACATCACACTCCTAAATCAACTTATCCAGGCCTCTGTACTTTTTTTTTTAATAGGCCTTGAGAGGGAATTATTTAAATAAGGAATATTGACGTGTACGTTACCCAGAAGACAACTCAAGACTACAATCATGGTGTTTCAGGGAGTTAAGAAACAATACTGAGAGGAAAAAAACGCCCTTTTTTCAGTGGACTGAAGTGGACTTTGCAGACCTTATGCTTAAACAGCAACATAACACTAAAGAAATTTTAAAATGTAACAAAAAAAATTTGTCTGACATGTTTTCCCACTGGAAACAACAACTTTTGGTGACATTTTTGAGCGCTCAACTCATAAATATTATTGAAACCACAAATTTTTACAATTATCAAAATACTTTCACACTGAAAGCTTGTTTCCACCACTGAATAAAAAATAAAGATAATTGCGATGTATTATCACACACATCTGACTTTTTTTCCTCAGAATTGCATGGTATAAAGTCAAAATTTTGTGAGAAACTTTATTGTGATATAAACGGTCACCATGATACCCATTGTAATTCATTGTAGGGTGTGAGATTTAAGCATGTGATAAAAAACATCCAGCAGATAGAGATGCCTTTACTGTTGGAGTGGATTGTTGGACTTGTCGGGGGACTCTTCAAGATGGAGTTCTATACTTAAATGCAGTTTAAAAACCCTGTTATTACAGGCTCTGCATCAGAGCCCTGTCAGGCTGAAATGAAGGTCCTGCCCTGTGATGGGAGACAGTGGAGAGAGGGAAGAGGGAGCAGGGGCACTGAACCCGTGCATCTCTCACTGTGGAGATGGCTATCGATTTGCCGGTTTTTCCCGCAGTGGTCCCGGTGTCATTTGTGGTTAGTCTCTCACATGGGCACTGGGCAGGGGACGACAAAGCATTGGAGATGATGAGCAGATTCTGCACTGAATAGTGCTGCTTCTTCCACGTGTCTCCTCCTTTTAGACAAGTCACGCTTGACAAGCTGGTTAACAAGCTGCTTCCTAATCAAGGAATACGAAATCTGACAGATATTCAAATCTAGAATAGACTAGATTAGTACTACTTTTTCTTAGTGAATTGCAATCTTTTTCTAAAGGGGAAAGTAGACGACACTCTGATTGGTTTATTGCAAGTTGCGTATAACACACAGTCACTCACTGAGCGAGTAGGTACAACCTTTTTAGACCATGTTTTTTCATTGTGGATTCAGGCTCACCCTTATATATATACATTATAAAGTTATATAAATCAAATAATTTTTAAAAAATGTATATGTTTTATTATTAATAGCATTTAAAACTACCTATAAATATATACATGTTAAAATGTATAATTTATATTAAATTGAATCTACTTTTTAATTTTTTTAATTAGAATCTATTGATTTGTCTGTCCGTCTATCTATCTGTCCATCCATCCATCCGTCTTCTTAAATATTTAAGATACATACATGCTAAACAAAGGTTAGACATATAATTTAAGACCGGTTGTTTTTAAAAAAAAAAAAGTTTTTCAACATGATATTCCATATGTTTGCATATAAAACCTTGTATCTTAGAAAGTCCCACTTTGAGACAACTTTAATGCAGTGAATTTTTCATATTTAAACTCTTTTCTTTTCCATTAAAGTCAGATATCTGCGAAGACACCCTCGTGCTTTATTGTAATACCTCTGCGGTGTGACTTTTTAAAGGGACTCGAGACACTGGAGTATCAGATCCCACAATTAATGAAAAGCATATTTGAAAGTGCATTTCATTTGCTTACCCAAAAGATCAAATCTCCAATAACTGGAGCAGACATTTCTAAATTCTTGTACCGGAGTGTTAATATGACTTTGCGAAGCTATAGTATGGTGTGGTTTATTAGGGATATGAATATGAATACATGTCCTTAGTGGCTTCAGATAAAGGATTCTTTGCTCTGCCTCGTTGTCGTGGCCATCTATCAGAGCGGAGTTAGGCACCTAATGTTCTCCACAGAAACGTCCTGTTCTTTGATCAGGAGCCTGCAGAAGGGTCGACAGGTTATTTTTTATGTGTTCAGGAGAGTTCTGTCTTTTGTCTCTTGTGTTAATGTAGTTGTCGATTCCTCCCTAGTCATTTAAATAAGATGCTATTGTTTTTGCCATGTCAGCACAAGCTAAGCACCATCAGTCTGCAAAGTACTGGAAGGGATCTGTTCTAGACCGAAGATTCGTTTGATTCAGTTCAAATTGACTTGAACTTGAAGAGCTAATTTTCTTAGATTGATGTGAATGATTATGTAGAAAATGGACTGTTTACAAACAGTGCTTACAATGCACCACAGCAGCATTTGGTTTTCTGAATTTATATAAGATATATGAAGGATGTGAGTTCATGTCTTGATGTGTATGAGACATTATGTAATAGACCATTTGTAAAAAGTGGAATAAATAGTAAAGCTGGACCAGCATGAATAACATAATTTAAGCTTTAAAAAAGCTATTTTTTTGCTATTTTTATTCTATTTTCAGATTTCTTTAACAACATTTCAGTTTTTCTGCACTTGTATGCCTACTAGAAAATAGCTTCCGGGGGTGTTAAAGTCACCATGAAATGAAAATGGATGATTCTTATAAAATATTGCAGTATTTATTATAAATGATTTATCCATGCACATCATTTTTATTTATTTTTTTAAATGAATGTGTCCTCTTAATCTTTAATCAAAATAACTTCCCCTCCTTCTTGCGTTGACATCTCTTCCCTGCTGATGTGCATATTTCACGAGGACGGGACAACCTGTCACTCGCATGAGATCGACCAACAGCAAACCACGACCATTCAAACAATCTCAGATGGGCAAAATCAAGTCCTGCCCCAACATTTTATTTTGTTCAAGAAGCCGTTTTAATGGGACATGCGTCACAATATCTCAACTTTGGGACTATTTAAAAAAGTTTTTGGGGACTATTTCGGCTACAAAAGAAGGATGTTGACCAAACAGAGGTACTTTGCATGGAGTGTCAGAAAGCTGTGGCCACAAAACAAGAAAACATCACTAATTTGTCTGATCACTTAAAACGGCACCACAAAGCTCTTTACGATGAATACAGAGCAGGGCTCGACATTAACGCTTTCCCGGGACAAGTGGATTTTTTGAAGGGACAAGTGAAAGAGAATTTTACTTGCCCGACGGACAAGAGCCTGATTAAAACAAAAAATAACTCCAGAATCACCAAAATGCAAGAATGATTGTGTGCATTAATTTAGTGTAGGTAGCGATCGATAGTGGATAATAATATATAATGAACTGACGATAATACGGTCGCGCTGTTGACGCTCGTGCAGCCTCTCGAGGAGAAATTACAACACTTGAGCGTTTTCCTGAATACCATCACGGCTTAAAGTGACACTGATTTGATTTGACACTGATGCAATATTTAGTGTTTTTGTTCTATTTCAGCAGTGAAAATCACTCACAGCAGAACCGTAACGCATCTCACTCACAGCAATAAGTGTGTTACTGAACGATTCAGCGTTTGAATGAATCGTTTGAATGCACGACTCAGTAACTCACTCATTAAGACGGCCACCTGCTGCCACCTACTGGAGGTTTAGTTTCATGTTTACACATACTTTCCAACATTTCTTTTTTTCTCTTGTAATGAAGCTTGCTTTTTAGTGAAATTATTAATATCATGGAATGGTAATTATGGATGGCTCTCAGTATCGCAATATATATCGTTGGGGGAAAAAAATATTGCAACGTAATTTTTTTCCAATATCGTGCAGCCCTAGTTGTAATTTTAACAACTACAACAGCAAGCCTAACCATGTACCTTTAGGGGCTTCGTAGAATTTGTTACTCATTTTCTGTTCCTTTCTAAACTCAGATTTATGGGTTCTGGCACATTCCTAGTTATAAGTTGGTTAGGTGGCTGCAATTACACTAGTGAATAAAACAATGCTGATTTTTATTAAACAGTAAATATATAAGTTGACAATTGTTTACTTTGCAGTCTCTCAATATCAAGATGCAATTGCTTGGTGCAATACATTTATATGCAGTACTTTGAGCTGTTTCCTCTCTTGTTAAACCACTTCTTGGAATTTAACTGAAAACTGAGAGCTTCCTAAACCGCTGATTTATTATACGTTAAATAACCCCACCGATGGGTTTTATAGTTCTGAATGTCGGACATGTTAACCTCGCAGGATATATCTGCCTGGTGTTATCACAGATTTTTCTGGCAGTAAAGTTTTAACCTGCGAGTGACCTTCTGGTATCATGGTGATTCAGTATGCATCGTGAAATACCAATCATTGTTTTTTATGGTTCTGATTTAGAATGTTGTGAATCTACTGACTTTAACAAGCTTTTTGTTTATGCCCTGCTAAAGCCGGAACGGGGATAGCAGTGTATTAGACCTCTGTTGTTTATTTGGTTTTGTATTTTAAATTTCCATTCTCACACAGCAAAAATATATTTTCAAATGTATGCAAAATGGGCCAAACATATATTATTTTAGGTTTTAGATACTTCTGTTACACACACACACACACACACACACACACACACACACACACACACACACACACACACACACACACACACACACACACACACACACACACACACACACACACACACACACACACACACACACACACACTTGTTTTTGTGAAATGTGGGGACATTCCATAGGCGTAATGTTTTTTACACTGTACAAACTGTATTTTCTATCCCCTTACACTGACCCCCTACCCCTAAATCCATCACAGGAAACATTCTGCATTTTTACTTTCTAAAAAAAAACTCATCCTGTATGATGTATAAGCAGTTTGAAAAGTGGGGACATGGTTAATGTCCTCATATTTCACCCTCTCCTTGTAATACCTTACTGCGTTTTTACTTTAAAAAAATAAATAAATAAAAAAAAATAATAATTCTGTATGATTTAGAAGCTGGTTTCCTCACGGGGCATCAATTTAGGTCCCCATGAGTCAGTGTGCATTCAGGTTGAAGTCCCCACCAGGCTAAAAAAAAACATGAGCACACCTGTTCTTCTTCTTCTTCTTCTTCTTCTTCTTCTTCTTCTTCTTCTTCTTCTTCTTCTTCTTCTTCTTCTTCTTCTTCTTCTTCTTCTTCTTCTTCTTCTTCTTCTTCTTCTTCTTCTTCTTCTTCTTCTTCTTCTTCTTCTTCTTCTTCTTCTTCTTCTTCTTCTTCTTCCTGTATGTGGATTGTTGATTGAAATCAATCAATCATTCATTGATGTGTTGGATGTCATACTGGATTTCTTACAATTTGATTTGCAAATATATGATATTAAGCCATACATCATTTTCTTCTGTCACAGGGTTTCTGTTACCGTTCCGATCCAGGGTGGATCAGTACTGTTTAGGTCTTAATTGTAAAGATTCAGCCTCAGTATGGCCGTTTTATGTTTCAATCTGTATTTGCTTTGTGATGTTCAATATAAGTAAAGATCCATAATAATATTGATGTAGCCCAATACTGGCAGAGATCCCAAAACTACTTGAAAAAACATTTGTCTTAAAGTTTTATGGAAATATGATAAATTCAGGTAAACTGGGCCACTTTATGCCAAAAATCCCCCCCCCCTGCTTTACCTAATACAATCCCATTATACTCTGTGTGTCTGTGACAGGACGTCTCTTGTGATTCAGGCCATGATTGAGACTTAATGTAGCAGTTCTTATGATGCATCTTTTTGGCTCTTAGTAAAGTAAATACCATACTATTACACAAAACAACATTACTCATCCCTATAGAAAGACAGTCTAGTCTGCAAGTTCAATAATGTTTTTGTTTTCCTCAAATGGATTTAGAAAAATGCTGTGTGCATGTTAACTTACCATGTCCTCACAATAGTAATACCAGTTATTTTCGAACTTGTGGGGATTTTTTTGTTTTGTTTTGTCCCCGTAAGGAATAATAGAAATAATATAAAGTTTATTTATTTTTTTATTTTTTTTTTTATTTTTTTTGTGAAAATGCAGTTTTCAGTTATGTTCAGTTCAGTTGGTTTAGGGTTATGGAATAGAATACACAGTTTGTAAAGTATACAAAAAAAAACATTGTTAATGGAATGTCCCCATAAAACAACTGGATTGACCTATGAGTACCCAAAGTTCTTATATTATGGTCTGTATTCAGGTTTCAGGCCACACCCATATGCCGCTAAATAAACAAACTAAATATATAAATATAAAAAAGAAAGTTTTCAGAAAGTTTTCTCTGATAGGTAGGTTTAGAGGCTAGGAAATATCACACGCTCAACATAAAACATATTATGGAATGTCCTCATAGTTATAGGTGTACCAACGTGTGTGCGTGTGTGCGTGTGTGTGTGTGTGTGTGTGTGTGTGTGTTTAAGATGTGCCTACGTGGTATCAACTTTGGACGTGCTAATGTGCTACATGCTAATAGATGTCTCTGGACAATTGTTAGTCGCTTCTTAAAAATATAGAATTACCAACTCTGGAACATAAAGAGATTGAACAAAAAATAGACTTATAAATTGTTTAAAATATATATGTTTTTTTGTCTTCTATAAAAGAAAATCTATTGTTTTTGGGTTATTTATCCCTTTAATACTGGTAAAATACATCATAGTATTTATATCCTGAATGTTAGTGCTGGGGAGCAACAGGGATGGTGGACATCTCATGAGGCAGTTAAATGGGGCAATTAAAATAACAATATTTAATGTATTAAAGGGGTTATGTAATGTAGAGGTTAAAGACTTGGGCTTGCAGCCAAAACTTTTAGGTTTAAATTCATGAGCGATGAGCGATAGGCATTGTGCCTTAAAGTAAAACACTTAACCCCAGGTTCCTCTGGGTGAACGCTCCCTGTAATACATTTATTGTAAGTAACTTTGGATAAAAGCATGCTAAACAGCTACTTTATTATTTACTGTATAAAAGGACCAAATATTGATTTAGTCCAAAAATAGCACATTTTGTTATGAAGAATTGCTTACTAAAATTAGAAACATTTATTCATAATTTTTTTTTTTTTTTAAGTAAAATATTTTATAAGTTCATCTTTCTCTCAATGTTACAAAAAGAACAGATTTAATCCTGGCAACCGGCAATTGAAAATCAAAATGATTTTTTTTGAGTAGACAGTTCAAAGAGGCACTTACCGAAATCTGGCTCTCAACTCACTGTTGTTATTCCACAGAGCATGTTCAACCCCAAAAGAGCTCCACAATGCACCATTTGCACGGCAACTCTTTAGGGTACCTGAGTAGTGTGTACCGAATGTTTCTTTTGAATCCATTATTTTATGAATTCTTGAAATAAACAAATGAGGCTGCATCTCGAAATTGTAAAGTACTCATAATCTGGCACAATGTTTGTTGTGGCAGCAGCGTGACACAATAAAACGGAGGCCAAGAGTGTGTGTCACACAGCAATCCTGTTAAAGATTCTGTGCTTGCATTGTTTAAATTCGATTCCTCTGAATAAATAATACATGAGATTTAATGATGAAATGCCACGTGTTGATTTTATTTCTGACAGACGATTCATTTAATTATTGCTGCGTGTGTTTGTTTTCATCCACTTTAAGTCATTTGCAACTTGGAGAATACAAGAAAAACATCAACCAGAAACTTTATTATCCATCCCTGATGGTGGTTATGAATTCTAGTTGTTTTGACAAAGTATTTACCCTGCGGTTCATTCTTCTCAGTGACGTCTAGAAGAGCAATCCTCCCTGACTCACTTTTTGATTGGCAGCGGATGTCAGCTATGAGTGCAGCATAAAAATGCTGTAACAATTCAGTCCAGCCGTTGTTTTTGAGACGAGAGCTTTGATGGACACTTAGAGGTATTTGGAGAGAATATGTGATGAAACTACGGTTATGAGTGACAGGTTTGCGGTGCTAGTGGTCTAGAAGCCTTTATCTAGCTTAGCTTTAATTGAAAAGAGCTTCTCAATTGCTAGACCTTAATATGATACCTTTTACAAAGGGAAGCATCCTGGGGACTGAGACGGGACTAATTAATGTTTGGATTGAATTACTCCATACTGTATAGAATCATTCACTTGGCTTTAGTAGTTAGATACTGTTGCGTTGGCTGGACCAAATCAAATTGTTTCGCCGAACAACAGCAGCCGAGTGCGTTCAGAACAGCACATGGTGATTTCGCCTTTGTTTTACTCCCCACAGCGAACACTTGTCTTACAAAAACAACCTACGTGCTATTTCTGTGGTATCCCATTACTGATTCAACACTCAGTCCCACACACACACAAAATAACTCACATGGGGGAAAGGCCTCATATAGATGCTGGAAGGAGATTTAAGTGGAAACTGTGTCTTTGAAAGTCATTTATTCCATATATTTATCAGTTATCATAATGATACTTAACAGTTCTCTAGCGTTCAAAATACTTCTTCACTTCAGGAGGGCACGGCCATTGCGTGGTTATAAGTGGTTATGAGATTTGTATAAATTATATATATATATATATATATATATATATATATATATATATATATATATATATATATATATATATATATATATATATATATATATATATATATGATTGGATATTTGCTCATATCAGCACGTACACTCACAGGCACACTCAAAAAGAGCTGAAATTAACTGAGAGAAATATTTCAAATGGAGAGAAAGGGAAATAATTAAGTAAATGCAAAACCGCAATTCACAAGCGCGTATTGAACTGTGAATGCCGTACCCAACGCTTTAATATTATATTGAGTATTGTGGCATCCCTAATATATATATATATATATATATATATATATATATATATATATATATATATATATATATATATATATATATAGGCATTATATATAGGCATTATAAGGCATTACATATATCTTTAATTTATTTCTTTATTTCTGTTTTATTTTTTACTTGGAAAGTCAGTCATAAATGAGGACAGGATCAGTATAAACAATCATTTTAAGTGAATCAGTTATTGATTTTGATTGATCAGCTGATACATTTTTTATTTCTATTTTTTAAAGTAAAAAAAAAAAAAAATCCAGTGAGAATCCAGTGGACCAAAACATTAGACATAAAGACAGCCACGGTTTTCATTTGTGTAAAAAAAAAGAAAAGAAAAAAAGAGAGAAAAGCATCTGTTTTTAACCAACAGCTAGCCGTTCCACATTTAACAGGTTTTGTCTGAACAGTGCTTGTTTAAAGGGAGAAAAAAATTCCTCTGCATGGCTTGTCTGGGCAGATATAGGTAGCGGTTTGAATTGAGGACACAGCGGGTCTGATTCGCATGTTTCACTTTGAGGGCGATGACAGTTTCATAAACGAGTAAAAAACGGAACACATTCTATTTTCATCCTTATGTTCATAGTCAAAAGACTGCATTGTATGCTGTGTGGTGTTTGCAGGGTCTCTACTGTATTTTTAATTGCCTGTCAGTTCCTGAATGGAGCCTTTTTCCAGATAGCCTACAGTTCCAGCCTCAGTTCATGTTAAAATGCTTCCTGTATTTCCATTATTAATAATGTGATCTCTTATCCATTAAAGAGAGCTAACTTTTGTGAATGAGGTGAAAAAAATGGTTTTGCTGAAAATAATAAGATAGTGCTATTTAAACCAACTTAGAGGCTTGTTAAACTGGATTGTTGGCTTTGTAATAGATACAATTCAATTTTTTGCACAGACGAAAGTGTTAAATAGATAATTCACGGAAAAATTAAATGTTGGCATTGTTGGTGAATGACTTTCTTCTTTGGAATGCAAAAGAAGACATTTTGAAGAATGTTTCAGCTGTTTTTGTTCATACAATGAGTTCATACATGGAGTCAAAAACCACTTCAGACCCAATTTGAAAAAAAAGGAAGGGGTCCAATTTTGTTTAGACTCCACCATGCTTCAAAATATCTTCTTTTGTATTCTACAGAAGAAACTAGAAAGTGCATGTGCTTGTGTGTGTGTTTGTGTGTGTTCCTCCAGAACATTCCTCTTATCTGGTAACATTGAATTAGAGTTTTTTTGTGTTTTAGTTTTTCTTTGAAATTTTTATGTAGACATTAAATTAACCATGGTTCTATTAGATCATTAAACCAATTTTTAATTATAATAAAACTATGATTTTGCCATATTGATTACCATTTGTTTAACCACACAAATACCATATAGTTAAACTTTGGATTTGAAGAAAAACTATGGATAATTTGTAGCGTGGGAAAACCCAGACATCTTCTGGCAAATTTAGATTTGCTCTGCAAGTAGTCTGGCAAAGAGCTCATTCAAACCCATTGCTAATCCGTCGAAATCACGGCACCAATCAGAAACGTTGGGGCGGGCTTTACACGATGACGACAGCGCAGTGAAGCAGAATTTGTACATTGCAAAGATGGATGCCGCCGTGGAATATCACTCGTTCGAATCAGCTATCGTGTCTGTTTTAAGCAAATTTAAACTTTTCCTTTTCATTAAAACCCGAGCAAAGAACCACTTGGCTACCAAATGTGGAAAACACCGGCTACTGTGATAAAGAGGATGGGGAGTGTGATCATGTGCTAACACCACAGCAGCTCTAGATCTGGCCGTTCTGTGCTTATTTCCTCACACTAGATCTGGTAATCATGTAAGAACTGTAAATAAATAACTAGCATACTGTATTTCCTCAAATAAAAGCCTGTAGTCAATTAAACGCTGGGCCTCTGCTAGTGGCCGGGGGCGTGGTCAGCACGAACAAATAAAGGCCGGTCTCAAATAAAGGCCTGGGGAAAAGGTGTGGATAATCACCTAAATGCCTTTAATTTAATGTGCATTCAAGTTCATCGTAATGTTCAATACACTGTAAAGTTTATTGAAATTAAAAATTTGAGTTGATACAATGAAAGGAAATTTGTTTAATAAGTAGAAACTCAAAATATTTTTGTATCTGAACCACATCAAAAATTTGATAAATCATGAAAATAGCACTATTCGGCATGTTTCACTGCGTCATCAGAAATAAAACACACAATTACCCAATATGCTTACAAATTCTTTTATTAATATTTTAATAAAGGTTGTCGAATCTCAAAAAAATGTTCATTGTATTAACTCAAAATTTTAATTTCAATGAACTCAAAATTTTAAGGCAACCAGGTAACTTTTTTTCTAAATAATTTTTTACAGTGTAGGGTTGAGCCTTGACGGCTGACCGACATCACGATGGAGCAAAACCATCCTGATGCCACGCGCCCGATGAGACGTCTGTTAAAATGCCGTGTCAGGCAGGCTACAAATATCGATCTTCACAATGCGCGCATCTTAATCAGCTCCCTAGTTCAGTAGTCAGGGCACTGATCAGGGAGTCAGCCCATTGACTTACCGCTATGTCCTGATCAGTGCCCTGACTACTGAACTAGGGAGCTGATTAAGACCTAATATTAGCCTCTCGTCTCTTTTATGTCTTAAGGTGGTCGCACACAAGCCTCGAAGCTTAGCTCCGCGCAGCGCCGCTATACATGCCTTGTTTATACTGTCGCCTGTCTCCGCGGCATGAGCCTCCGCTGACTGCGCGCCGCGCGCTCCTCCCCAAACGGACGAGGCGTTTATACTTGACGTGCTTGCCGTTGTGCTATTCTTTGAAACGACAGAGGGCGACTCGGAGTAATTGTTCTATAAACCAACAGGAAAAAGCATCGAGAAGAAGTGGGCTAATGTACACAGGTGATGATATTTGTTTTAGTACATTTCACCAAAAACCCCACTACAAAAGAATTGTGTAAAACTCAGTAAACCTTTGCTTGATATTATTAGCCTACTTGTGACATGAGAGCAAAATATGCACTACATTAACAATCTCTTAAATATTTCCTAATTTCACTAACCTTTAGTGTCGTGATTTATTTATTTATTTGATTAAACATAGATCTTTATTTCTGCTTCTGTAGGCTCATTCAGTAAATATAAGCACCTAATGTGCAAACTGGGGGCCGGTGTGATGAGACGTCATGCTCGGCTAAATTCGCAGAGAACTCGTTCATCTTCGGATGCGGAGCTGCGTGTGGAGTTACAAAAAATCTGCTGCACACCTCGAGGCGAAATGTGGTCTTGCGGACCCAACGCACACGACCGCCCCCTCCGCGTCGACATCATTTTTGCCGCGCGCACCCTCACGCTCATGCGGACGCGCCGAGTATAAACAAATATACTATTTATGTTGTTGTATGGTGATATTTTTGCAAATGTTTCTTAAATAAATCAATGATATTTGTCCACTGGAAGGATCACTTTAAATTGAAAACGGTTTACTTAAAGCAGTTATATTTAAAACAGATGGAATTAGAAATACAGGCCTGCCCCTAATAAAAGCCTGATTCAAATAAAAGCCGGTTCCCATCGGCAGTTCAGGTAAATAAAGGCCCAGTCTTTATTTGAGGAATTACGGTAACTATGCTCAAGTCTGAAAATGTTAACACATCTCAAATTGATTGAATTTGAATAAAGTTTGCGAGACACAATTTTCCAAAGACTCATCAATATTATTTTATTTTTATTATATTGCAAATTGTGTTCTAATCACAATAGAAATGCCTTACAACGGGGGCAAATGCGATCAGAGCGCAATGTTTTATGTCATGTTTCATTCGATCTGAGATGCTATTAGGTTTGCCAAATTTTGCAAAAACGTTGATGGAGTGTAGGTGGACACCATCTATTATCATATTTCTTTTACAACAACGGCAAAAGTCATCAGAAGCCATTGCAAAATCTTTCTCGTAATCACAAACAGAGAATTGCTGTCTCAGATGTTTCTCTGTCACTCTGCATACGTCATCATCCGTTGGTGACGGCCCTTTGGAAATGAATGATCATAGCACTCAGTTGACGCGTTTGTTTGAAGGACAGCATTGGGCAGGAGGTGGAATAGTTTATTTTGTCAATAAAATAAAATAACTGCTTTTATCCGATTAATCGAAAAAATAATCGACCAACTAATCAATTATTAAAATAATCGTTAGTTGCAGCCCTAATCTTCATCGATTTTAAACGTATTATTTTGCTGCTAATTATTTCAGAAAATGAAAAGGCCATAGTAATTTTAACAGCACAAGATAACAGACATGAAGTGTAAGCAGTAAAATAAAATGACACGTGTCAGTACAAATGTTGTTTCTTTTCTGCATTCTGCTGCTGTGCTCATGCCATGCGAAACCATTGAAGATGATTTGCTGTAATTGCATTTGAGCAAAATGATTTGGATGTGCATGCAATTTCTAATTGTCATTAAATCCTGCTTCAATAAATGAATTAGGCATGTGTTTCTTGACGCACACCCTTTCTTGAAGTCTCTGTCTAACTGCTTGATCCTTGATGTGTGTGTGTGTGTGTGTGTGTGTGTGTGTGTGTGTGTGTGTGTGTGTGTGTGTGTGTGTGTGTGTGTGTGTGTGTGTGTGTGTGTGTGTGTGTGTGTGTACATGCTCTGCATAAGCTAGAGATGATAAGTTGTAATGAATAAGATTTGATGGAGAAAGCAGGAGTATTTCAGTAAAATAAATGTGTATCGTGACCAATTTTTTTATCTTTTGCCTTTGCCTCTGCATCTTCAAAGCAAATGCAACAGACATGGTTTGTAAGGATTTCACACTCATCATTTGTACTTAGAAAGAATTTACATATTCAAGCAGAAAAACAGCATCTGCTGTGTCACAATATGTGTCATTATAAGTAAAAGCACTATGATTTGTTTTTCTTCTAAAGTAACAAAACATTTCAAATCTTACTGTATATTCTAATAATTTTATTGACTAGATGTTAAAGGTGCTTTCTGTAATTATATATATATATTGTTTGTCTGAAGTCTGAACTAAAGCATCAAAATATCAAAATATGTTTGCAGATATTTAGAAAACACTCTACTTCACATACTTGTTTCTGAAATCTGTGTATGAATGTCTGTTTGTTTTATTGTGTGATCCCGCTCACTGACAATTTCCCAATAGTATTTTATCTTGTATGGAAGAAATAAAAGAAATTAAAAAAAAAAAATAAAAAAAATAAAAAAGCATGTTGAATTGCACTAATTGATTTTTTTAATTTTTTTTTGCATTAACAGTATGTTGTATTAAACGCAGAGATATTGCAGTAACATGATCTCTGTTGCAATACGCATCAAATTGGACAAATTGTCCAAATTTGTAACAAATTAGCTCAAAGGGGAAATATTAATAATTAATCATAACTGGTTACAATTAATTATGAATATTTGGATTAGTTAACCGAATTAACTTAATGTGACTGAATTAATATTACAATCAAATAATCTGTTCATCTAACGAACATTCATTCCTGATTGTCTATCAACTCTTCACGAAAGGATATTTTCCCCGGCCCTTTCTTAGCTCCTAGCCATAAACAAAAGTGGCAATTTATTCATAAACAGACCAGAATCAACTTGAATGTGCACAAGAGTTTACTTGAGTAAAACACAAACGCATAACTAACATAAATGCATAACACAATATCATACAAACATGGGGGTAGAATGGAAAGTGGAAGTGACAGAAAAACCGAGCCGAGAAGTTAAGATTCAAGTTATGAAAAGAGTCTGACCTGGGAGATCCATCAGTTAAGACAACAAGCTCCTTTGTTTGAACAAATGGGTTTAGAGCTTTAACTAATTACACAGTGGATTTGTATATCGTATGTTGCATTTGCCTGAGCTATTTTAAAGAGCGTCTGCACAATACGCGTCACAGGAGAAAGATTTGATAGCCCAGTATGATGTTGTTGCAGTTTGCAATCAATTGTGTTGGTGAACTTGCACAGACTCTGTGATGGTCGGAGTTTGATGTGTGTGTGGCTGGGCGGCGTGACTGCTCCGACGACGCCAGATGAGGTCTCACACGAACAGCGAGAGAGAATCGATTGTCAGCGAGTACTCGGTCTTCCGAGTACCAAAGATTCCAAAGGTGTGGGAGACCACACCTTTGAGTTTTAGCTTGACCATTGAGGAAGGTGCACTTCTCAGTTTTAAACAAAGGGCTGACTCATTCGTATTAAAAATGTGTGGGTTAATTTGTGTTATGATACAAAAAATCAACACTGCATTTTATAAGAAAGTGATGTCCACCAAAGTGTGAGTCATTAAATGAGGAATATTTTGATAGGAGACACCAGTTAGATGGGTTAACATTACGTAGTAGTTCTATCATCAAGCATACAGATTGAGTTTCTGTTGGTTGTACTGTTCTCTCATTTGAGAACACAGCCCAAGTGTCTTTGAAATGCATGAATTCTCATCAGGGAGCGAATTCACAGTCGGGCAACTAGCCATCACGGAGCCTGTCTGGGGCCTTAAATTGTAAAGAATGTGTGTTTGATCGGTCCAGTTACTACATGAGTGTTTAACAATAGTATAGAATAGTAGATTTTTATAGAAGCGAGTTTATTTATTTTCTGAAATTTGGAAAATCAAACCAGAACATCACTGTATCGTTCCCATTTGGTAATTTTTAGGGTCATTTTCAAGAAACATTCTACAGTATTTAAGAGAAGAAAACTCATGGAGTTTCTAAAAGAGTTTATTAGTTATATGATAGGGTGTTTCTTCAACTTCAAGCACTTTTATTGAATGTCCCAAGAGTTTAAACTTTTTAAAGCTGAAAGATTTAACATTTCTGTAGCGTGAAGATCACATTATAACAATTTTGGAAACGTTTCACTACGCCTCATTTATTTTTACTGCCTACAATTGTTAGGGAACAACTGTGTTAATATAAACAAACAAAGACGTAATCAGAGAATATTCACTAATATTTATTGTGTAGAGATGATTTCTCTTTGTCTGTCCATCAGTTATGGCACTATTTCTACCACAGAAAATGTTGCAACTGATAAAGTTTGGTGGCTTTGGAGACACTCTGAAGGGAGGGTAGGATCTTGAGCTTTCAAAGCTAGCTTGCTATTGGTAGCCATTTGAAAATTGCCTACTCTACCGTTAAGCACATATCTTTTACAAATCACAGTATCAATACAAAGTTCCCTGTATTGTGTAATTTTGGACATTAGTTGTGAGTTGACAAACTAGTGAAAGTGTACAAACATCTTTTTTGTCAATTCTTACAACCCTTATTGATTCGTCAGGCTCATACTGTGAAAGAATGGTTGAGAGGGAGCATGAAGGATCATTTTCACACATGAATTGGCACCTCTGAGTCCAGAGCTTAAATTCATTGAAAGTCTTTGGGTTGTGCTGGAGAGGAGACTTTATAGAGTGTTGGACGCTTGCATTCTCAATACAAGATCTTGACCAAAAATGAATGCACCTCTTGATGAAAATAAATGCTGTGATGTTATTTCCATCAAGAGGTGCATACATTTTTGGTTCAGATCTTGTATTGACTCTTATTGATAAAATAAATAAATGTATTGATAAAATGATCGTTCATGCTCCCTCCTAACCATTCTTTCACAGTTTGATGATTAATCTTGACTTTGTCATCCTGGAATATGGCCATAATGTGTCAACCTATATGATTGTTTAAGAAATTAAAAACAATACACAACACACAACACATTAGGGTTGGAAGAACCGTTGCCAAACATATATCATGCAAGAAACATAATAACCAATGCAATAATGAAGCATTTGCCAAATTAAATCCAAACAGCAAGGTTATCCAAAGGTTTAGCAAGGTTTACCACTGTTAAAGAAACGTAACTTTACGTCAAACGTAAAATGTAAGCTTTTTTTTTTTTTTTTTTTTTTTGCCACCATCAAACGATTATACCACAAGTGTTGAAGAGCTTTCTACAAAACAAAACTTAACAAAGTGGTGAAAAATATTTTCTGACCCAATTCATGTCTCCTGACATATTGTGCATCTTTGATGAGTCTTACTTATGCTGTTCACTTTTCATAATTAACAAAGACATAAAAATAACTTTATAATATTTAAACATAAATATGAAACTAAATATGTTTTTTAATGGCTACAAGTATAGTACAGTACAGAGAAAATGTCATGATTGTACCACGAGTGTACCACTCCTTTTGATCAAAGTGTGTTCTAAATTCTTCTGTTGTGTTTTGTGTGGCAGGTGGCTGTGTGAAGGGGGACCCCCAGGGCTGGACCCATGAGGAGTCAAAGAAGATGCTCGCAGCCTGGGCGTCTCTGCTCTTCTTAGCCATGTGGGTGAGAAACGCCACCAGTGGCCCTCTCTCGTTCAGAATAGGTGAGTAATGTCTTTGGCTTTCAAGCTGTAAAGCACATCACTATCTATTGCCCGTATCTCTCGTTAGTCCCCACACTGAACGGTGTAATTTGTAATCACTGTTAATTAAAGTGATGGCGTTTTACACCAGATTTGCTGCCTTAAGGCAGACTGTAACTCCCAGAATTAACACACTGGAAAAAGAGAATGAGCATGTGAGCGCTGCTTGTTTTATGTTGATGTCGTAAACAAAGGCTAGAAGAAAAATAAACGGTTTGCAATCCTGTAGAGGAAGCTGTGGTGAAACAGACTATGTCTTACTCATGGAGGTCACTCTCTATATAAAGATTCCTACTCAGTTCACTTTTCAGGGAAATCAACCTATAACGTTTTTACTTATACTGTGGGGTCTAAAAGTCTGGAGCCAAATTGATAATCTAGGATTGAAAAAATGTGCAACCTGGAAATTAAAGCTACAAGCAGCGATGAAAGGGCCCTCGCACCTGTGCCACCACCACTCGGTGGCTTTAGGAAAACGGAGCACAATGGGCAATGTCCATTTAAGCATATAAAAAGTAAAAGGACTACGTCAGTCATTTGTATTTGCCACACTTCCTGCTACCAGCTGGTGGCACTATGACTATAACTAAAGATGTATTCAGGCCATGGCACTTATCAAATGTGAAGTTTGAGGCAGATTGGACATTGTATGCTTGAGTTACAACAACTTCCTGTTTTGTGACGATAATAGCATCTTTAGCAGTTTTCTAGTATGTTTAGTTAGTTTGTTGCTAGTAGTGCATTGCGGTTTAAAACACGTCACTTGCTGTTGCAAGTGCGTGGCGCCATTACTATAACTGAATAGTGTCATGTAGATGTGTTCAGGGCAGGACTCGAAAAAAACGTAAGTATGGGACAGTTTGGTCATTGTATGCCTGAGTTACAATAACTTCTTGTTTTGTGGCGTTAATCGTATACATTAGCCAAGTGTTGCATGATTTAATGAGTTTCTAGTCAGTAAATTCCTTAGGCTTTGCTTATCCCATGCGAATGTGCCATGCAAAATTCAGATGTGGGTGAGTAATTTCAAAATCACAGAGGTCCCTGGGTAATACTTATCCCGTGCGAATAGGGCTTAATTCAATAGCTCTGCCATGGACTCATGAAGTTGTTCAGATAACGCTAGCCAGCAGCAATTAACATGCAGAAGAAGATAGCAAGATATTCCTGGTTGTGGATGAACACAGTCGCTGCATAAGCTTCCTTCGGATCCTAATATTAGGAATGTGTGATACTTTATTTATTTTTTATGAAGTTCCAGCCCACGTGGGGAAGACATTGTACTTGTGTCCGCTTCATTTAACTGCTGGATTTGCAGACATATTGAGATTAAAACAATGTTGTGCCTTCTATATCGAATCCAACAGGAATGGTGCAACACACTTATGTGAGTAAAATGTCTTTTTTATATGTAATAGTACTCCCAGGGCTATGTGTTTTCCAAATAGCAAGATATTCACCGGCCTCACAGGCGGGCCGAGTAATACAAAAATAATATTTCAGTCAATCGATTGGAATGAGAAATAAAATATTGTGTTTGTTTGATAAAGACGTTTACGAGCCCTTTGATCAAGAGAATCATTACCGTTGCCGCTTTCAAAACAATCCCTCCCTCATGTTAACTGAACTGACAGGGGAGCTGAAGCTCATTAAATATGCCCATCTTATTCAATCCTAGCCGTGGGCGTTTACAAGTCTCCAGTGCTGCAAACCCATCAAGAGGGCCTCAAAGCCAGTGTAGGAAATAGCCTATTACATATTAGTTATGATGTTTTTAAATGTAAAAACCACACGAACGTCATTAGTTGACCTCAGACAATAGTATAAAAACAGTTCAATGTCTGGAAATGGTAAAAACTTCCTGTTGGGTTTTTCAATGTTGAGTTTGCTCCCTGGGACGTTTTAGTAGGTATTGGGCTGTGACGTGTCTACCGAATTTCATACTTGTACATGAAACGTAGCGTGAAAGCGATTCATTTCGGAGAATAATAATAATAAACCGGGCAATTACAACAGGGTCCTTACACCTTTGGTGCCCAGGCCATAATAAATCCCAAAAGTTTTAGGGTTTTTGAGAGCTTTTTCAGGCCATTAGATTAATTGAATATGCAAATGAATGACATTGATCCAAAGACTGTGTTGTGGTTTGCAGGAAGCCAGTGCATCTGTCCATCTGTACAAAGAGTCACATGATCATTTTCAAACCAGGCTGGATCACTTATTCATCAGGTTTTACACAAACTTGGGGAGTTCATTAAGCTTGAGTGCTAATGTCATTAGCGCAAAAGAGGAACAAATCAAATAGCAAGATATTCTGAAATTCATGTTCATTAAAAAAAAAAGGCAAATTGCAAATTGTTATGCTAATAATAGAGTGTGTAATGAAAAAATGCATTCTGGTGCAAAGGACTATCAGAGCAGAGTAGATGATGCAGTTTAGCAATGGTATTACAATATTTTTAGTAAATTATTTGAATAGTGTTTGGCTGTTTAAAGCAGTTATATCGATCGCAAGATACTTCGAAACACAGCATATTATTGCCGAAGACATTATCGTCCAAAACTTTGTGCTGGAGGTTTTTTATTCACAAGAGCACTTTTGACTTATCATTCATGTAAAATTACTTTCAATTACATCCTCCCAGAGAGAGCGCTAATAATGTCAGTCATAATGCTGAAGTATAATTATATACTGGGTTAAAAGATGTTTTTTTTTTGTGAGTTGTGTTTATTAGCACCCACACAGCCTCTGTCTCACTGGAGAAAAGCATTAAAGGACCTTCCCCTCATTAAGGAAATGAATGTTCAAAAGCTGTTTAAACTGACTTCATTACAGTTTGGAACGGCATCGGCTAAGGCGAACCGAAAGAGAAAGAGCGAGACGGAGGGAGAGAAAAAAGAGCCCATTTAATGTAGGTCTGGGCTTTCAGTGGTGATGAGAATGCCGTCTAATCTATCTGGTGCCATATTGAGCAGTGCAAAATGTAAATTTAGTTCCAGCTGATTTAGCGTGTGGTTTTTGCATGTGTTGTGTGTACAAGTGTGAAGCTGTTAATTCACTGTGGTACTAAGGCTTGGTTGTGAGATGTTTGTGCTCGCTAAAAAGAGCATTGATCTGCTTATTTGGTGGCATATTACGAAAAACAATCCCTCTGATTCCAGTGGCTCAGGGATCAGATGAGGCGGCGTGCTCTCATCTGCACGAAACAAGCTCCTGCTTTCACAGATCAATTATTAAGCAGCCGATGCGATCACCATCTCTCCTGAGCTTGCCTCTGTCATCTTCTGATGAACGAACCGCTCCTAACTTACCCGGGTATGGTTGGATAATTAACCACTGCTGCTCTCCTCCTCCTCACCTCCTGCACCTACAAAAGCACCTCCTCAACAAGCCCTATTTATTGCTGTCTCGTTTATTTGACGATTAATTAAAACGTGTGGTTACTGTTTTTACCACTCTGATGCAAAGCGGCTCTGTCGACGCTTGTGTAAACAGCGCAGGCGGCGTTAACGTCTTTTCTTTCCCAGCACAATGACGGGTTGCTGACTTCTCTGCGGGAGATGATATTTAACACTGCTGCCCCTCCAGGCCCAGAATGTCACTAGATGGCTTGCACAATGTAACTGTCAGGCCAAAATAGCAACACATTGCCAGGCAAACAGATATGTGGTGTTTTGGATACTTGTCCCCAAATTGGGATGGGTACTGGTGTTCACACAAGGCTTCATAGTCTGTTAACCGTCAGTGAAATGGTAGCGGGACACTTGGAGCACTTATTTATTGCCTGTTTTCCGCATCTCATAATTTAGTAATCCTCATAAATTAGGTATCATTCGAAAACTTTATTATGGTTTTTCGAATATTCCCTTTCATGAAGTGTGTAATATAGCTGTTTTTGAATGTAAACATTTTGCAAAGTTGAAAAGTCAAAAGTGCACGATTAATTAAAGGAAGTGTATGTAAGATTGTGGCCAAAACTGGTACTGCAATCGCTTTCAAATGACTGTAGAGCGGTGTATCCCCTCTCCCCCTCCCCACTGACTCGAGGTTGCCAGATAAACTGCAGGATCCAGCAGGAACGTTTGTAGCCGCAGCTGTGCTGTCACGGCCGGCTCATAAGCCACGACATAGAAGGAGATGACACGTTGCTAGATGCACAAAGAAATAACATTTATTGAAGTAAGAGTAATACAATAACAGACAGGACCAAAACGACAACAGAACAATAATGAAGACGACGACCAAACTGGCACAAGGGGAGAGAGCGTGCGCCATGACCACTGAAGGGAGCTGCTTATAATTGCCGGCATCAGCTGTAGCACAGGTGTAGACCATCAGTGATCAGGATGTCACTCATGCTAACTCCAACCTACGAGAAAAGAAACAAAAGGACAACCCAACCCACACAATATGACCCATACTGGGGCATAACAGTGCTAACTAGAGCAGAACTGGCAACCCGGATGCCAAAACACCACTGACTTCATGATAGATAGGTGGAGGGTGGCGCTTCATGACCTGGCTCCACACACCTACGTACTTCTGCTCAATTTTCATTTTCCTTCAGTACTTAGTCTGGGACTGCGGTGTATTCTTAGGTTTTCTCCGAACAAATTTTTACCGGTCCAATCAGCGAACAGAGGGAGTGGCTGAGAACGATGACGTTGATGTCGCGCGCTAGTTTGAGTTGTAGTTCAGTAATGGGGGTGAGGAAAGATGTAAACGAAACCATTCATTACGTTGTGACAACGCTGCCGAATATTCAGAAGTTAAAGCCGAAGCAAGAACAATCTTTGCTTAGGTTTGTTGGTGGCCATGATGTTATAGCCCTTGTTGTGTTATGGCATTTAAGTTAAAGGGGCTAGTCAGTGATTTTATAGCCGTCCGTCTCCCACCACCCACGTAAAAATTCCCGGCCAAGTTACCTACTGCTTTTGACAAACACCAAGGTCGTGTGGTGTAGACATGTGCCGATTTTCGATAATGCGATTTATCACGATAATGAATATGCACGATATTGTTATCGTGGGCACTTTAAAATATCGTAATCATTTTTTTATAATGCACTCAAGAATACTTTGCCCATCAACCGTATAAATGCTCAACACCGCTGTATTCTGCGTCAAAGGGACACGCGCTCAGGTGTAAATGAGAAGCACATGAACGAGTGAAGGAGACTGAATGAAACGCATGTTCAATGACAGCAGAGGGTGCTGATGAACCGCAGAATGCAGCACTTACCCCGGAAACCTGCAAACAAAAGAAACCGCGTGTAGTTTTTAAAACAGCCTAAATGTTGTTCATCACTAGCCTGACGTGGTCATACTCAATTCTAGTCAGAATATGAGTCTGAAACTTCATTGGGCTGTGATTATGGGGCGTGTTTCAACCCAACCAGGAAAGACTTCAATTGGATAGAGCAACAACCAATCAGAGCAACGAAGCGACGCATTGTCAAATGTCAACATAGTTCAACTGCATTGTGTTGTCAAGTCCACATTTTTTCCGCAGATTGTTTTCCATGTCCACGGGTTGAAGCGACTATAATGGGATATATAAACCCATGAGTGCAAATTTTAGCAGGCAACCTTGCCAAAATAACACACATTTTACCCCCCAAACGCCATTTTTCCCCCAGAAAACCCCCCGAGAAGTTTAGGGCTAGTAGTTGGCGGGTTTTGTTGTAAAAACTTGGCAACCCCGTCTGCACACGCGCTGAAATCAGGCTGGAATACACAATCTTTGCCGGTGTTCTAAAAAAATGAAATAATTGAATGATACACAGAGTACTTACCCAACATGATCATTGTTTCTGAGAGAAATAGTAATGGTGAATGCATATACAAACAAGCACTCCGTTTAGGATTCAAACAAATATAATCCAAGCCCCTTTGATGACGTGCATGATTACTTTACTGATTCTCATCTGTCCGTCATCGTCTAAAGCCCGCCCTGATAATTTCATTGGTCTGAACAGTTTCTGTTTGGGGATAATTACTCCTCTATGGAGTTGTGGGCGGGGCTAGGTTCGGCTGGCATACAGGCTAGTTCATCACAGCACCAAATACTTAATACTTAAAGACTTAATAGGCTATTTATTTTCAAACTTAAACATTTTTATGTTTTAATCTGGACTACAACATGCCCTAATGATAATTATTTGTTATTGTTCAGTAAAACTTTGAGACATACGACTTCATTAGTTAACATGTTAATTCATTATTACCAAACTGACAATGAAAAATACTTATAAATGTTAATCTCAGGTAGTTTTTATGGTGCTTTATTTAATGTTAAAGTGTGTAATGTTACTTTAAATATCCTTTAGCACTCTCAGCTTTGTCATACTAAAAGCAGTAAAGGATAATTCACCTCAGATCTTGAAATGAAACACGTTGAAACGAACATTCAAACTGTGAAAAAACAAGTATATTCTATAACAACGGTTGTTTTATTAACTCAGTATGTATTTTTAGTAGTTTAAATGGTTTAATATTTGTGAATTTGATTATGTACATATTCATTTTCTTGCGAGTGCTTTCAAGATCTCTAGTGCCGTGCGATCTTATTGCAATACGTTTTGCGTACATGTGGTTTCAGTTGTTCCTATATTTTGTCGTAATTTAAAAAAGAAACAAAAAAAAAATATTTTGTGAATTGTGATTTGTTCTTTAAATCGTTTATACGCACATTTAACACTCAAACTTGAGCGTACGCATGCTTAGTGAATGAGACCCATTGTTTTCCAAGTTATTTGGACCAATTTGCTCCTCAGAATCACAACCTGTAAGTATGAATAATTACTGATCTATATATTTTCTATCAAGCTTTCAAAATACATACTTTCGTGTGTTTTATATTGTGTAGTTTCCGGTTAACCAGCTAACTCGCGTTATTACTGTCTCACTAAAATAGTTCTGCTAAGCAGCTGTGGGCCACTTTTACTTACAATTGTGTCCATTAATGCAGATTTTCTGTCATTATTACTACTTTGAGTAATGATAAAGGATAGAGCCTGATGGTTGGTTTTACCAACTTTAATATTACATCATGTTAGTGTTTAGCTAACGTACACACCGAATGTGCACTGCAATAAATTAGAGATATACACATCATCTTGTTGATGTACACTTGTTAATGCTGATGGTGAGGAATTACAGCTCCAAACATCTCATAATGTATGTCAAACTGAGTAGCGAATCTCTGATAAACGTCCGGCTCAAGGCGTTTTTCCGATGGAGGTTCGGGTTGAATAACTAGTTCTTCCAATGTTTCATCATCGGACTCGTGCTCAGATTGATGTAGTAAAATCAGCATCATCGTTACTGTCTTTTAGTGTGATTTAGGAGGCCTCTGGAGCTGAAGTTAAGCTGTAATGTTATTGGGCGTATAGCTTCTGACAAGCGCTGTAAGCAGTAGACCAATCGTAACTAGAGTCATCTGGGTCATCGTAGACTGGGTCATCTGGCCAATCAGAGCAGAGTAGCTCGCAGAAAGCGTGGTGATTTGCAATATATATTATGAGAAAATGAGTGGGGTTTTTACCTTTGAAGCATGTAAACCTGTTGTAGACCTCTAAAACAAAATGAGCAACCTTTAAAATAGCATAATTGTGGCACTTTTAAACACTCAAAATTCATCCTGTGAAAACTGTTTTGAAATTACACATTGCGTTACCAGGAAACAGTTCTTTAAAACCTTTTAAGCCAGCAACTTGGTGATTTTAGAGTCCAAATATGACTTTTTCTGTAGCTTTTTTACTCTTTATTTTTCTGCTTTTACATCTGCAATAGTCTGCTGAGTGTCTTTTTAAAATTAATGTGCCAGCCTTAGGTCTGTATTCAAAGCATTCCTGAATTAGTATCATGTAAGTTCAGATCTATGCTCAAAAGGGGGTGTTGCAGTTAACAGGTTTGTAATATTTTTTTTATTTTTTTAACAAATTGTGATGGCTAATTATATAATACTTTTGTGCTGCTTGTTTGTCCCTTTTGGTACTTGGTAGTTTTTTTACACTTTCATTGTTTTGAAGAGGATAGCTGAGAAATTATGCTCAATTTCTTTGGTGTTCTACAAAAGACGGAAAGTAAAAGTAAACTATTATTTTTGGGTGTCTCTCCGTAACCACTAGCTTAACCTCTTGGTCACTAGCTTTACATCGGGCATGAAATGGAAATTTACCCTCTCTATTCTAATACATCTTATTGTGAACGATTCATCCGTGCTTGCGTAACATTTTTGCAGTTTTTATTTTGAGTTCATAATTTATAATCAAAATGTCATAATAACAGATTTCTCTAGTAACGTATGGCGGACTTCTCCAATCATTTATTCTGCTTAAATCCCACTCCTTCCTTACAATCGATCACACACTCGCATTCATATCTGCTTCCATCTAGTGAAAAACTTAGTCCCTGCTTTACATGTTTTCTTTTTCAGTGAGTTGTATTCAGCCAGATCTATGTCATAATACGGAAGAAAAAACGTCCATTACGTTGCGACTTTAACTAGGAAATGCCTGCAGAACTAAACTAACTAGCTATCAGACAGATAAACAGATTTGATGTTGGAGCTGTGGCTTAGCAGTGAGTTCGATTCTGGGTCACGATATTTCTTTTCCCCATCAAAACCCAGAAATTTGTATTTCAAGGAAATGCTTGTATTTATCCAGATATGTTTTTAAATGTTTCCCTCTGTCTGGCCATAAAATGATAAGCTGTAAGTTACAGAGTTTGAATTGCATCCAATACTTTTTTCTCATGTGTATTGAATAATTGACGGTTTGCTTGTTTGTCGGCCCCCGATATAATAAACTATGAGGATGTAAAGAAAAATCAATGCTGCCACCTCCCTTTCCCTCTCAATCTCTAAGTACAAGCGATCGTTCATAACACAGCAAGGAAAAAAAAAAGTATAGATTTTCCTTTGGATAGTACATTTTGCCCGCTCATTTGGTGCCCGATAACATCTCGTGCCGTCATCACAGTCACATTCCGCTTCTAAAGGTCCATTCAGACATGACCTAATGTGCAATAGAGAGATAGCAGCCGGAGAACACTGAGTGAAACTTGTCTAAGTAGTAGATGACCCTCTCAGCTTTAATATACCATCAAATGGTGACCAATAGCTGCTTTGAGCCTATAAAAGCACATACGAAAGTATATGTATGCAGGTGCAATGCATGTGTGTTGTCTTCTGGGAGAGGCAGGATATAACTCAACTGATCACAGCTGGGAAGGTAACCTGCTTGGCCATTTTTTTAAGGCCTGCAGGGGGTTTTGTTTTGAAGGAGAGTGAATCATGCTTTATAGCTATTTCTGAATATAACATAAACCAATTTAAGGATGCAGTAAAAGTAAAAGTAGAAACATAGCTTGCCCATGCATGCTAGCAAAGATACATTTGTTTTTTGAGTATAGTGCCAAACTATAGGAAAAATCAATTTATGCATAGATGTTTTTATCCAAATGTTCAGTGCATACAACTCATCTACAAATGCACAATATTAAAATCTTTGCCATGCTGATGACTATTTTCATGTTAAGCCCAATAACCAACAATGTTTTTACATTTAATTCTAAAAAAATTTGTCTGAATAAATAAAAAATAAAGCTCTAAAAGTTAATTTAGGCAACACCATAATGTACAATATGAAAAATGAATAACCAGTATCAAGTATATTATTTAAATATTGCTCATCCAGTAGTGAGTTCCCTGGGATTTGAGCACACAACCTTGTCACGTGCACTATTTTCTAGCATTTGAGCTACAGATACAAAATGCACAATTTTAGAAGCACTGATAGCCAGGTCTTTGACAGAAAGATTGAGGCTTGAGTGTGTTTTCCTGGATAAATGATTGTTGGATAGTGCAAGTCATAGTCAAAATCCTTCTGATCACATGGTTGAACAAGCTTGAAAGGTTTCTGTTAGTTTTTGTGACATGAATCTCAATCGTGACTGAGTTTTATAACAATCTGATGGATTTTGTCATAACTTCTTTTCAGTGAGTAGCACTCAGTCATGCTAAGCTATTTAAATACTCAATGTTCTTGTCCTTGGGGAAATCATTTGTGACATTTGATTGCTTTTTAAAAGCCTTTAGTCACTTATTCTCGACTGTGCACAAGGTTGATCGGTGAATAGAACCAAAGTCTTGGATATTTTAAGCAGTCAGAAATACTTCAGACCAATCAGGTTCATGTCCATTAGGAGGCATTTACCAACTCTGAGCCAGACAGCGACATAAGCAACCGACAACCCCACCCTGCCAACTTCTGCCATCCAACAGAACCATTTGGCTTCTCCCTTCTCCATCCATTTAACACGACAGGTGCAGCTATTTAACTCTCCAAGTAGAAAAGACCTTGGCCGAATCCGAAATCGCCCCATACACTCAAATAGGGCACTATTTAAGGCGACAGCCATTTATAGTGGAGTCCAAAACCATAGTGGACATGTTCAAGTGCACTCGTTCAATCCTACATTGCATTAACGAGTGTACAGCCGATGTACACTCAATAGCTGTCCGACTTCACACACTCGTTTTCATTCACTCCTTCAATTGAACTGTATTATGGGGGCGATTTCGGATTCAGACCTTGTGTCTTTGCCTGACAGAGATACTGTGGGACTCCATATACATCAGTTTGTGAGTGGTTGACATGGAATGTTAATTTTACCTGTCCAGAGAGATATACGTGTGTGGAAGAAGAAGAAGATATACATATGACATTTTTATTTATTGCTAGTAAATGTATAAGTGACAATAGTAAATGTGTATGTCTTTCAAGAATCAGTCTATTTCTTTTTGTACAATTTCCAGTTAGACCACCAGTATTTACCATTAAATCCCACAAAAATATCAAAATAATTTAAAGTGTATTGAAACTTACACAAGTTACTGGATTGGATTGTCTCATCCAATTATTATTATTACATTGCATTGCAAATTTTGCAGCATAAAATATTATGTTGTTATAGTTAAAGAAATGAGTAAAGACAGTTAAAGTAAAATACGATTTTGACAATCAGTAATTATAAAATAATTAATAAAAATGATTAGAAATTGTCTTAAATAGTCAAATTAATGTTTTTTTTATTATTATAGTTTAATTTCTTAACCTAATTGTGTGGTGACTCTACTTAACTTAGGATAATGATGATGTTCTGTGCTGCATTATTCATTTTAAATGTAAATTATATTAAAGTCTTAATGACCATGTAGGAATATATGATTTTATAATAAAATATAACTTATGTGCTTGTGAAACCCTAAAATTGTCATATGTTTATTCTCAGATATAAATTTTATATCTAGCTATAAAATTTCAATTAAAACATGACTGCGGGGCAATGAATCACTTGGAACAGGTAAAACTTACTTACATATGTCTCACTTTCTTTGACATGTAAACCCTGTCTCTGTAGTGTTTTTACTGGGAAAAGAAGCTGTGGGATATGGGGATACAGTACTATCCTGACAACATTTCAGTGCTTTAGCTTCGGGTCAGACTGAAGATCTGCTCTTGTGATATGTTTTCATCTGTTGCAAGCTCAAGGAATACAATATAAATGAGAAATTCTGTGGTTGATATGACAACTCTACTTCAACACCTCAGTTTCTAACGGTTTACACTGCCTTTTCCTGACAAACTATCTTATTTTCCTGGATTTTGACTGGTTGGATTTGATACTGAGGTGGTATCATGGTGCAATGATGGTATCAGATGGTAATACCTTGGTATTTTGATATACACTATATTTAAAATTGGTGGCAGCTTTTATTCAGCACACATTAAATTGACAAAAAGTAATTTCATAATGTTTCAATAAAAACACAGTATTTTATTTTGTGCCTTCCGTCAAAGAATCCTGAAGAGAAAAAAATACCACCTTTTCCACAAACTTTTTTTTTTATGCTGCAAAAATATTTTCATCATTGACAATTAGGGATGTCAACGATTAATCGATGATCGATTAATTGTCGATAAGACATTTGATCGATAAGACCTTTCGATCATCGATTAAGCAGGGTCATGCGCGTGCGTGAGGAAACGGGAGGAAAAATGATGCGAGCACGCCCGAGTTCTATTTGGAACCATTTTACTGCTGGAGTTACACCTTCATCATGACTGCAAGCCTGCATGTGCATTCGCAGCCTTTTGTTTTGTGCAAATGTAAGTTGTAATATTTTGTGCAGGCCTATCTTTAGCTGATTTATCTCATAAGGATGCATTTGGTTAATAATTAACGTTAGAGGTGAGTGGTAGTAAAAGCGTGGCGGTGATCAGCTTCAGCGTGCAGCTCCAACAGCACTAATAATGACTGATTGGGACTGTCATATTAAACAACATTAATGAGAACACTATTGTAATAAAACATTGTGATTGTTAATTATTTGGGTTTATTTGCCGTGTGTTTCATTGCGTTGATCCAGGAGGAGCGCATGCACAACATGAGTCACGCATTCTGACTCGCGCATGTAACTTAGTTCAAGTTCACTTGTGCATTCGCATCAGATTGTGGCATTGTGCTGAAGTAATTTGTAATATTACATTTATTTTGTGACGTTATATATTAACTTTATATAAATCTGATTAATCTCATATAGGAAGCTTTTTGTTGAGTTAAATAACGTGCTAGCAAAGAGCAGTGTAACTTACCAGTGTTGATTAAGCTCATCGGCTTCAGCTCGCGCAGTTCAAACAGCAACGCACGACTAATAATAACTATGATTGGGGCGGTCACATTACATAACATTAATGAAAACAATATTTTTATAAATCGTTTTGAATTAACTGGGTTTATTTTTAATTAACGTTGCTCTTGCAAGTGCGTCCACAAATTCTGAATAACAGATCTGAGGCGGCGTTCGTGTTGTATTACATGTTATATTCGGTTATTAAATAAGTAATTAAATTAAATTATAAATAACATCGACTAATTTTACAATCCCATAGCCCTTTGTTTAGATAAAAAAAATCCTTCTCATTCATTTGGTGAAGAACATGGCGTTTTGAGCAGCATTGCACATAGGCCTACTGTCATGCTGTCGGCTATAAGCCACTGCTGTAGACGCATATTTCAGTATTATGGTTAACGATTAATCGATTAATTGATCGTTAATTTAAACGACGATCGATCATGGGAATTTGTGAAAATTGACATCCCTATTGACAATAATAAGAACGTTTTCTCAAATCATTATAGTTGAATGATTTCTGAAAAATCATGTGACACTGAAGACTGATGCTGAAAATTGCCGTCACAGGAATAAATTACATTTTAACATGTATAACAATATAACATTTATTTTAAATTGTAATCACATTTCACAATATTGCTGTTTTTACTCATTATGCCTCTGCTTCTGTCTTGTTCTTTTATTGGCAGCATTTTGTAGTTTGCCTATGAGAGTTGTAGTTCTTTCATTTTAGCTTCTACAGTCATCCACCATGTTGTTTTCGGCCTTCCTTACTTCATTTTCCCAGGTGGGCTTCGACATGTAGCTACCTTTGGACATGCTGTTTCCATCCGAAGGACATGCCCAAGCCATTTCTTTATGTGGCACTTGATCTCCATCACCATGATATGCAGAATATATAGTAAACTCTCCTGGGGCATTGTTGTGGAATACCTCAATCTTCTTCATGTCACGCCTAATGACACACCAGCATTCTGACAAATACTGCAGAATACATTTGACATTGCTATTGTTTAATCTCATCTTTGTTCTGAGGCTGTATTATGCAGAATTTCAGATGGGCTGTAATCTAGCGACTGCACTGCAGGCTTTATTTAGTCTTGCTTTAATATCATTAGCTGCATCATTGCCTTACCTCAACAGAATTCCAGGGTAGATGAACTCTTATTTTCTTGGCAAAGTTGTCCAGTGCATTGGTCTTCTCTTGTGGGTGAACATGCGTAGATGACAAAAAAAAAAAAGCTATGTTGTCTGCAAAATCAAGGTCTTTAAGTTGTTAAAAGTCTGCTGTTTGCCTAGGCTTATCTCTATGTCTCATGATCCAATCAATGGCTACCAGGATCACGATTGATGAGATGATGCATTCTTGTCGTACCACTGATTTCACTACAAACCAACAAGATTGCCATCTGGGGTGTCACTAGACTTGAACTGCAGATAGAATAGTTTAGTCCTTGTAACCGTCTTCTGAGAAATTCTGTAGATATGCAACATCTTCCATAAGGTGTCAAGTGAAGGCTGTCAAAGGCCTTTTTGAAGTCAATAAAGTGGAAGTTTAAGGGACCATTCCACTCCATTGGTGTTTTTTGGTTCACCCATGTCATGCTTGGTTTGATTAAAACAAACCCTGGTGTGATTGCTCGTTTAGTGCGGTTCATTTGAACATATGTGAGCGCTGCCATCCGAACCCTGGTGCGCACCAAACAAGCGGACCGAGACCGATAAAAAGATGAGTCTCGGTTCACTTCCAAAGGAACTCTGGCGTAGTTCGATTGATATATGTACGCAACACGGACCAAAAGACATGTAAACGAACCAAAAACTGGACAAAATGTCACAAGATGCGACGCTACAAGTCAGCTGATTTGACAACATGGAAAGATCAGTGTATTGAAAATGAGTAGAGGGCAAACGTGGAGCAAAGTGGAGGTAAAGTGCCATATCAATATTTGGGCTGATGAGAATGTTTCGAAAATACTAGCAAAATTGCACAAAAAGCATATGGTTTTTCTTATCAAAGCACCTGCTGTGTTGCCCATCCAGACGACAGAGCTGCCGTCTCTTTTGCAGCAGATCTTTGTTTCTGCAACGGAGGAAAATCTGGTGCTGTTTTGAATGTTTTGAACATTTTATGAGCTCGTCGTGTGTTCTCAGCTGGTAAAAATAAAACCATTTACACACATATACATAAAATAATCGTGTTTAACCCGGCACACAGCATTGTTTTGAATGTTCGTAAGCAAGCTCTGTCGCAAAATATTCATCATAAAAGACAACCAATCAGGTTGTGACCGTATCCCTATGCCTTTGGTTCGGTAACTTTAGGTTCTCTGTTACAAATGCCAGTGTGAACGCTAAGCGGACCAGGACTATATGTTTAGTTTTTGTTTTTTGGTCAAGACCATATCAACCAAACAAACCGGAATATGAACAAGTGTGAATGCACGCTTAGTTTAAAAATCTGGCCTACACAACCCCTTCCTGAAACCAGCTTGCTTTTGTCTCAGCCTGATGTTGATGGCTACTTCAAGTCTGGTCAGGAGGACTCTGCAAAATACCAGTTGTCATAGTTTTGGAGGTTGCCCTTCTTTGGGAGCTTTGGACCAGTCTTCTGGGCTTGATTTCTATCTTCCAAATGTTCTAGAATAGGCCAGTGAGCTCTCTGGTAAATGTGGTGAGATCTGCTTTAAACATCTTAACATGGATGGTGTCAATTCCAGTTGCCTTCCCATTCTTGAGTGCTTTAATAGAACGTCTGACTACAGCCTTGGACTGATGTCAATGTCTCTTTTTACTGCATTCTTGATAAAAAATAAATGCAGCCTTGGTGAACATAAGGGACTTCTTTTAAAAGCATAATTAAAAAAAAAAAAATCTTTCCACATTTCACATTGCTGTTTCGACCGTTACTTGCCTGGCAACATGTAGTCTCTGCTTTTATTTACTAACAGGCTTGGCCAACACATTGAATTAACTAACACCCAAGCCGTGTGTAGTCCAATACAACTCATATTGCCAAAGATACAGATAAAGATACAACAGTGGCTGCTAAATCAGTCACTGAGTTGACCTGTGTGACTGCAGGAGGAGTTGCTGTGTTCCTGTGGTCTAACATTTCATCACATCACTGGACAGATCCTAACGCTGTGTCTGATCAACCAATTTTTTTTAATTTATTTGAATCAATCCACAGTCTGCCATCCTTTATAAGACAGGCGACGGATGCTCATTGCAATAGAGGAAGCGGCAGTCGATATAGATAGGGAGTGAGAGAGAATGAGAGAGAGACATCCTCTCCTGGCAGTGCAATGATGCAGCTATCCTACTCTTGGACGATGGTGTGCCCGGGGAAAAGGCAATCTCTCAGTGGGTGTCATTACCTGTCATTCAGGCTAACTGTGTCCGGTGGGTGCCCCCAGACAGGACTGCCGTAATTGTATAGGAGAGGGAGTGAGAGAGAGCACAAGAATGCACGTGTGCTGGAGAGAGATGGTTTGATGGGTATCGGGAGAAAGCAGGCCGACGTGGGCTACAGAGCTGACAAACAACCTCTCAGATTCAAAGGCAGCTGGAACAAATGCTGCGTCTGGATCAGGCTGGCAGCAACTGAAAGGCATAATATTAGGAATGCTTGATGGTCCTGAATGTGTTTCAATCATTAGCCGTGTAGAATACATCCTAGAACAAAAGAATCACCTTGACAGATGCAGCAGAACAGATGCACAGAAACGGACCACTGGTTATTTGAAGGGTGTTTTTTGATTTGAACACAAGTAAGAGAAAACTCTTCGAAAGTAAAATCTCATTCATAGGGTTTCAATATTTTTCATAGTTGTCTTTTTATTCAGGTAAGATTACCATAACCTTGATTTATGATGTTTGGTTGGTGTCAACATTATAGCTCACATTCTGAAGTCCTATTCATCTTGTTCTATACCTCTTGTATTTATGTTAGTCACGGTTTCTTGCACCAAAAAACGGTTTCTTGTCATTTATTTTTAAACGCCATTTCCCAGCCTCGCTATGACCCTCAGAATTAAAATGCTGTACCTTTATGAGTGGAATGTGCATTCATCTGTTTCAGCCAGATGATTTTTCTGCCATATGTATGGCCATCATCAAAGTGTTGGTGGTGAATACAAAAACACATGAACAGAGTTAGCAAGAAAAACCATTAATAATTGGATTCGATCTGTGCCAGGTCTCAGAAAACATTTTTATAGATCTCAGGTTAGTACAGACTCTTCTAAACCACACTCAGAGAAGTCCTTAAAAATCAGCCCGGTCTCAAGGAAGTGCATATCTATAGCAATTTATACACAAAATATGTGTTTACGTGCATATGATACAGTTTTATTACATGTAATACGCACTTTATGGTGTGTAATATGCATGTAACCCACACCCCTAATCCTACCCAAGGGGATTACAGTGCATATCAAACTCCCTTTTGCATAAAAATTGGATGATACAATTCGTGATATAGATATGCACTTTCATGAGATCGTGTTAAGTAACGGAATTTGCTGTATTGATTTAACATTTATAGTATTTTATTAGTATTTAACCATGTTTCAAATTCTTTTTACAGACTTTTTTCTTACAGAATAGGGTTATTGTAGTATTATTAATACTTTGTTGGATTAATATTTTAAATTAGGTTTTATTTTTATATATAGTTAATTAAATTTTTTATTTTAATTGCGTTTTTTGTAATTTTTGTAATTTTTAATTGTTTGTTTAGCCTATGTTCTATTTAAGTTAAATTTATTTCTACATCAGTTTTAGTTCCGTTTTAGTTTATTTCCATTTTAGTTAAAACATTTTTTTTTTGATTTTGCTATGATAACTTTTTATCATGTATCAATTTGTGCCATTTAAAAACAGCAAAACAAATTTATGATAATCTGAAATATGTTTTCATAATGCACATGATGATGTTAATTCACTTCATTCTTCTGTGCTCTCTGACATTGAACTTTGTATGACACGGGCAGCTTTTATATGAACTGCTTTATCAGCAGCCATGAAATGAGTAGATCTTGAGTTTCTCTGCATTCGTCAGTAAGGGCAGGGGTGAAAGTCTTATCCTCCGGCTGGTCTCTTCAGAGCTTCGATCTCATTGATCACCCACATTTAGACTCGTGGTAAATTTACCTAAATTATTCATGAAAACACCTCACAGAAAAGTTCAACATGCGGCAGGCCACGTGAAGCTTTAACATGACAGCTTGTGTGCGGATATTTAAACGAATGTGTGAAGAGAGATAATGTCACAAAAGTCAGATTCCTCTCAACCCCTTCATTAGTCTGATGTTGACTCAGTCAGTAAGGTCCCAGGACATGTGGATGGGGACTGAGTGTGGTGTCTTAAGGTAACAGGTATTTATTTTTGTGCTTATACTGCTTACAATTAAACAGAAAAATTAGTCAACAGGTGGACATGGGTGGGCACATAGGTTTGCCAATACCGTACAACAAATGTGTAAAATGTACATTTCATCTCTGATTTGCTTTTGCATTCTGCTCTAATGGGTAAGTCACCTTTTAATGTGAACTTTGACACTTTAGCCTCTCTGTTGACAGCTGTGTTTGAAATATAAAATTGCAACTACAAAAAAACTACATGAATGATCATGTGACACTCGAGTAGTGGCTGCAAGAAATAGTTGCTATAGTATTTCCTTGTCCATTTATATGAATTAATTTTCTTTTTATATTGCCTATTAACCCTCATCTTCAAATGTCCACCCTAAGGTGGCATCCTAGTAACACTATGCTGGTCCAAATTGAAAAGGAGATGCCAAGAATTTAAAAGTTAAATTGATGGAGATGTGGCCTCTGGAATGTCAGTATTAACCTTCTCTCCAGCTGAATCCACCCCTGCAGTCGCGTTGAGATGACACGTTGGAAATTGTGTGTCAGTCACCGTTGTGTCTCATCGTCTGGACTGTTTGTGCTGTGGGATTGGATTCATTTTGCGGAGGTTAGCTGCGGCGGGACACAATAACCGACTCTCTAACTAATAGAATAAAAGACCTCGGCTTGTGAGATTTAGATTTTCTGTCACAAAGAACCGAGGACAGACGATCTGGAACAGTCACCATCCAGGCTAAATTTGCCACATGTGGAGTGTAATAGTCTTTTGTTACCAGTGTTCCTAAAATGAAACTGTGTTATTGTAAAATCAAATAATGAGTCTTATTCACGCTGCTTATCATTTGAAGTAATGGAATTTTTAGTTTATTTTATGTTTTTGCTGAGCCATTTCACAAGACACTCATCATTTCCACTCTTGTATAATATATAGATATTGTTTTCTTAACTTTTCAGTTGTGACTTGCCCAGTCAATATAGATGACAAAAATTCATCTTGAAACACATTATTGATTTTCTTTTTATCCCTAAAAATATCAATCTAACCTGTTTCTTTTTATTTCCCATATAGCCAAGTGATTTCTCGAGATAATTGCTGTTTCTTCAACAATTTTTTCCATTGATAGTAGCATAATTGCAGTATGTGTTAATGGGTACTAGGCCGGTTGGTTCCTGAACATTAGCGAGATGTATAATTGAACAAAAAAACGTGGCACATCTCACTGTTTCTTTTGACAAAAATGCACCTCACAGGTAGATTTCTTTCATACACCGCTGAAACAACATTTCCTACCAAGTACATCTTGCCACAACGAATAGAGTGGCCCAGAGAGGTGCTTCGCACAAGTGCCTGGAAGCTTGCCACGAGAGGGTGGTAAGGTGTGTGTGCGAGGAACAAAGAAGCGTTAAAATAGCACTAACAGCCCATCGCACCGTGGAACTTCTCCTGCGGGGCCTAAAGAAGCAAGACCTGTGACTATAATACTGAGAGAGAACAGACCCTAAAACCTCACAATGTGCAAAATTATCATCATTTTAACGGTAAAAGACAGGCTGCGACAAAAACCTGTCATTAGCCCTATTTGGATGGTAATTGTTTCTCATTTGGACGTCTGTAAAAACACATTTGCATGCCACCTCAGTGAAAAGACTTGTGCATTCGTATGCCGATTTATTCACGATGGAGGAGTGAGTTTTGTGATCCTACAAACCTGGGAACACGCTGATCACATGATTGTCTGCTGGAAATAAAATGGCATGCTTGGAATAAGAATAAATTCATATTTTATTTAATAATAGGAAATAGGGCTGCAACAAGTAGTCGATAAAATCAATAATCATCGATAATGAAAATCGTTGATAACGATTCTCATTATCGATTAGTCGGGTCTGCCCTCTGTGCACGATAAGCTTCCACCAGCCACGCCAAATGACACCACTGAACAACGCATTTTTATGGACAAAATGTTCATCTAGAAATTGTGGAGTGGAAACAAAGGGAGCTGATGCAGGAAAGGGTACATGATCCAAGCGCCTAAAATATGAGAATTGTTTATTTTAAGCTTCAAGTGAATGCATTAGCGTTTAACATACCCTGTCATGCGCTTTGACATATGTGCATGCATCTGCCTCCTCAGCGCAAAATGTTCATTTTAAGGGTTATATCCACTGATCTATACAGAGAACAGAGGTTATATCTTCGTCTGTAAAAGCTTTTGTAAACAACCCTGTAAACTAACTTGGTGTTAAAAAAAAAGGTAATAGTAGTAGTAATTACATTAATGTAGACCAGGGATTTTTACGTGGGTGGTGGGAGAATAACACTGACATTCTGGATTCGGACGGCAATAAAATCACGGACTAGCCTCTATAAATTATGAAAATACCTTACTTCCCTTTGAGAAACAAATATGGTTTGAATAGGGCTATTGAAAATTACTCAATAGTCTGTAAGTGTTAGACCAATCACAGCAGGCTTGGCCATCTGACCGAGCAGAGCAGGCTCTCGGAAGTAGGGGTTCATAGAGATCAAATCATTTATTAAAGGAGGTGATGCTGCAATATAACATTATTTCAGTGAATGAAAATAGTTTTTTATTGTTAATTTAGGTTCAATTTGTAAAATGCTGCAGCCATATTTTATATGTAAAGTTGTACTACTCAGGACTGCCCTTTGTCACACACTCTTAAAATAAATGTGGGAATTTTTTTTTTAAGCGATCCCAAATTATTTTGGGTATCCCCAAAAAGCCTTTTTGTTGTTGTTGTGAAGAACATTTTAATAGTCTAAATAATCTTTTTTGTATAAAATACATTCATAGAACCACAAATGCCAATAACGGATGTTTATTTTAAAGAATGCAGGTGAGCTGCACACCATACAACGGTTCAGTGGCGCTCAAACAGGACAGCTGCATCCCCTCACCCTGTCCTACTGCACACCTTTGGAGTCAGCCTTTCCGCTATCTACCAAAGGCTTTTACAGGTCACTGACGCCTGCCTTCTGCTGCTGGTTAGTGCTCAGATATGCAAGAAGCAGTTGACCCTGAAGATTTAATAAGGTGCTTGTATTCCCTGTGGAATATATTTAAGGTGAGAGCATGCCGCAATCCAGAGCTGCTCCCTAGAATCTAGACCATTGTACGATGAGCATCGGCCCGACAGTAACGTGTTGACCTTCAGCATGTTAAAGCCAGAGAGGGCCTGTCAATGACCCCAATCACTCAGGCGTTATATTAACAGTGTGCACACAGCCTGTGCAAGTTATCACAGTGCAGTGGGCTGTGTGATTAACACGGCCGCGGTAAACGTCGCCATTGTTTGTTATCTGGCCCATCCATTGAGCCACACTAGGTAATCAGTTCCCTCCAGCCATGTAAGTTAATTGGTCAGAACAAACGGAGAACTGTTGCTGTTATGAGCAATATGAAATTTCAAATATTTGAGCTTGGCAGCATAAAGAACAACCGGCGAGCTGAAATACATGGCAAAACATGGGAGTTTTCCCTCATGTAGATTATGTTTGTACATAACAAAGACAAGTAAACAGTGAAGCTAAGTAAAACTGTCTGCAACCACATATGAACCTGCCCCCTAGTGGTAGTCATAATGATCGTATTACATATAGCCACATATTTACCAGCAGCCATATTACCCAAAGAATGGTTTCCCGCTGAAGCTAAGAAAGGCTGAGCTTGGATGGGAGACCAACTGGGAAAACTAGGAGCTGCTGGTAGAGGTGTTAGTGAGGCCAGCAGGGGGCGCTCACCCTGTGGTCTGTGTGGGTCCTAACACCCCAGTATAGTGATGGGGACACTGTACTGACAAAGAGCACCATTCTTCGGATGAGATGTTAAACAGAGGTCCTGATACTCTGTGGACATTAAAAATCCTAGGATGTCCTTTGATAAAGAGTAGGGGTGTAACCCCGGCATCCTGGCCAAATTTGCCCGTTAGCCCCTGTCCATCATGGCCTTCCAATAATCCCCATCTCCTGATTGGCTTCATCACTCCTCGCCACCAATCAGTGGTGAGCGTTCTGGCGCAATATGGCTGCCGTTTCATCATCCAGGTGGATGCTGTACATTCGTTGTGGTTGAGGAGATTCCCCCTTCCTTGTAAAGCACTTTGAGTGCCTTGAAAAAGCGCTATATAAATCTAACATTATTATTATTATTATTATTATTATTATTATTATTATTATTATTATTATTATTATTATATAGGGCCAGAAACCAAAACCTAAGAACTATAATGATTAATCACTAGAAATGTCTAAGGAAGTATTATAAAATCTTAAATTATTATTATTTTAATAAAAGTCTGTGATGTCAAATTCTGTCAGGAGGTATGCAAAATCAAGAACGAGTCTGTCTTTAATATGAAATATGAGCCTCTAATGCATCCATTGTGGTAAAAAAAAAAAACCTCCTGTGCACTGGAGAAAAACACATGGATTGTCATTATTATATTTCCTTTTTTTTAAACCCAAAATAGGATGGAGTGAGCACTGCTGGGCACTACTAAACACACTCATGTTTCATTCATACTGAAGGCCTCATATGACTCAGAGAGAAGTAATATAATGACGTTTTCAGGAAATCCCTAATGTGAAGCTAGCACTGTGTAGCTGAATAAAAAGAAGATAGAAACACTTAAACATGAGGACAACGAACACACGATATGGTGTATTTGAGCTCTTCAAGCCTTCTCAGGTATTTTAATAATAATAAAGTATATTATAATGCAATGCTAATCGACATAGACTTCATCACTGTATAGAGGGAATGCATCGAAGCTGTCATTATATCGACCGATCGTGCAGGCCATGTAATACAGAAATAATATTCCAATCAATTGCGAGTGGATGAGAAATAAATCATTGTGTTTGTTTAATAAAGACGTTTACGAATCCTGTGGTCGAGAGAATCTTTGCAGTTGCCACTTTCAAAATAATCCCTCACTCGTGAACTGAACTGACAGGGGCTAAGCGTAATTTAATGAGCGTAAGCTTTTTTTTCCAAACGCACGTTATAAACGACTCAAACTCGCAGTGCTTTCAGATGGAGAAGTGTTTATTTCTGATCACAGAGCCGCTCTTCACTGACACGCTTGGCATTTATTTATTTAATTAAAATCGCAGCCTTTATGCTTTCATAAGTGCACATGAGGTTCGATTTGGATTAATTTGAGCCATTTTTACTGCCCAAAAAAGGCGTGTCTTAAACCAGACACTAACAGGTATATTGGGTTGGTCATTATGGAAATAATCCGGCTTCATTCATGTTCTTTAGTTTGCGCGTTTTCACTCCCATCTTTTTTGGAATTGCGCTCTTGTGCTAATTTGCCCTGTTTAATCTAGTCCTTAATATTTTGTTATATATGCTTCTAGTAACACTTTATTTTAAGGTTCAGTTATTCACTATTGCTTATTAGCATGCATATAACTAGGATATTGGCTGTTTATTAGTACTTATGAAGCACATATTAATGCCTTATTCTGCATGACCATATTCTACATCCCTTAATCCTGCCCAATACCTATTAATTGTTACAAAAACAACCTTACTAACTATTAATAACATATTTCTCATGTCTGTGGAAGTAGCCTATGTGTTTCGGATTATTTTTGAGACATGCTCCAGTTCATGTGCAATGAAGGTGATCGCTAATATTACGGTCCTCGCTACTACCCAACACTGGCTGAATGGCAGTGCACTTGATATGAGACTTGGATGACTCATGGTCTTTTATTACCTTTAATTTAAAGGGTTAATTAACCCAAAAAATGAAAATTCTGTCATAATTAACTCACCTTTAAGTTGTTCCAAACCTGTATGAGTTTCCTTGTTCTACTGAACACAAAAGAAGATATTTAGAAGAATGTTTGTAACCAAGCAGAGAGAGCAACCATCGACTGCTATAGTAGGGAAATAATACCATGGTAGTCAATGGTTGCTCTATCTGATTGGTACAAGAAACAACAAGGAAACTCATACAGGTTTGGAACAACTTGAGGGTGAGTAAATGATGACTGAATTAAACATTTTTGGGTGAACTATCCCTTTAAGGTTAGTTGTTCCGATCTAATTTTTTGCATTTTCTGACAACGTGTATGTTCGACATTATCCGCGTTTCCATTAGCCTAAAGATTTGCGCAAAACTTCATATTTTATAAGTTTATTTCGATAAACAATTTTGAAATGACGCCGTTTTCTTTGACCGATGTTATGTGACTAAAACTTATTTTTTCCTCTCGTGATAAGTCATTCCAAAAATTATGCCACGTGTGTTTATAGGGTTTTGTATTTCCCATCCACTGTTCTAGCCATTATATTTAACAGAAAAAGATATAGGCGTGTTATTCAACCATTTATTAAAACTAAAAGAGCTAAATGTTTGAATTTGCATGGTCCATTTAGTTTTTTTGGCTGGGAATTTCGTTAGTTGGAAATATGAAATGAATTTAGAAATGCTTTTAAAATTAAAAACTTTGCTTAAAAATAGTACATTGAAATGAAGACAGAGTTTGGAGTGGAACGCATATAAAATAATATGTTCCCTGCTTCCAAGCCTTTGTTGGTTATACTCAAATAAAAGTAGACAGTTTATTGTTTATTATGTCTTGCACTTATCTGTATGACTAAAAATTACAGAGTAGCTATTGTGAGTTGTTCCCGCTGTTGTCAAGGAAATAATCCATTAGAATGCACAGCACCATGACAGAGGGTTAAAGAAGCCATAGCCTATTTAGATTCATAATTGGGCTGTTTAAATATTAGCCTATAATATTATTGTTTAAATTTCATATGTTGATTAAGAAAAGTGAGTAGCAAGAGTAAGATGCTGACTCGCGGTGGGTCGCTTAATACCGGGATATGTTGCCAAATTTTCTTTTCCGTCCGTACCTCCGCTCAGCACTGAAAAGTCAATGAAATGAGTTATTCGACAAAAGTGCATTATTGTTACTAGCAACAGCATTCTTTGACCAAAGCTGTCCAATCCGTTACAATGAATGTTTTAAGTAGTAACCAATAAAAATGCTTTACAATTCACCCGCCACTGTGGCTGGTATACACGGCAAAGTCACCGCCATTAGCTTTGAAAAAGTAATTGACGGGAGCTAATTTCCAACCCTTATTATTTATAGATAGATCTCTTTTATATATAATGTTCTATAAGCTATTCTTCTTTTAATGTATTATCTTTATGTGTAAAATCTGCATATTATTGCTATTACTATTTATTGTTGTTGTTGGTGATGGTGGTAGTCGGGATGGTGATATTGGTATTGATATTATGAAACAATTTATCTTACTTTCTTCTCTTCTTCTATATAACATTTTAGAAAACATTACATACAAATATTTAAGATTTTTATACTTTATACAAATTACCGCCTTTGCCCCAATCCCTTCTCTCATGTAAAATAACTGTGCTGGATTGATATCTGAGTTGCATGTAGTGTCTCTGGCTGGGGAGCTAACCGGGGCACACCATGATCACAACCACATTCCTGGGAGGCCCAGGTGGATTGGAGGGAGGTGTCTATGTCGGAAGGGTCTGTTGGTTTTTGGCTCCCAGACCTAGAGAATGGTGTATATCTACAATATTTTTATTGACTGGTCTAAATGTGATATTATTATAAATTACTAATGCTACATTCCTCCTACTATTATTATCATCATGAATAAACCCTTTTTCAGTTAGCAAACATTGTGAAGTTTTTTCTGTAGGCGGAGCTTAGCGGGAGGCAGAACAATTCCCCTGATCGCTTCACTAATGCTAGCCAGCAAGTTTTTAAAGGTGAGCTTGTATTAAACAATGACTGGATTCATTTTATCTGAATATGTAAGGTCACTCTATGTCCGGGACTGTGACTGTTAATTAAAAAAGTTAAAGGGTTAGTTCACCCCAAAATGAAATGTATATCATTAAAGACTCACCCTAATGTCGTTCCACACCCATAAGACCTTGATATTTTATATTTAGTCCGAGAGCGTATGCAAATGTATGCACACTATACTGTCCATGTCCAGAAAGGTAATAAAACATCATCAGAGTAGTCCATATGTGACATCAGTTAGTTGATTAGAATCTCTTGAAGGATCGGAAATACATTTTGGTCCAAAAACTATGACTTTATTCAGCATTGTCTTCTCTTGTGTGTTTGTTTTCACTCAAATAAAGATTAGAATGGTTATGAAAGGGTTAGTTCACCCAAAAATTAATATTTTAAACTGTGTTCCGAAGATGAACGGTCTTACGGGTGAGGAACAACATTAGGGTGAATCGTAATGACACATGTTTGGGTGAACTAACCCTTTAACTTTACAGTCATTAATGACATAAATTTCATTTTTGGGTGAACTAACCCTTTCATAACCGTTCTAATCTGTATTTGAGGATTGAAAACCAACAAGGAAGAGAAGACAATGCTGAATAAAGTCGTATTTTTTTTAAAATATTTTTGGACCAAAATGTATTTTCGATGCTTCAAGAGATTCTAACTAACTAACTGATGTCACATATGAACTTTGATGATGTTTTTATTCCCTTTCTGGACATGGACAGTATAGTGTGCATACACTTGCATACACTCTTGGACTAAATATAAAATATCTTAAACTGTGTTCTGAAGGTCTTACGGGTGTGGAACGAGTCATTAATGACATCAATTTTTGAGTGAACTAACCCTTTAACTTTATGCAAGCAGCTGTTCTGGGTTCTAAGTGTCATTTTGTAAAAAAAAATCATGTCAGTTTTTTATAAAGACATCTCTTTTTTTAATAGTCTGTTTATACTCTACAGTTGTGCAGTTTTAAGGGGAGATATGGCATTAAAAACATGCGAATGGTAAGCTTTCGTGATGGCCCAGCATGGCAATGTCACATGAGCAGATTGAGCATGTAACCGCAATAGAGACGATGGGGTCTGGGATCTTTAGCAGGGGATCCACGGCAGTACTGCAGGGGTGTCGGTCAATTATTGTTTGATCTGAGTATTTAACGTGGGAAAAGGTTAAAATATTGCATTAAATTCAACCAAAGCTAAAGAAGCTAAAGTTGCATTGTTTTATTGTTCCTTAGCACTGAAATGTGCATTACATTTGAACTTGACTGATTCTACATTCATTCATTTTGAATAGCTTTGCAATGCAGTCGTTATAATAAGGTATATACATGCATAAAAATTCTACCATACACGTCATTATAGGCCAGGATTAAAATGCAAAACTCCACATTCCACATTTGTTTTATGATGCCATATTACATTTTTAAGTCCCTGCTCCATATTTATCTACCAAGATATTCATGCTCTACAACTCTTGGAAATATATGATGAGATTGAAATAAGCGAAACGATTATAGTTATTGTTCTTTTCATGCCTCTCAAGATGTCATCCGTTCCATAAAGCAAATTAGCTGCAACACTGGACAGAACAAGAGTTCCCTCTTGAGGTTTTATACACCAGTGTTGTTTGATTGTGTGAGTAAATTACCTCATTAATCATATACTGTATATTTAAAAAAAAAAAAAAAAAAGATAAATCAGCAAAGCTTGTGGCAGAGAGCAGATGCTGAGCACTGAGTTCACATTAGACAGAACTGGGCTCTGCTTCAGTCTTCACTAAACACACCAGAAATGAAAGTGAGCAGAAATGGATCTTAGTCTCTGTTTGGGATCTCTGAGAAAATTGAAAAAGGTTCATTTCCACGTTCCATTTTCTCTTGCCATTAAGCTAGACGAGAAATAAGTTATCCATGACTTATTCTCAGCACCAGCCTATAACACAGAGTGCAGCACTTCTGGGATGAGAGGACTGACTATAGGCCTACAGGCTTTTTCATACCAATTCTTCAGCACAAAAAACATACAGGATTTTTAAAAGGAATCTTTATGAACTTCTTCAAACAGAGTCTGAAATGTTGGATGTACTTCATTGTAACTCTAAACTATTCTTCAAACGTTGAGGTTGATAAGACTTTTTACAAGTAACAAAAGTTACGTAATCAGATTAACTGGTAAATTAATATTACATTTATATGATCAAATCTGGGTTACTTTTTAAAATACAATAAGTAACACAAGTTATTTGCTTTCCCATTCAATGACTGATAACACTTCTGAGTGAAATCGGGTGTGAGGATCAGAGGCAATGATGGCTATTGTAGTTCCAGACTAAATGTGAACATGCATCTCACTTGCACAAAAACAGATTCAGTGTATTCCTCAACATTAATTAAAACTCAGAATATTGTGCTATCCTGCAGTAATTAAATATACTTCATGTATTTAATCTCACTTTATTAACCAAAAACTTTGCTGCTAACCTAATATATTTTGAAAGGTAAAAACAATTATTTATAGTTTGAATGCCAAATAATGTTATACTTTTACCTCAGCCTTGGTGTGTGGCCACACTGGGTTCTTTCACTTGTATTGCACAGCTCACCCCAAAGTGATAAAGATTGTAGATGATAAAGAACAGTTGTTTTGTCATTTTGAGGCCGTTATGGCTTTCGAGAAATGTAATGGGAAGAAATTTCAGAACCGCAACATACACTAAAAAAAAAAAAAAAAAAGCTGTTGAACAAACTTGATTAAAAAAGGAAAACTTTCTTTCTTCAGTCAAAAAGAAATAACGTTTTTTTTGAGGATTTTTCTTCATATAATGGATTTCAATGGCAACCAACAGGTTGAAAGTCCAAATAATGCAGTTTCAAATAACTTTATAGGGCCTCAGAGGTAGCCTAGAAATCTAGACGCACCCTAGCAGCAGCAAATTTAATCTGCCGCTAGTGTCGTCTAGGAACTCTCAATACCCTTCTGAGCTTTAATCGCCTAACTCTTGCCGGGCCAATCACATCATGTATAGAGTCGGTGGGCGGGGCCATAATGACGACGGCCGAGTTGCGTTTGCGTGCTTCTAGTAAACACAGAAACTGGCGAACGGCGGTCTTTCGAATCAGCTTTGACTGCGACTCTGGAAGACTTGGAGTTGAGCTTTTCTCTGAGAAAAGAACAAAGAACGGCACTGAAGTCATTCTTAAAAAGGGAAGATGTGTTCAGAGTTTTGCCGACCGGATACGGCGAATGTTTAATTTATCAACGAGCTCTGTTTCACCTTCGTTGCTCTGGTTGGTGTAGCGCTATCCTATCGCGTGCAGAGGGAGTTTGAAAGACAACCGTTTATCCCGCCCCTCAGATTGAGCCCTGTCTATGGTGAGTTTCCAGACCAAACATCTTGATGTGGGTCTACCTCAGAGGCTCTGCGTGATCCCAAACGAGGAATAGGGTCTCATCTAGCGAAACAATGTCATTTTCAAAAAATATTTTTAAATGAATATATGTTTTAACTTAAATTGCTCATCTTGTGCTGCTCTGTAAAACGTCACACTAGACGTAGGCGGAAGTACGCAGAAGTGGGAAGTGGGGCGGCAGTGGCTCAGTGGTTCATGTAGGTTGTCTACAAACCAGAAGGTTGGTGGTTCAATCCCCGGTTCCACCTGACCAAGTGTCGAGGTGTCCATGAGCAAGACACCTAACCCCAGCTGCTCCTGACGAGCTGGATGGCGCCTTACATGGCTGACATCACCGTCGGTGTATGAATGGGTGAATGTGAGGCAAAAATGTAAAGCGCTTTGGATAAAAGCGCTATATAAATGCAGTCCAAGTACCGCCCTGTATTTACAAAGACCACATGTGAAGACTAATACAAACACCCTGTAGCAAAAAAAAAAGACGCTAAAACAACAATGTCGGACGATTTTGAAGTTGAAGATGGAGTTTTTTTTTTGTTGGTAAAGGGCATTTGTATTCGTTCTCGCACGCTCACGTTTTCGACATGATTGTGCAATCACTGGCATGTCACAGAGCAGCGCAACATAAGCAATTTAGGTTAAGTATAATCTTAATTTTTTGGTTGTTTTTCTAGAAAAGACCTATTCCTCGTCTGGGCTCACGCAGATTCTGAAGCCCTTCGAAGCTCTTAGAATCTGCGTTGATTTGGACATTCAGATCCATTGGTTGCAATTTAAAAAAACCTTATGTGAAGAAAAATCCTGGAATGTTTTCCTCAAACTTAATTTCTTTTTGACTGAAGAAAGAAAGACATGAACATCTTGGATGAGATGGGGGTGAGTAAAATATCAGGACATTTTCATTTTGGAGTGAACTAATCCTTTAATGCAATCTGAAGATTAAAAACAAACTAGTATAAGATAAGTATTATTCTAATATGAAATGAGCTCTTTCATCAGCTCTACCTTTTTAAAAGTCTCTAGACTAGGAGTCTTTGATATTTTATTCATGTATCATATTCAGACATTTTGGAGAGAACTCATTTGCCTTAAACATTATTATGGGACGCAATGCATTGCATCATTGAAGAGAATTATATAGCCTCAGGTGGATCCTAAATGAAGGAGTTTAGGGTAGGAGAGCCTGGAGAGAGAGAGACGAGACATTTGAATCATCTTGCATGGCAAACACTGGGCAGCATTTCAACAATGCTTTCTTTTGTGCTGGCAGCGTCTAGTGGAGTGTATTAGAAAAGCTGCACAGATCTCTCCACTGTCAAACCCACCTTAAAACACATACGTTTACTCTCGGCTGAGTTGTTCTGGGTAAAGGACATGTATTTTAAAAAGAAAAGCCTGGCAGTTCTGTTCAAAAAATATCTCCCACCTGCATACTACCTGTTCGCACCTTGGTTCGTGTTTTGAAAAAAAAAGAGGGGCAAGAAACACAGAGAAGCAATGCTATTTTCCACCCTGTCAAGATGAATGGCCGTTTGCAGGTGGCCAGGAACGGAGATGTATCCTCGAAAACAGCTTTTTACAATGCACTTAGTCTGTGCCATCTTTGCTCTTCTGTGATTTGGGCTGAACTGAAGTGGCAGACCTGATTTGCACAATTCAAGAATGTGGGTGCAAGGCACTGAGCCTATAAACATGGTCCCTGGAGCTTAAGCGTGAAGAGGCGCTGTGCCGTTAATTATTTAGGAATGACAATCTTTGGGATGTTTGTTTTGTATGTCTGTACAAGTTTAAATCGGAGCACATTTTATTTATTTGCCTTTGGAATAACGCACTATGCCTGTATCTGCCTGTGTATTGTTTTTGGCACCAGATCTACCCATAATGCACTTTGAATTCTAATGTGGAGAGATAGGAACGCACAAGGTCAGTTTAGATGTGCTCCGCTGCCTTTGAGGTGATAACGGGGACCTTGACAGTGAGAGTCTCATTAAGACCCACCTGATGGCTTGCTGTGGGGATGAATGGTTATACTTCCTCTTTTAATCACTGGACCATGTGAACAAATCAATGCAATGCAACTCCCAAACCTCAAGCCCAACCCACATAATCAATGTGAACACTTGGACTGCATAAAAGAGGCTTAAACAATACCATTGTGCATAAAGCTCAAGTCATTTTCGGTCCTTAACAGATGGCAGGGTGTTTTGGTGCTCAACTGATGGAGCAAAGATTGAAAAGATGGTGGGTGGCTTTAAAAAAAAGCCAGGGGTCAGAATCTGCCTATATTCTGCATGATTGGTCCGGACCGGTGATGGGCCGATCAATCTCACATCTTTCGGTTTTTGAGCCAGTCTGTTTTGTTGCCAGTGGTAAAGGCAATGACGTCAGCTGCGCATTTCCGGAACCTTCTTGAATCTCTGCCGTGAAGAATTAAGGCAGATCTAAATTTTATATAAACTGTGAATATATTTGAATGTGTAAATTATTCCTGTGATGACAAAGCTGAGTTTTCAGCATCATTACTCCAGGCTTCAGTGGCACGTGATCCTTCAGAAATCATTCTAATATGCTGATTTGCTGCTCAAAAAAGCATTTATTATTATTATTATTATCAATAATGTTAGTCAGTAATATTTCACTGCATTGCAGTTTTTACTAGCCTGACAAACCAGACCCACATTAAGATGTTTGGTCTGGAAACTCACCATAGACAGGGCTCAATCCGAGGGGCGGGATAAACGGTTGTCTTTCAAACTCCATCTGCACGCGATAGGATAGCGCTACACCAACCAGAGCAACGAAGGTGAAACAGCCCTTACGCAACAAAAATATATTTCTCAATATATTAGTTGACAATATATTTCTCAATATATTAGTTGACAATATATTTCATGTGTCTCCATATATTGTGAAACTTACATGGTAATATATCATATGATATATTATATAATAATATATTATATATGCAAGTTATATATTGCAATATATGGGACAATACTGCAATTATTGCCGTTTTCATATATTGAATAAATACATATTATTATACTATTCAATATATTGCTATGTATTTTGAAATATATCCTACAATATATGAAATTATATATTGGAAGAGTCATTGTATATATATGTAAATATATATGTAAAATTATATGAGATAATATACCTCAATGTACTGGATAATATAATCAGATTTATATGGGAACATATGTCTTAAATATATTGATTTATATTACATAGTATATAATTATCATATATATATTGTATACATGGTAAATATGAAATAATCTAATGTACACTGTCTGTCATATATTTTAAAATATAACAGATTAAAATATAATATAGAAATTAGGGCCGCGACTCGATTAAAAAAAATAATCTAATTAATTAGAGGCTTTGTAATTAATTAATCGCATTTTAATTGCATATAAATATTTGACCTGAGAACAATGAGAAGTAATTTTTCACATGTATTTTTAGTATACCATTGAATAATGACTGAATACATAAGCTTAATCAACAAAATATTGTTTATTTATTTCAGTCCAGCAGACCAGTGCATGTTTGCCAGTTTAGCAAAAGCCTATCTGTGATATTTGAGGCTCGATGTGCTGCGGTGATACGCAAATTCCTTGTTGTATAGCTTGCTCACAACCATGCTCTTGACGACGCTTCCATTCTTTCGTTTTTTAAAACAAAATTTCCCATCCACGGGGCCAAGCAAAGCGGTCTCATCAGCTTCTTCGTTCCATAGCTTCGTTCATGTTCACATGGTTTGTTGTTGTCGTGACTCCGGCTCCGGAGTGCTAGTTGGTGTTCCAGTATAATTGGTCCGTCGAAACTCATTCATTGAAAAACGTTCCGCGGTGCAAAAATAAGTGTGGTAAAAAAAAATTTTTTTTTTGCGTAATTAATTAACGCGTTAAAGTCACGTAATTAACGCGTTAAAGTCACGTAATTAATTCATCTTAATTAACGCGTTAAAGTCCCGGCCCTAATAGAAATATTTTCTAAATATAGAAAATATATTGAATGTCATGCACCATCTGATTTGGGCTATTGTTAATCAACCTCTGTAAACATATGCAGGAGCTTGCTTAACTCACAAAAAATACTTTGTTTCAATAAACATACATGAAATAATTCAGTTTTGTTTGTATATCAATGTATTTTAATATATGAATCAATATATAGCAATAGGTTGTCCATCCATATATTGCTATATATTTTCAAATATATGAGAAGGTTTCTGATACATTGAAATATATTTTCTAATGTATTGCAATATAAATTCTAGTATATTGCAATATATTTTTGTTTCGTAAGGGAGAGCTCGCTGACTGATTAAACATTCGCCGTATCCGGTCGGCTAAACTCCAAACACACCTTCCCTTTTTAAGAATGACTTCAGTGCCATTCTTTGTTCTTTTCTCAGAGAAAAGCTTAACTCCAAGTCTTCCAGAATCGCAGTCAATTCGATTCGAAAGACCGCCGCCGTTCGCCAGTTTCTGTGTTTACTAGAAGCACGCAAACGCAACTCGGCCGCCGTCATTATGGCCCCGCCCGCCGACTCTATTCACGATGTGATTGGCCCGTCCAGATTGTGAGGAATACAGCTCAGAAGGGTATTGAGAGTTCCCAGACGACACTTGCGGGCAGATTAAATTTGCTGTCGCTAGGGTGCATCTAGATTTCTTTAAGTTTTTACTGTATTTTCATAAAATGCACATAACATTGAGATCTCTTGTAGCAAGTTTCAAATTGTGATTTATTTATTTTTCTTTACATTTTTCTTTCTTTTAAAAATTATTTTTGAAGATATACTGCCTGTCACACCACACTGGAATTTTTTTTTTTTTTAACTGCTAGTTTAAATTGCTTAATTAAAATAAGCTAAAGCAACACAATTGTTGTTTTTTACTAACTCAATTTGATTGTGTTCAATCCACTTAAATATAAGTCATATTGAAGTCAAAATTAAACAATTTGTGTTTTTATATGAATGATTTGTGTTGCATTAACTGAAACTGGGCGGGGATTGTTAGTTCCCAGCGTGCTTTGCATATGATTAAAACGAGAGAGTAAATGTTATTTTATTTGTAAAAGTGTTATTTTGTGTATTTTTGAGATGAGATGAGATTTTATTGTGTTTAATATTGTTTAATATTAAATTATGTTGGAATTATTAGAATAATTTAAATTACAGTGGGTTATCATGGTGGAGAAGAGTGGAGCATTGGCTTAGGCTTTGTGGACTAAAACAACAAATGTCATAATGGTTTTGCTGAAAGAGCCTTTAATGCGTAGCATTTAAGATGCTAATGTGTGCTATTGCTAGCTAAATGTTTGTCAACTAGCTAGTGCAGCATTATAATTCCGTTGTGTAACATTAAAATATATGAATCTGAAGTGTATGAATGAATGTGTGATTTTGAATGCCTGAATCATGTCAGGGAGTAAAATATAAAATTATATAATAAATATAAATAATTATAAAATTGTATAAAATTATCTTTGAAACAACTTAATTGGATCACTTAAAAAAATTAATTTCATGATGTTGAAGTTACATGGACAAATTATGTTTGTTTAACGCAATTGATTCATGTAGGACCGGTGAACACAATTAAATCATGTATAAAAAAAATCACAGAATATGCCAACTTTTATGTCATTGGGATTCAGTGAGGCTGTTTTCTCACCTAGGAAAACAGCCACCACCGACAGAATCACCACCAGGCATCTGAAATCCCATTTTAACCCTACACACAATTGCGTCTAGTCTAAAGACTCATCATTCAGCGCTCTAGAGTCTCAGTCTGAGCTCAATGGCCCGTGTGCTTTTACGTTAATAGACCAACATCACTTTTAAGTTTTCCTGTCATCTCTGCTTCACGTTGCCTCGCTTTTTTGTTGCTCCGGCCTTATCCTATCTATGTGTGAAATGAAATGTAAGCACAGCATTTCCACTATAAACACTCTCCTCGCACAGCGTACAGTCAGGTATTGTTTGCTCTGTTGGCATCCAATTTTGTCTGTTGTTTAACACTAGTCTGGAATCATCAGCTGGAGTCTCTGGTGCCGTGAGAGTGTGGGGGTAGGTGTGATTCGCCATTAAACGCTAGTCAATGTCTTCATGGTAATGATGTAGTATGTGTGTGCTTGTTTTTGGCGATGTTACGGTGCCACTGTGCGCGGTGGCGGCCAGAATAACAAATCCCTAGGTCAGACGTAGACTCAAGAGAGGCTATTACTGCAACCTGATCTTTAGTGGATGTGCAACCAATTGAATTTAGTCAACTGCAGTTCTCCACCACACTCTCCATGTGAAGAAAAAAAGATTAGGGGGGGACGATTTGGTGCTTAGCTTTGATAATGCTCTATATGGAGTGCACTTTCCGTGCAAAGTAACAGGGATTTGTATGCTTAGCCTTCGGTTTACTGTAGGCAAGATAAGCACAGGGAGCAGAAATTGAGAAAGGGCGCAAGACTTTATTGCTAGTCTAGGCATGCAGCTATCGCCTGACATGTTTTATACACTTCATCGCAGGAGGGAATGTCATCATCATGTAAGGGAATAATCTTTAAATATTGTAATTCGTGTTATTTAGAACAAATACAGTTGAGAAGAAGGACAAGCACTCAGAAGCAATGACTTATTAATAAAAAGTGGTTGGAAAAGTGATTGTATTAGTAAAGAACATGTACAGGTACTGTACACCAACAGCTAAAGAAACAACAAAAAAAGTTCTAGATTATCATATGGTCACTATCACTTTTTACACTATCAAGTCCTCATGGGGAGTTTTGAAGTCGGAATTACATTGTCACACTTTGGTTGGAGCAAGATGGTGATGTACTATATATATATATATATATATATATATATATATATATATATATATATATATATATATATATATATATATATATATATATATATATATATATATATATATATATATATATTTTTTTTTTTTTTTTTTTTTTTTTTTTACTAAGCAAGGCAAACAAACCACTTTTTGCCAAACCTCATATTGATCAACCACTATTATGAATAGGGCTGTCATGTGAATTATCCATAATCGAACTATAAATAAACTACGGTTTTTAAAGTGCCATGTAGCTTATGAAGATAATGTTGAAATAATGACACAGAGACAGCCCGGCTGCTCAGGTGTTTGTCCCAGGCACCTTTTACTTCGCCTGACAGAAGATTTTTTTTTTTTTTTTAGATTATTATTACACTTTACAACAAATACATAGCTTTTATAAAACCGTTTAAGTCCTGGTGGTCGATGAGAGTTGCTATGGCATCTGTGAACACATTCCAGCTTTTGGAGAGGACAGCGTGAGAGCCGCACTTGATCCAGATCAAGGTTTCTAGCAAACAATATAAAGAAATGAATTCGGCTAGGCTATAGGCCGTACTCCTGCTGCTGTTTAAGTTGTCATGTAGATATTCGAATATGTTCGAATACATTGCTTGATATTTTATATCCATTCGAATTCGATTTTTCTCAAAAATGACAGCCCTAATTATGAATATTCCTTTTTTTTGGCTGTATAATGTTAGTAGCTTTATAATGCTCTCTAAGCAGGAATTCAAGTTAGACCTAAATAAAATAAAATAGATTATTTTTATTCTAGGTCAATAAAAGTCAAAGAGCACTTAATCTAATGTATTATTTCTAATTATTTCTAATAATCATGCACTCTCTCTTCAATATAGAACCTTAATGGGTTCTGGCAGGCACTTCATATAAAGAGCCTTTTAGCGGTTCCATCATAGGATCATTTCATGTATAATTTAAATTGTATTAATTAAACTGCTCATAAATTAACTTTATCACAAAAAAATATAATAAATAACCTGTTAAGCGTGAAAGTATTATGCAATATTTTAAGACTTTTTTTTAAATAATTGAACCTCTTTGGCATAAGGTTCAAGAACACTAGGGTTCTGTAAAGGGTCCTTTTTTTCTAAGGGTTAATTCACAGTTAGACGCCAACCTACGCAAACAATTACCAGATTATAGCACGCCACTTCTCAGACATTCCACAACCCAACAAGCGCTGATTCAACAGTTGGCAAAAACAAGCTCCGACAGATGCCAACAGACACCGACTGGGTAAAACACTGATCCGACAAAAGTGTCTGTTGCATCTGACGGTGTAGTGTGGATTTACTTAGAGTGTGCAGTGAAGACTTCATCAATTTAAGTCAATTTTGGTTTACACCATAACATTTTAAACATTTAATTACTTTGTTTTAAATATTGCTGCTCAAAATCGGAGAGAAACCTTAAGCACCGGTATAAATTTGTATCTTTCTTCAATTGCTTGTAATTTGTTTCTTACGGGGTTTTTGTTGTTGTTGTTGTTGTTTTGTTTTTTTGTCTTTTCTTACGCTGTCCTTTGAACTATTATTTAAAGCATGTTAAAGTCAGCCTGAAACAGGTAGTCTTTTATTCTCTATCATGATGTGAAAAGTCTTATTGAAAAAAATAAAATTGTCCATTAGGAATTGGAGGATTGTGATTTGCTATTTGCCTGTGATCTCATGAGCTCTCGCTTTAGTAAACACATCATCAGAAAAGAGAAGAGATGTCGCTGCATGAAGGAAGGGAAGTTATTTTTATTGAAGATTATAAGGGCACACAAATTGTAAAAAAAAAAAAAAAAAAAAAAAAAATGCACATATAAATCATTTTGAATACTGTAAATACAGCAATAAAAAATAGAAATAAATAGTAAGTAAATAGTTGTCCATTTTGATTTCATGGTGACTTTAAAGCAATGTTTACTCTATTGGTTTTACTTTAAAAAGAATGTATACACACCATCGTTTACATTTAATTTGATAATAATTTTAATTAACTTTTTAAATACAGTATTCACTGTTTCCTGTAACAGGTGAAAAGGAGGGACAGAGTGTCACAGGGTGGAGCAAAGACAGACCCTGGGCACTGTGTGTCTCTCCCTCTCCCTCCTATAGTGATAAAGTGTGTGAAAAGGGATAAAAACAGGAAACTGAAGATGTAAACAATTATCCCTGCACACGCATCCCAAGGGCTGCACTCCAATGGCAGGCAGGATGAGCAATTGGTGCCATTAATACCATCATTATTCCCCTGTCACTAATGGCCTCCCTTAGTGAATACACACACGTACACACACACACGCGCGCACACACACACACACACACACACACACACACACACACACACACACACACACACACACACACACACACACACACACACACACACATACACACGCACACACACGACTATTACAGCTAAACACAGATTCCAATGAAAGCACAAACACACTCAGACACATAGATCACTGGTTGTGATCAATGAGAGAGAAACTTTCTTACCCTTTTCCCCCTCATTTATCATTCCTCTAAAAAATAAGAGCTCTAGTCTATGCCATGCTCTACACTACAGTAATAGCCACATAAATCCATGAATTTCAGATTCTCTCACTGCTGAAATGTTACAATGTAAATTCTTATACCTGTTATGGGAGTCTGTAGCCCAGCAAATGTTAAATAATGCAGATTGCACATGACAGCCCAGTGAGGCTGCACTTTTATACATTTGGGTGATATACTTATTTAAATCAAGAAATTTTAATTTGAGAACTAAATATTTAACAGTTGAGGTTTTCTTTTACTACAAGCACTTTTATGTACCAGGGCTTTTAATCAAACAGATTCTTGTTTTATCATGAAAAACGAACTAACCTATATTTAAAGGAAGTGTATATAAGATAAGATACAGTACCAGAATTGGTACTGCAATCACTATCCTCTCTCCCCCTCCCCCTGACTCGAGGTTGCCAGATAAGCTGCTGAATCATGCAGGAACCTTTGTAGCTGCAGCTGTGGTAACTAGAGTAGATCTGGCAGCCCGGATGCCGAAACACTACTGACTTTGTGATTGGTAGATAGGTGGAGGGTGGAGCTTCAGGCCAAAACACAACATGTCAACATCAACATCAGTTGAGGGCTGCAACAACAACTTTTAAATGACAATATCCTGGCTGGACTACTGTTATCAGTGATATAAGTATTTGAAATTAACATGATTTCTTAATGTCTAGTGACATATCAGGGTCAATTTATGATTAATTAAAATACATTTCATACATTCAGTTCCTTTAACTATTATAATATAATAGAAAACTGAAATTAGTGCATTTTATTATTATGTCAAGGTGAAGGTATATATACCTTCATATATCACCTTCACATAATAATAAAATGCACTAATTTCAGTTTTCTATTATATTATAATTATATATTATATATATCAATGCTTTATATCCCTTTTTAGTGTACTTGGTTATACCAAAAATGTCAGTAAATTGCACATTCTTTAAATGAAATACGAATGTGAGGAAAAATATGTGTGAATGAAATATTAGAACAAAATCAAACTGAATATTACGGAATTTGAGTTAATTATGAGTTATTTCCTATCAAGCTGTTTGTGTCAAATTATGCTTTAAACTGTGAAAATATAATTGTGTGTATTTAGGATGCATGTTATGCTAATGAAATTAACATGCATAAGTGTCTTTGATTTCTTCAAGGATCTTACCATTCATGACATATACATGGCATTTTTTAATGCCTTTGTAAATTAAAAATGTGAAAATATGCAATTGAATCATGTGAATAATTGTACACTTTGTACACCTTAACCGTTTAACTCATTCATGTTTTATGAAAGGCACTCCTACACATGCTCTTTTGTGAGGAAGTGCTGTTTGTAGTACAAACCCTATTCCAAAAAAGTTGGGACACTGTAAAAAATGTGTGAATAAAAACAGAATGCAATGATGTGGAAGTTTCAAATTAGGTTTTATTCAGAATACAACATAGATGACATATTAAATGTTTAAACTGAGAAAATGTATAATTTTAAGGGAAACATAAGTTGATTTAAAATTTTGTGGCGTCAACACATCTCAAAAAAGTTGGGACAAGGTCATGTTTACTGCTGTATGGCATCCCCACTTCTTTTTTATAACAGTCTGCAAACATCTGGGGACTGAGAATGGCACGGTGGATTGCGATCACTGACAATGTTTTCTGTAAATATTCCTGAGCCCATGTTGTGATTTTCATTACAGTAGCAAATCTGTATGTGATGCAGTGCCATCTAAAGTCCCGAAGATCACGGACATCCAGTATGGTTTTCTGGCCTTGACCCTTACTGTCCTGTACCGTGTAGCACTTGTGGTGTTTTGTTATTTTAGGCAAGTGCTCATGTCATCATCTGATTCCTCCCCCTTGTTATCTGATTATTGTTTAATTTTACCCACCTTTTCCCTCTTGATTTCTACCCTTTAGAGGCTCCTTGTGTTTGTTAGTCTTTGTCGGATCATTGTCATGTCTATGTCTCCCATTTAGTATGTTTTTGAGTTTGTATTTGTTCATTCTGATTGTGTCCCCCCCCCCCTCGTGGGTATTTGTTGTCTGTTTAAGTTTAATTTGGTTAATAAACTTACCATTTATCTACCTGAGTCCTCACCTTTTTCACCACCCCTAACGTAACATAACAATCCGACCATGCAGAGGACTGAGCAGAGGAATAATAATAATAATAATTAGTTTGATTTATATAGCGCTTTTCAAGGCACTCAAAGCGCTTTACATTGAAGGGGGGAATCTCCTCAAACCACCACCAATGTGCAGCATCCACCTGGATGATGTGACGGCAGCCATATTGCACCAGGACATTGAGGTTACTCTGCCAACCAGTGATGGAACCTAAACAGTTTGCCCTGGACTTTTGTAGCGCGGCTAAGTGACTGAAGCTGGAGGACGGAGCTCTAAAAGACCTCTTCAAGTATGCTCTTGATTAGCCCCTCGGAATATGGTACATGAGAGGTATTGATCACCTGAATTTTTTGGAGATTTGTGGACCTGGTTGTTCGGAAGGCAGATGAAGGGGTTCCTCTGTCTCCTTGAGTCCAGTGGTCCCAGTTCCAGTGAACCCAGTTCCGGTGATCCCGGTTCCGGTGGACCCAGTTTCGGTTGTCCGTGTTTCCGATGGATCCAGTTCCGATGGTCCCTGTTCCGAGAGGCTACAGTCTCATCAGAAGCAGCAAAGGTGGAGGCTTTGACTCACCAGCGCACAGAAAGGAGGAGAGAAAGGGATTCCTCTGTCTGCTTGAGTCCAGTGGTCCCAGTTCCAGTGAACCCAGTTCCGGTGATCCCGGTTCTGGTGGTCTGTGTTCCAGTGGTCCCTGTTCCGGTGGATCGTGTTTCGGTGGACCCAGTTCTGGTGTTCCCTGCTCTAGTGGATCGTATTCTGGTGGACCCTGTTCCGGTGGATCTATTTCCAGTGGATCCAGTTCTTGTGGTCTGTGTTCCAGTGGACCCTATTCAAGGGTAACCTGTTCCAGTGGATCGTGTTCCGGTGGATTGTGTTTCGGTGGACCCAGTTCCGGTGTTCCCTGCTCTAGTGGATCGTCTTCTGGTGGACCCAGTTCCGGTGGATCTAGTTCCATTGGATCCAGTTCTTGTGGTCCGTGTTCCGGTGGTCCCTATTCCAGGGGAACCAGTTCCGGTTGATCTAGTTCCGGTGGTCCCGGTTCCAGTGAACCCAGTTCCAGTGGATCTAGTTCCAGTGGTCCCTGTTCCGGTGGATCCTGTTCTGGTGGACCATGTTCTGGTGGTCTCTAAGTGGAGAAGGAGAAGGAAGGTGCCATCCAGATTAATTTTGTTAATAAATTTACAATTTATCTCTGCACCTTTTCTCACCTTTTTCACCACCCCTAATGTAACACTTACGCTCAAAGATTGTTCCAGATTCTCTGGATTTTTGGATGATATTATGCACTGTAGATGATGATAAACTATTACTTCAAACTACTACTTCAAAACTCCAAACAAGCAATTTTTCTCTGAGAAACTCCTTTCTGATATTGCTCCGCAGCATTGGGGGAATTGATGATCCTCTGCCCATCTTGACTTCTGAGAGATACTGCCAGCCTCTGAGAGGCTCTTTTTATACCCAATCATGTTGCCAATTGACCTAAAAAGTTGCAAATTGGTCCTCCAGCTGTTCCTTATATGCACATTTAACTTTTCCGGCCTCTTATTGCATCTTACTCTCATGAAATCCAAAATGAGCCAATATTTGGCATGGCATTTCAAAACTTTTAACATTTGGTATGTTATCTATATTCTATTGTGAATAAAATATACGTATTAGATTTGTAAATTATTGCATTCCTTTTGTACAGTTTACAATTTGTACAGTGTCCCAACTTTTTTGGAATCGGGTTTGTAGTGCGAGTAGTTCATTGGCCACTTGTCGCTCTAGATCATGTTGTGTTATTTCTTTCAGAGGCTTTGTGTGCACAGGCTTTGAAAACAATTAATTTTAATGTACAACCACGCATTACTTTTTACCACATGTATTTTCTCCAATTCCCTTGCCAATCTGACAACACAAAGACCTCTTAAAAAGTGTAAAAAAATTACTTTTTTTCACAGACATGTGACTGTGATGTCCATAAAGCTTTCAGCGTTTTGATTTACTGGGACCTTATGCCCTTCAGCGATGGATTCTGTCGTCAATGGCTTGTCCAGGAACTCCACTAATTAGTGTCATTGCTAGAATTAGACGAGACTTGCTGTGGTGAAAATAAAAATTTAATTAGAATCCGTAATTAAAAGTTGATTTACGAGACAGATCATTCCCATTTAAAGACAGATGATATATCTGTTTAAAAATCCTCAGTGCAGAGAAGATCCATTCAGAATCACATATGAATGAGACCTTCACCAGCCTATTTTTATACAAACAATCAGGCCTTTCCAGATGGAGAGGAATGTGGACCATTAAACATTATTGATAACCTTGAAATCCCTTTTGTCCTAGCTTGATAGAAAAATGAATTTAAATCAGATTTAAAAATATCCTGCTGATCTTTCATATAAAGGAACGGAGAGGTGGAATACTAATATCCAGTCTATTCTCATCAGTGACAAGGGTAAAAGGCCAGTCAATAATAAAGTCAAACAATCTTCGAAAGCATTTTAAGACTTCTCGCTATTCATCATTTGACAGTGCAGATCCCTCTGTAAAACCGTGAAGTGCTATGTCTTCCCGGTCTTTACTTTTGCTGTAGTTAGATCCTCTTTCACTCTCTGTGGGTTGAACGAAATAGCAGATCTTAGTTGTTCAAATATATGATATGTATATACTAGGGCTGTTGATTTTGCGTGCTAATTGAATTAATTAGTTTTAGGAAAAAATGCAAATAAAGGGATTTATGCATTTCACGCATTAAACATGAAGCAGAGCAAAAAATTATCTACACTATGTAGCCTATAGAGAGCAGCTAGTCTGACAAGCCAGACCCACATCAAGATGTTGGGTCTGGGAACTCACCATTGACAGGGCTCAATCCAAGGAGCGGGGTTAACGGTTGTCTTTCAGATTCCCTTTGAACGCACATTTGATAGCGCTACAACCAACCAGAGCAACGTGAAGCAGAGCTAGTTGATAGATTAAACTTTCGCCGTATCTGGTCGGCAAAATTCTGAATCTTCCCTTCGTAAACATGATTTCAGAGCCATTCTTTGGGGGGTTTTTTCTCAAGCTTCCAGAGTCACGGCCAAAGCCAATTCAAAATCCCGCCCAACAACTCTACACAATGTGATTGGCCTGACCAGAGTTTTTTTTTCCAACTCGCAAGTCTATGAAGGTGCTAGACAACACTGGCTGCAAATCAGATTTGCTGCCGCTAGGGTGCGTCTAGATTTCTAGGCTAAAATGCCCCTAAAATTCAGATAGGCAAAAATTCCCCTGCAAGAACTTTTGTCTCATATTTATATCATATGATTGGCCTATAGTTAAGCAATATCATGGTCACGTCACATGTAGGATAGAAGCCTACAAAGATGAGGACGAACAGGAGACAGGAACTTTAATAATACAACTCAGAAAACATTTTACACACAGCCCATTTCGAGCCCCAGCTCTTCATCAAACATTGTTGAATTAATAATTCAACAGATTTATTCTAAAACACTGATTCATTCTTGTATGAAACAAATGACATTGAATAATTTACTCAACCGATTTGTTCCTCAATGTATAGATATTTTTAGGGGAAAAAACACTGCTATTTTGACAATGTGGCAAACTTTTATTTTGACAGCAATGAGAATGGCAGTGCTGAGCACACAGCGCTCCCATCCTCCATCTTCTTTAGTTTAGGGTCTCTGTTTAACAGTTCTGTTTAACATATAATTACAGGTCCTTCTAAAAAAATTTGCATACTGTAGATGGAACTTTTAAACCAAGAAAGTAAACAGTGTACTAAAAAATATAGTGTTTGTTTTATGTTATATGTAATAGAAAGGCAAATACTATACTTTTATACTAAATGCGGAGAGGAGAGTTCAGCTGGACATTCACAAACTTTTTTTTGAAAAATCAAGTTTCCATCTAAAGTATGTCTGTTTATTTAACATATTTTTCCAAATCCATTTTAAAATTGTATTTATTTCTAATTTAATAAATAATAAGTTAAATAAATATAAGTTATATATATATTGGCCACCCTGCTCTCTATGATATTGGCATCGGCTATCAAAACATTAGTATCGTTTGGCCACTATTGATGACATGATTAGTGAAATTATGTTAGTTGGTCATTCTGCACAACTGACATTGTGCAAGTCTTCTGCACAAACATTTTTTTTTTTTAAATGCACTTAAAATCCACGATTCTGACAAGCAATACTGCCTATAGCCACATTGTGTACAGCATCATGCTCTTTTATGTTGAGTAAAAGTTAATGAGTGTGTTTTAACGTCATTACTGTTGACAGTTTATCTAATGATAATCAGTCTCGTATAATGGCTGTATAAATGTCACAATCAAGACTACTGCTTTGATGCTCTTCAAGCCTTATTTGGATCAAGTGTTTTAAATGGAAAAGCATATTAAATGTCAGTTAGTGTGCTTAAAGGTGATGCAATTGTCCATTTTATCTGCATTCAGTCACTCTGGTTGATTAAGTGTGTGATGATGCTTATTTAATAGGCACTTGTACAGTGGACGACCCATTTGAGTGATGAGTTCCTCTCTCCTCACAGTACCTCCATCCTCCATGGTTGGTCTGTTTTGACTACTGTTAGCCAACGGTCTCATGGGAGCATCAGCACAAGGTGATTTTGAGAGTTTAGTGGTTTTATTACGGAGCAATGTAGTGTTGAACGGGCCTTTGGGACATACTATAAACCTCCATGTATTGTAACATCTAATGGTTTGTTTCAGTGTGTCTATAGCCTGCAGGATACGTAGTGGTTTGTGAGCTACACATGACAATAGGAAGGTAGCAGAAATATAGTGCAAGAGACCGAGTACACACATTAATCTTATCTGCATCGTATCAAATTGTATCGCTTCATTTACCTATGAAATAAAGGCCAGAAAACTCCTAAAGGAACTGAATGTATGAAATGTATTTCAATGAATCATAAAATGACCCTGATATGTCGCTAGACATTAGGAAATCATGTTAATTTCAAATACTTATTAATACAGCAGTAGTCCAGCCAGGATATTGTCATTTAAAAGTTGTTGTTGCAGCCCTCAACTGATGTTGATGTTGACATGTTGTGTTTTGGCCTGAAGCTCCACGCTCCACCTATCTACCAATCACAAAGTCAGTAGTGTTTCGGCATTCGGGTTGCCAGATTTTACCACAGTTAGTTACCACAGCTGCAGCTACATAGGTTCCTGCATGATTCGGCAGCTTATCTGGCAACCTCGAGTCAGGGGGGAGGGGGGAGAGAGGATAGTAATTGCAGTACCAGTTTTGGCCACAATCATACATATACTTCCTTTAAGAGCTGTGGTACTCATTTTGGGGGACAGGTTTGAATCCAGCTTATGCAACTGTCCTATATTTAATGTCTCCATTTAATGCCTTGCTTCATTTACCTATCAAATAAAAGTAAAAAAAAAAAAAATGGCTCTTCACCATAATTGATTTCATAATCTTTACACTGCAGTTTGTGTTGCTTCACTTACCAATCAGTCAAAGGCCCAAAAGCCCGAAAGCTTCTGCCATTTCGGAGTTCTGGTGCTCAAGAAAAACAGGTTTGAGTCTGGCCTGCAACATTTCTGATTCTCCAAATTCTTTATTTAATTTACTAATTGTCTTTATTTACCTCCAAAAAAAAGTAATATAATAATTTTGAAAGAAAAGTACACACACAGTTGAATAAAACACACAACAATGCAAACACATTGCTGCACATGCATTCCTGGATAGCATCAAGACGCACCAAGACAAGGACAATGCTGGTCATACCATAACTGTCAGCCCTGGTATTCATGTACATTACATAATGCGTTTCATGCCCCGGCACACGCTGCTGCTCACCATCGATTCCTCTAAAAGGGTCAGCAGCTAAGCCAAGAATGGAAGATTGAATAGAACCTCGGCTGCAGCGGACCTCCACACTGCTCTGAGTCTCATTCTGCAATGCCTTTAAAATGTCATTGCCCCGCAACAGATCTCCCTCTCTGATATTTTTACCCTGCGCTAGGATTCCATTTAGCTCTGGCAATTCCAGTTTCTTGCTTTGACATCTACATTTGTGACCGCGGATTGGGGACAAGAACAGAACCCCAGGGCTCAGCACGGGGCCAGTGTTTCCATTTGGCGGTCTTTGTTGTGAGATTTGGGGGTAAATGCTGGGAGAATTGCCCAGTTTGAGCTTTCTCCACTTGTGTTGTGGGAACAGCCTTTTGCTGTTGGCTGTGACAGAGAAGAGGGGGTGTGGGAAGATTATTTAGCTTAGTGTTGGAGATGGACAGTTTCCTGTATGGGCAGCCTGTACAGAAATGACCATCTTTTCTTGTAATCTTTTTCTTTTTTGTAGATGATGACCATTTTAATGTAAATTAATGTATGCTGTAGTAATGCATTTCCCACGGACATTCACCATGACAGGTATTACGGATGAGAAAATCTCTGTAATTAATGTGACTTTGCCCCAAATGTGACAGTGCATTAATTTATAAATGCTTCTTTTCTTTTAATAGCCCCTGTGAGTTTGTGGGAAAGACAAAACTTTATGTTTTCTCCTTGCAGAATGCATTATCTTAAATTGGACCCATGTATATAGTAACTTAATTGCTTTTTACCCAAAAGCACATTAAAATTGCAGTGTGCATCTTAACTGCCATCACTGCTCTGCCGCAAGCGAATACGTTTAATCTCATTTACAACATACCGCGGATCTCCATTTACCATCTCTAAACAAACATCTCAATATTTATGGCAGTCTTAAGTGGATTGTTATTTATAATGCCATTTTTAACAGGAGGACCCTCATGGCTGATTCAGTCTTGTTTGAATTAAACCATTAAAGCATTCTGAATCACGGCAGTTTCATTTATGAATTATGAAATTTGTTTATTTCTTTCTTTATGACTGTACAGTCTCAGATTAAGAGGTTTGTGCTTACTTCCACTGCAATATTTATTAACAAGAGCATGAACTCTTCTAGCTTGCTGTGCTTGTCAGGGTTTGACAACTGGCATTGAAAAAAAATCTGTATAATCTTGCACAGTTCAATCATGTCACATAATCACTGGAGAGCTAATTATGTGTTAGCTTAAAAAATGGTGGCAAAATAAACCATTTTAATATGCCAGCCTGGCAGGTAACAGAAATATCACACAGATAGTTTGAAAATAGGTTGACGTGATTCATCACAAGTGACAGAAGCTCACCTATAGTTGTGTTGATGTGATGTCAGGGGCTTGCATGAAGCTTTCTTTCTGCAGTTTTGTATAAAAAGCAGCACTTCTGTTATAGAAACAGTATGAGACATCATTAGTCTGTGTCGGACCTGCGCTGTAACCTCTATGGTGTGGGCTACGCGTCGATTTTCACTTGTACTTCTGCATCGTTGTCTGCGTTGACACATGCAGAGTGAGAATGTGTATCCCTAAGGGAGGGTTTCTGGCAGACCAATCACATCGTGTAGAATTGACGGCCTACAACGTAGCTACGGCGCACACTCAACGTAGAAGTATAAATTGGGCTTTAGTCACGTCAAATATTACTGGGATAAAAATGTAAATGGTATTTGCTTTATATAGTGTAGATTTTAATATCCCTGAGCATCAGATACTGGCCTTGGCATATATTGTTGCTAAGCTTTAAGTCAACTCACCATGGACTAGACATATTCGAAGCAGATTGAACATATGTCTTCACGAAAATGGGCGTACTTACACTAATAACCCCTGTGACTATAAACATAGTGCAAGGATATTGCCTATTTACTTTACAACATTCAGTTATTCTATAGCCTACACAAGCAAAACAACTATATGGAGCACTTGTGTCGATCTCATAACAAACCTGTCAAAGAACAGCATTAATCTTGTCTATTGTAAGCGAAGCGGAGAATGCACTTTTAATATGCGTACATATCGACCCAGGCACTCTTGTTCCTACATCCCCATGATTCCTCATTGTGTTGAATGATTTGTGTTGCTTATTGAAGACTTCTTAATCTCTTTTGTCACAGATCTATTTGTCAGAATGTCTGTTTTTCTCACTTTCCGGGTCTCTCTCTGTCTCCTTGAACTATGTTCCAGCTGCCATTCTTGATGACCCAATGGAGTGTAGCCGCGGGGAGCGATTGGCCATCACTCTGGCGAAAGAAAGCATCAACCGTTCCAGCAACCGCTCCACCACAGGCAAACTGGAGGTGGACATATTTGAGCTGCTCCGAGACAGTGAATACGAGACAGGAGAAACTAGTGAGTATTCATATGTATTATATCATTGCAGAGGTGCGCTCAGTAATTTTACATTCAGTGCAATTCAGTATCATTTCCATACATCACACCTTAAGAAATGTATCATATTATATATCATATATTATATTATATTTTAATATATAATATAACATTATATTGCAGTATATATTCAGTTAAATAAAATATAAAAAATACATTTAAAAGAATACATTTCTACAGTGAACAAGCAGTTATAAAACAAGATGCATGTTATATTGGTCTGATCGATGCTGTTAACCTCATAAATATGCAAATAAGAACATTAACCCAGGTTTACAAGTGCACATGGTAAAATCTCACAACCTTATGCCCTGGAATTAATTACTTACCCACAAGAAAGTATGAGTAATGGGAAATATCATGAACGATTTTCTTCAGGCAGGATCACAATCCACGATCTTATCATCAAGTCTTTTACATGTTGGACTTTTTTGCAAGTCACTGACCAATACAGCCAATCTAATTTACCTATTTTAAAAATGTTTCCTTAGATGTTAATACAATTAAAAATAAAAACAATTACCATTTAGGTCAAAGTTAGACTTATTTTATTTTATAATTTTATCTTTGTTATTCAAAATGAGAAAAAGATGAAAAAGATATAATATGACAAATACACTATAAGGTACAAATTAAATTAACTGTTTTTTTTCCAGCTACCGTAGGTGTATTTAACAGGAGCAAGTAGTTAAATACATGTAAAAAAAAAAAAAAAAAAAGAAAGCACTACATTAGACCTCACTGTATGAAAAAAATATACACTGATCCCTATTAAAGCTAGAAGTCATTCAGTCAAGAGCAGTGAGTGATTCTCTATTCTGTATTTTGTTGTTTGATGCACACTAACAGCACAGACAGCAGCAGGTTTATCTGACTGCTATCACTTTAAGTATTAAATGTGCAGATCTAATATACTGACATGCAAAACATCTAAACTATTTACATTCACTTGATATAAATACATTTTTATGTAAACCATGTGTGTATTTGACAGTTTAAGCACAATAAGACAGAAAGGAGACAGGCTTTTAGTGTGCATGTGCTTCGGGTGTATGTGATAAGAACAGCATGTGAATAAAACGTTTAATCCTACCCTACCTACCCCTGCGTTGCTAAACATGTGATATGAATGTCTGTGTTGCAGGTAGTGTTGTGATAATGGGCTGATAGAATGTGCGCTGTAGCACAGTAATAGGATCTCTCTTCAAAAACAGATAATGGAGACAATTTAATCATTTATGATCTAGTTTAAAGGGATGGTTCACCCAAAAATGAATATTCTGTCATCAGTTACTCACCTTCATGTCATTTCAAAACTGTATGACTGAAAGAAAGAAAGATTCTCAGGGTTGAAACCTCATGAAGGTGAGTAAATTATGACAGAATTTTGGGTGAACTGTCCCTTTAAACTATTAAATTTAGGTGCTTAATAAAAGTAGGGTAGAAACTGTAGTGCAGCATTTTCTTACTTCATGCATTTGTTTTACTTTAGTTTGAACATTTTTGTGATGCTCTTTGGTTTTAACTTTCAGAGCTGCCCTTTAGCTTCACAACTTGAATAATGATCTCTTAACTGTGGGGGTTTTATTCAGAGATTGCAGGTATTATAATGATTCACAGGAAGAGGCAAATTGTGAAATAATTGTGTCCTTACGAGGGCATTTCTCCTGCAAAACATGCAGTACTTAATAACACAGCAAAACTGAGTTTTGTATGTACTTGTTTTCTTTTATATCTTTTATATCTTATATATTTTTCACATGGATTTTTAGTATACCATTGAATAATGATTGAATACATAAGCTTAATCAACAAAATATTGTTTATTTATTTCAGTCCAGCAGACCAGCGCAATGTTTGCCATTAAGTGTATCAAAAGCATATTTGTGATATTTGAGGCTCGATGTGCTGCAGTGATACGCAGATTCCTTGTTGTATAGCTTGCACACAACCATGCTCTTGTTGACCCTTCCATCCTTTCGTTTTTTTAAACAAAATTTCCCATCCACGGGGCCAAGCAAAGCGGTCTCATTAGCTTCTTCGTTCATGTTCACTATGGTTTGTTGTTGTCGTGACTCGTGAGCATAGACAGTAAAAGAAATGGACAGAGCGATCCCATTGACTTCAACGGCGGAAAAAAAAGGCCAATCAGAGGCACTCACTTCCTGATGGCTGAGCGAACTGCGCAGGCTCAGACTGAGCTTGACGATGTGACGTAAGCAACCTGTCTGACAGTTGTAGGTCTTCTAGTAGTTGTGGAAAGTGAAATCTGAATCACGTTGTTTTAATATTTTCTCCCGTTGCTTTTGGCTCACTATGGGCTTCTCCCCATTCTTCTCCCTTGACTTCATCAGACTTTATGTTTCCACGTCCCCCCGACTGTCTCATAGACAGTAAAAGATTGCTTCTGAGCGTCTCCTCCTGTCTATACGGTAATTTCGGTATTTTTACAAAAACAGCTTCTACGGGGCGATAGTGTAAGATACAAGGTAATGGAGCCTTTTATGCATTGTCGTGTTTCTTTATAAATAAACAATGGACAAATGGAGTCTTTAAACGCCTCAGATGTAAAGTTATCCACTGTCAAAGTGACTAAATGGGAGTCAATGGGATGCTAACAGCAGGTGATGGCTTGGTTAGCAATTCCACCCTATGGGTGGAACGCTTTCCGGGTGTTAGATTACCCCCTTGCTCGTGAGCTCTAGTTGGTGTTCCAGTATAATCGGTCCGTCGAAACTCATTCAGTGAAAAACGTTCCGCGGTGCAAAAATAAGTGTGGTTAAAATTATGTTATTTATTTTTTTGCGTAATTAATTATTAAGATTAAAAAAATTAATCTTAATTAACGCGTTAAAGTCCCGGCCCTAGTGCATATGTATGTTACCAGCAATGTGTGAAAAGCAGGTATTGTATAGAATGCCTAGGGAATATATACCCTGGATCTACCAGACTCTCGTACATAAAATATAAAAACGTGCCTTTATTGGCATTGAATATGTTTTTGAAACTACAACATAAAGTAAAGGATGTTCTTACATTTTACGTTATTGCCGTTGAGCTACATGTTGCAGCAAGGAAGGCTAGATTGGCATTTTGAATGGCACTACACTTTCTTCCTGTTCCGACATCGTGACACAGCAACCGTCCGGGAACAATAGGGACAAGCCTCTGTGGCAGGAGCTCACGTGTTTCGCTACCAGCACGTCATCGCCAAACAAAGACCAAAGCGTGAGCAGCAGTCCATACTCTGTCGGCTGGCCCTTTAGCATTGTAAAGAATACCTAGGAAATTTGTGAAATATAAACCGCTGCAGACTTTGCCTACAAACTTCAGGCATTCTATATATTCCCTAGGCATTCTATTACAATGCCAGATTTCACACATTGCCGGTAACATATATTTTCCAGCTTTTGTAATTACCTATATACATGTATAATTATTGTGTCTGTCAGTTTCATCTCTCCATGTTCTTGGCTGGTAACAGAGGATTTAACAGATTGTCTGTTAAAAACGGGGACCATTATGTGATGGCAATTAAATTAAAAGATTTTAACTCATCAGTTCCGTCATAGTCATGATATTTTCTGAGTCAATAGGTATGCAGGTATTTATTGGCATTTTTTTTTCCCTTGGTTATGAGGGAAGTCACTCTCAAGTCACTCTCAAGCCAGCAAATACCAAATAAACAAATGAACACAATAGAAGATGGCTTAGTCAGACATTTTTAGCACAATTAAACTTCAATAAGAAATGATGTTCATTTGATCTGAATTGCTTTTGATTTCACAAATGTACTTTCTTGATTAGTGACCTAGAAATTTGAAAGCAGAATCTGAAATATATATATATATATATATATAGAGAGAGCGAGAGAGAGAGAGAGAGAGAGAGAGAGAGAGAGAGAGAGAGAGAGAGAGAGCATAGAAACTGTGCCGAATCTCAAATATACTTTATTATACAACACACCATTTGGTTTTACATTTTGCAAAATCATAAATCTTTCTGTTTAATTCCAGGTTTAAATTCCATTTTGAATGCCAGCTCAGACTTTTGAACTTCATTCTGCCTTTAAAATGGAAACCGTCAATCAACGGGTTTCGAACGAGTAGAGCGACTTTTACTTTAACAGCTGCCAGTCAATCTTTTTGTGCTTTTCTTACTCTGAGGCCCTAAAGGTAATAATGCTCCCCTTATGAATCCTGAATCAAATATTGTTGGAGAGAACAAAATAGAGTTGCTCACTCGCAGAGGGATATTAAACATGAATGAGGTTCATTGTTGTCAATGAAAGTAGACGACACTAAAATCAGTAGAAGACAAGCTGTAATTTAAACAATCAGAGCTGTTGAGACACAGGATGAAGAGCCACTCGTGGCTTCCCTGAATGGGCGTAAGAAACAGCACCATTAAAACACCCCACCTAATAGATATAAACATCTCTCTCTCTCTCTCTCTCTCTCTCTCTCTCTCTCTCTCTCTCTCTCTCTCTCTCTCTCTCTCTCTCTCTCTCTCTCTCTCTCTCTCTCTCTATACGGTAGGTTGCACAAACCTGCTAATTCAACATTGTAATAGCTTGCAGTATGCAGGATTGGACTAGAAACGGATCAGTGACACTCCCAAGAAGGGAGAATTGTCACACCGCCGCTACCTGCCCTACTATACTCCCGTCTAAAATCGCTGAAGCCTGCATCTTCCCACATCCCATATTGTGTGTGTTTGTGCGTGGTCTGCATACTAATGTGTGTGATCTGAAGTGAAGAGAGACGTACTGAAACCAACCATAATCCATGGTGCTTACTCAATCCACATGGATTCATTGTCCTTTTCCTGACCAGCCGTGCAGGAGGGTCATGCCAAAAGATTATCGGTCATAAATGTGAATCACCTGACCCTTGCGACTCATAGTACACACTAGGGTTGATTACTACTTACCTTATGATCTGTGCGTGCAAGACGAAGAACAGATGTGCATTGCTGAGACGGCTGTAAATTAGATTAAGATGGCAATGTTAACAGACTAACAGTTACATAATGCTTCATTTTGCAAAGAATGTTCAGAACATTCAGGACTTTGCACAGGTGTCAGACACAACAATCCATAGTGCTTTACTCAATGCCTCTAGACTAGATTATCTGTAAATGTTGGAGAAAATGTCACACCCACGGACCGTTGGCTGAACGTCTTGTGCATATGGCACACTTTTCCGGAAACGCTTCAGGAGTTTCAAAGTCGTCATCTGATTTGTGTGTGCTGCGTTTTTTAACGGTCTTCCTAGAAACAAATGCTGAGACACCAAACCCCCTCGTGGTAGAAGAACGCTGTGATGTTTACAACTAAGCGATTATCAGGATCGACTAAATGCTGGACTTTCAGAAGTATGTGTAGTTCACTCTATTGTTGCAGTAAACTTACACAAAGTTCTTGAATTAATCATTTATAGAAGCACGCCGGTCTATTATTCGTCGGCCTGTTATTGCTGGGACATTGACTTTTTTATATAAATTTTTAGGCCCATAAACATGACGAGGAACAAAACTAACTGTGATTGGTTGCGTTACATGTCAGTCAAGCATCCTCTTAGGAGGTCCTTGACCAATGAAAGCTGCAATAGAGTCCAGACCTTCTGCTGTCGGCTCCCCAGGTGCCGCAGCCAAAATGGCTACCCTTTGCTCCAGGTGTGTGACTCACGGTGTGAGTGTGTAGTGTGCATGTGTGTGTGTTCACTACTCCTAATATGTGTGCACTAATGCACTAACTTGAATGGGTTAAATGCAGAGGACTAATTCAGAGTATGGGTTACATTCACGTGTCTCTTTAACTTTTTTATTTTTGCTGAGGGATACCCCCCCCCCCCCCACACACACACACACACACTTTTTTTTGTTGTTGATTCGATTACATTTAATTACTTTCAAAGGGATAGAAAGTTCCCATTATTAAATGCACCTATTATAAAGCCATAGCATAGTATAGTATTTATTTTGTGAAGAAGTAACAGATGGTACTGAGCTACAATGATTTGTGTTTAGTTGTATAGAAAAGTTATTTTGCGAAGGCCCCAGCCTTCATCTGAATCCTAGGGAAGTACTGTGTTAAAAAAAAATCAGGCCCCAATTGAAAATTTTCTAGTGAATGATCACATCTAAATTTTTCAGTTGGCCAAATAATTTTGATTCAAGTTTAATTAACAGAAAATCATTTTGGCCAACTAAACAATTTGGATGTGATCAGTCACTAGAAAATGTTCAATTGGGGCATGAATTCTTTCCTGGTGAATGGACAGGGCCAACCTGGTGGTGGTGGGGAGGATGGAGGGGAACATCAGCGTTATCAACTGTGAACATAAAACTGAGAGTTTAGTGCTTATATACTACCGGTGTGAAGCAGTGATTGGCCAGACTTGAAACTAGAACTTAGAACTTCAATACACAAATGTTTTTTATATATCTTTGATAAACGGCATTTATTAAAATGCTATTCACAGTAAGATGCAATGGTTCTTTTAATAAATGTTCACTGAAAGTTTTTTTGGGAACCCTAAAAAAACCCTTTGTTCTTCTATGGCATCGCTGCGAAAAATCCCTTTTTGAATCTTTATTTTTATGATATGTATTTCTCAAGCCATATAGTAATCATATTAATGAAAGTAAATCATGAGATTAATTGTCATTTATTATTTTAAACTATTAATTTTAATATTTACTATTTAGAGGAATACCAATGCATGCAAAGCAAGGTTGATAGGCCTTCATGAGGGGATCTGTCCAGCTACATTTGATTGAGAGAACAGTTGACCTACAAAATGAACACTAGTGTACTCTAGTAGCAGTGTGTAGTTATCCTAAAAATGCTGCTCATCACCATTCAGGGCAGTGCGGAGATGTGCTTGCAATTTATTATGGGGGACGAGTAGCAGAGGTTTTTACCGGTGTCTTATTTGCTTTGGTTACTATGGGATTGAGTTGAAGAAATCTCTGTGTCTTCTGGTGCTTTGTAATCACTCTGTTTTCCATATAGAACCCTCCTCTTTTTCCCAGCATGCCCTGCTTAAGTGGTCAGAGCACCAATATCTGGCTTATACACTACCCACGCCATCATAATTAAAACAGAAAGAGATTATAAACCCATGTGAAATGACACACTGTTAGAGTTCAGACCGATGCCCTGTGCGTGTGCTGGAGAGTCAGAAACAAATCTATCTCTCACTCCTCCTCCTCCTCCTGCACCTAATCGCAAATATAATTTCAGGACACACTTCACTCAAAGGTCAGTTAATAATAAAATGTAATTTTGTGTGAGAGACTGAAAAAGAGCAGATTAATAACGGTGCTAAGCCTCAGATAGGCTAGATTTTGATTATAGTGAGCTCTTTAAAAAGCTTCCTTAAAAGGGAATTATTTGAGTTTTGCTAGTAATTTTAGAACACATTGAATGGATACCAGGGGTCAGGTTTTGGCTGATTAGCGAGGCCCATTATCCCCTGCTGGTAGATGGAGTAACTGCACCATCTGGACCTCAAAAACATATTTCTCTATTGAAGGTTGTTCCGAAGTAGCTGTGTATTCTAATGTGATGCCTCTGTTTGCAAGCCACATATAAACTGCAATTATGTCATTATATTATAGCAGATGAGTGCCTAATTTTTTCTGAAGATTTCAAATCATCTGCGCCAGCCCGGCCACTGGCATTGAGATGAATGGGTATGCTAAAAGACCCATTGTACTCTTTGCTTTATCTGGGTATTATAGACTCCCATCCTTGAATGAAAATGGGGCAGCGACACTCTTGGCATCTTGCATCTTGCTTTCCTTCTGCTCTCTGTCTGTAATAAATGACAGTTGGTCTTTCCCTTGCCTATTGACAGTGTGCCAGATCATGTCCAAGGGGGTTGTGGCGGTCCTGGGCCCCTCTGCCAGCCCGGCATCCAACTCCATCATCAGTAATATCTGCGGTGAGAAAGAGGTGAGTGCTGGCTTTGGCTCTCTTTTGTCATCAGTGCAACATACCAAAGCCCAGATCATATTATCAAGTAATCATTCATATCATTACTGTAATGACCGGAGTGTTCAGCGACATGCTCTAAAAATGATCCCTAAACACAAGTGACGAACACAACGGCCAAACGGCGAGCGTTAGGCTGTGACTACAATGTGCAGCTCTAATTAATAAATACATAAATGGTTATTGACACATCGTGCTCACTGTTCTGAAGTCAAACTTTCCTACAAGCATTTGTTCTGCCATCTGCAAACACGAACAGGGATGCGGACACACAAAGTTAATTACTAAGGGAAGAAATTAAATAACGTGGATTAACACAGAATTTATATTGATTAATTGTCGCCAGGACGGAGACTGAATTGTTTGAAGCAGTTTCCCACTCCGTCAGACAGTAAATGGAAACTTTTGAACACAGAGAATGAAAAGAAAGCTAGAAGAAGTGGAATATTTATCTTCAGTCACTTGAAACTGCAAATTGCAAACTTCAAATGTTAAAAGGATAGTGCACCCAAAAATAAAAAATATCCCATGATTTACTTACCCTCAAGTCATCCTAGGTGTTATATGACTTTCTTCTTTCAGACGAATACAATCTGAGTTACATTGCAAAATGTCCTGGCTAATCCAAGATTTACTAATGGCAGTAAATGACAGCCTGAAATTGTAAGCTCAAAAAAGTGCATCCATTCATTATAAAAGTAATCCACAGGGCTCCGGTGGATTAATAAAGGCCTTCTGAATGGAATCTATGGGTTTGTAAAACACTTACGCTATGTCTGACGTCATCATTGCAGCAGTTTTGCTTTTTCCATAAATTGAATACAGAATACGGTCTGCCGGAAGCTAGATTTTTGTTTTTGGAAGAGCCAGTTTTTTTTTTTTTATATTACTTCAGTTGTCTTCCTTTGTACACCTAGGATGGCTTGAGGGTAAGTAAATCATTGGGTAATTTATGCATATATTTGAATAGATTTAAAGTCAACTTATAATGTTGTCGCAAACCTCCAATTCTAAACAGTCTAGCATGGGGCTGATGTGATATTATATGTGGATTTTCTTCCAAAGCAGCAGTCAGAGGAATATATTACTATCACACAGGTAATGAATAATGCAGCTTGAAACAAGTTTACTGTGCGTACTCAACTGACTAAGCATCACTCCTTAATGTCTTCATAATTCATAATCAGTGGCAACTCGCCTTCCAAAGTGAGCAACGAGCATAAATATTCATAGTCACATCTTATAAATGACTGCTTAGGTCATAGATGAGGGCTTGTGTAATGAAAGTTTAAACGTTTACATCAGCTGTAATATACCTCGGTGAATATTTATAATGCTGACATTTTATTTGTTTTCAGGAGCTGTTATTTGTCTTGCCCCTGTGTGATGCAGTAGGTCAGGGTTTGGTTAGGGCTGTGGAGATTGTTAGCTGCTTTGGGATGGTGAAATGGGGGTCAGATACTCTCTGTCCTCTGTCTATGGGGAAAGGTCATTGTGCTCCTGTTATTGTATTTAAAAAAATAGTTTGTCTATCTCTAATGGTCTAAATGTAAGAGGGGTCATTGTGTTTATGGTGGTGTAGAGAGAGAGAGAGAGCGTGTGCACGAGCAAAAAGCCCTTTGCTTCTTGAAGGGATGATTTCAAATTTGGGTGAAACCAGGGTTACCAGTTGTCTGTGACCGATATGTCAAACGATGGAATAAAAATTCACCCTGCAGCAACAGTTTAAAAGTAGCCCCATCTTGCGATAAATCCACAACAGTCAAATAATATTTTAAATCAAGCTTGTAAAGGACGATTAAGATTTTTTGCATTATATCATTATTTTCATGGAAATGATCATGATGCTTTGGATTATTCTGGTTTAATATATATTTTAATGTTGCTCAAAAATTGTTTGAGACCTACCATAATGATTTTATTTTACTTAATTAGGGTAAAAATGACAATTAAATTTGAATTAATACAATTGACCTTTATCGCAATACAGTAAGTACTACAGTTATATTTTTAATTAGCATGAAATAAAGATAAGTTATATAAATAGTAAATAATAGATTATTTTTATTAGTATTAATGGGGAATGTACTGAATCCTCATAAATGTTACAATGAAAAATAAAATAAAAATAAATGAATACTAATAATTAGGGCTGGGTATTGACACAAATTTCACAATTCAATTTGATTTGATTCGATTAAATTTTGACATCGATTATTTTACAAATATAAGGTACAATACGTGGCAAAGTTTCTCAAGGAAAACAAATCTCTGAACTTATGTTGTAAACTGGAAGTCAGTTGATACTACATTACTAATATTGAAGGTAAAAATATTGGGGGTTAATAAAGGCCTTCTGAAGCAAATCAATTTTGGGTTTGGGTGGACCGCCTTCCCTATTCAAATTGGGAAAAGTGTAAGGCGTAGTGTAAGTGTTTTGAACTGCTAGACGCGTTGCACTTTCTTCTCCGATTGTATTCGTCTTAGAGATGAATGTCATATACACCTAGGATGGCTTGCAGGTGAATAAATCATAGGGGTAATTTTCCTTTTTGGGTGAACTATCCCTTTAGTGTTCTTTTTTTCTTTCTTTCTTTGTTTTTTTTCTTTCATATAGATGTCCTCTGTTTATTCAAGCAAAATATGACCTATTTCTTCTTTTGGGGTAAAATATGACATTTTTTGACATGTTTCGTGAGATTCACCCATGTACAATTTAATTGACTTTTTCTGTATGCACATTTCCCCCAGTGTGTGTGCATTCATGCCGGTGTGATTGTGCCTGTGTGTTTGCACTGCCTAGATTGCAAGCTTGCATGTCTGTAAAATGTGAGGTCTATATTGTTCAGTTTGTATCGTCAGTATTTCTGTACACAGCTGCTCTGAGACTGACAGTTCGGCCTGAAGTTAGAAGTAAATACAAGATGAACCTGTGCTCGCTTTATTATCAAGACTCCTCAAGATGCTCTTTCACTCATGTAACACAATGATAGAGTTTCCCATCTGGCTTAAAAAGAAAAGACAAATCTTCTGTGAGGGTCTGGAGTGTGGCTTTTGACTTCACTCATTATAACTGATAAATGTTCGTTCACAGCCTGCTGTTGATTTCCCTTTTCACGGAACTTATTTTATCCAACATCAAGTCATGGTTCTTGTAAAAACAGATAATGTAAACAGTCTAAGTGATTTTGTTTTTTGTAAGTCAAGTAGAGTACAGGAATCTTTCGGCAAACAAGAGTTGTTGTTGACTGTAGTCCATATGGTTTTTTTTTCAGAGACCTTGCGGTTCTGCTATACAATTACATTGTTATTCAAGTCAGTCACTACAGAAAAATATATACTTGTAGGACAAAAAAAGGTGAGCAGAAAAGAGGTTTCCCTCTAATTTCTCATAAATATAAATGGTCTGTTTGTAGTACAGAGAGTGTGGTAGATGTGAGAGGCAGGAGTCTTTGAGGGCTTCAGGAGCCACTAGAGTAGCAGCACAGCTGCGCTTAAGTCTGAGGCCTTTGAAGCTGAATGACACGCATGTGGAAACTAGGTGAGGGCGAAAGGCCCGACCTGAAACCCCAGAGCACAACAGACAGAACTTCCTGTGGAGTCCGAGACCTCTGCTGAATACATTCATATGAAAAATGTCTATTCACATCTTGAAATTCAAGTCAAGTTTTTGCTACTCTGTGCCAGAGTAGTGATGCTGATTTTATTCATTATTTGCTTTTGCTCCTGCTAAAAGTGAAAAATACAGCAGGGGCTGGAAGTGTGGACAGATAGGATTTAAAAGCAAATTTAAACCAAAAGTATAAATCAGAAATAAACAAAGGTTTTGAATTTGGACACATTTAAAACAAGAAATGTTGTGTTAAATTATGTTACTTAAGATAATTATTTCACAGTTTTCATATTTTTGTAAATGTATAGCAAAAGTTGTTATATCAAGCTTAGCATTAGTTCTAGCAGCTGACTCTTAGCTGATCTACATCTACCTAAAGGAATATAACATCTATCACAGCATCTCTCTATATAAGGTCTGTTCAGTATTATCAGCAGCTTTATCCTGTTGCCCAGGAGCTTGTTACCCTCCTCTATCTCCATCTCCTCCTCTTGTCCGGTCAGGATTTCGCCTTTTATATACATTTTTGAATCAGAATCGAATCATTTTACTTGAATTGTTTGAAACATTTAATTAAAGGTACCCTGACACATGCATTTCATTACTTTTGTGATAATGTCTGAAGTTCTACCATGGACATTGCCTTGGTTACGTTGTTTTCAAGCTATTCTAGTGTGGTATAGAAAGTCTGCAGGAAGAGAGTTCTCATTAATATTCAATGAGCTAATCTGCTTGACTATGATTAACTTACAGCTAGCCACTGAGAGCCTTGCTATCAGCACCCTTTACCCAGCGCAACAAGTAGAAGAACTTTATTTACTATCGTCTGAGCTCGACGAATTCTGTGGGCACGGTCTCAACTGGGCGAGCTCATGAATAGTAGTGAGTTCAAGCAACACCACGTCAGACTGACCAGCTTTTGTAATCGGCCTGATTTCTCTACTTATTGCTTTTCAGTGGCTAGAGGTGATATAGGAAGAAGCAGTTAATTTGTACATTAACACAAACACATATGTACATAATATGGTAAAAGAAAATAATAAAAGAAAAAAATATAAAGTATAAATATATAAGTAAAAATGGTTTTGTGTGGCATGGCACCTTTAATGATGTCGCAATACATGATGTTGGTTCTGTTTTGTTACCCTAATGTGGGTTATCACAGTTTTTATTTTATTTTTATTTTATTTTTTACAAGAACCAATCCAAACTAAATGCAGATTGCCAACTATCTTTAACAATAGTGATGTGGTGATAGAAGTAATGTTTTGTATTTGTACAAATTTAAAACAAATGTATTTTCATTTATTTTCAAAAACACTTTAGTTTATTCAAACATACAAATATAATCAACAGTAAATATGCTTCTCTATTGTTTTTTGTTTTTGTTTTTTTAGCTAACTAATGAAATGTGTACATTCTACAATGTTGAGACTTTTTACGATTATTAGATTTATAATCTATTATAATTTATAAGAAGGCTTTAACATTACTATTACTATTTGTTAACTGTCAATGTATTATTGTCATGTTAACGTTGACAGTCCTAAATAAAACACAAGAAAAAATTTCTTCATACACGGTACAAATGCACGAATTGGGGGAAATTTTTTAAAAATATATTATATACATATAGAAAAACCCGATTTGTTGTGCTTGCTTGTAGGGCTTCACAATTTGGCACAACATTTTGTGCTTATATAATATTATGATGACTAATAATAATGAACATGGTTATTATTATTGCTAAATAACAATATTAAACAAAATAACACTTTCATTATTAAAAATAAAAAATTGAGTATTTAAGAATATATATACCACTATAATAATAATATAATGTTTATTTTACAGAAAACTTTTCACGAAAAACTGCAGGGTTACCTGTGCAGTTAATATTTAGGCAGAATATCGCTGTTCCAGACCAGGCCTGCAGTACCCCTTTCAGAAACTGAAGCTTTCGCGCCTCGATCGCCCCCCGGTGACCGGCCCCAGTATAGTCGCCCCTGATGCTATAAAAACGGGGGGTGTGATGTCATGATTGACAGCTGAGATCGACTTCTTCTCTGAGTGAAGTTGTCACTGCACTAATGGACTTTTTTCGGGATTTTGGGGGGCAGATTGGAGATTTAGCTTTAATTTCTACATTTCGATAATTGTTTATTTCACACCAGCATAATTAATTGTTCTGCATCTGTGAGAGTGTGTGTAGGCTTTTTATTTTGCGACTGTACTTCCTGCTCTACTTCCTGCTCTCTACTGCGCAACTCCGGTCCCGAAACCGCTACTGCGCAGTAGGGCTGGGCAATATAGAGCAAAAAATATATCTCACTATATTTTGCTAAATCTCGATATACGATATATATCTCGATTTCTTTACAGGAAAAATAACCCCCAAAAACTATATGCAAAAACAAATATGCCAAATACCACATTATTGAAGTGCAAAGAGGTAGTCAGTTCATGAAGGAACAAAGTGCTTTTGTGACATTAAAAAAAACTCCCTGATAACATAAATAACAATAATTTAACTGTAAAATAAAAGATATAATAGGCCTATAGCCATCTTTTCAGTCATTTCACGCAAAAGACGAATCAAAACCCTTTTTTACACTTAAACAGTAAGCATTTTGCAGAAAGATGGGGGAATGACTGAGATATTAATAAACTGATTGTCATAACACCACTTCCTGTTAAATTTGTACCAAAATTCAAACAGTAGGCTTGATGTCGCGCTCTTTACCAAAGCGTGACTGATGCGGATCATGTAGGCTTTTTTCAGTTACAGAATGAAATATGAATGTCAGAAGGTAGGCTGTAATATGATGGCTACAGTACAACTTACAGAAGAGCACTGTCTCATAGGACACCCGGGATGTCTCGTATTTCCCTCTTGGTTAAAACATGAATAGACCTATTCATCATAATCCCATGATAAAGCTGACAAAATAAAAATAACGATATTGCAATCATTTCTAAATGTTTTCAAATAATATGCAATAATTTTGACATTTTAACAGAAAACTATGCGATCAGTTAGAAACAAATCATAAACTGACATGATTGCGAATGCGTCTCGCACCTATAGACTGTGGGTGAAACTTGCGATTTGAACTATGATGAACATTAATATTTCTTTATGAATTTTAGCAAGCAGTTGTGTTAGAAGGAAAATTGTGGTCTCTTAACTGATTATTGAATGACACGCGCGCTTGTCAACTTGATAAATAATCCTCACCTGGTTGCGGATGCCGCTGCGTTCAGTGAGACAACACGCGAGGGGAGGGAGAACAAAAGCAAGAGGCGCGCGAGCGGGGCCGAGCACAGCACAGAGAAGGCTAAACAAGCAAAGTGGCGGAATCAGCATGCAATATAAACAATATGTCGATATATACGATATGTCAAAATCCATTTCGAGTTTAAAAAAATCTCCATATATTTTAAATATCGAGATATTGCCCACCCCTACTGCGCAGACTCGGTCCCAAGATGTCAGCGCCGTGCAGGCCGCCTGAAAGCTTCAACTATGGCAAGCGGAAACGTATGATGTTGAGTCGTCCATATTTTTTAAAGGTCTGTGTTCCAGACTTGATAATAGCGTGCAATTTTCTCACTCAAACCATTGGCACCTGTTGCTGCTTCTTCTTTTAGAGGGAAATGCTGCCCATAACTGCTTGTCTAGGATCTGTAATCCTCAGTAAGAATTCGTAATAATAGCATATTATTAGCGAAAGGGAGCTAACAAAAGATCCAGTGTGTATCTGTGTTTGCACTCGTCAAATGAATACATTTCCAATGTGTTTCCGCTTCGGTGAGTGAGTTGATTTTTACAACGCAGTTGGCAGGTGTTGAACTTGGAATCCACTCACCGCTCGAGTGTTTGTCAAGGTGCTGAGTTCAGTTAACATTAATATATATATATATATATATATATATATATATATATATATATATATATATATATATATATATATATATATATATATATATATATATATATATTTATATATATGGGCTATTACATTTTTGTGGAAATGGCTGGCAACTACTTTCTTTGTGGAAAAAGAGTTAAAAAGAAATAACTGAAAAGATTAATGTAAATCTCAGACGCAGCTCAGCTCAGCTCAAGAGAAGCGCCAGCAAACTGATGTTCTTTTCAGCCTTAATACCAGTTACAGCATGAAATAAACATAAATGAGTATATGAAAAGATGTGTTAAAAGATACAGGACAACTTACCAAAATCTGTATCATGATGTCACATAGAATAGCTCAATCAGTGTTTCAAACGCAGAAAGAAGTAAAACGGCTTGTAAAAAATGTAATTATTCTGTTGATGTCAATTCTTTATTGCCATGTTATAACTAGCATGAACTATATTTTTATGTTATGTATAACTAGCATCAACACACACACACACACACACACAATGCTGACCATGTTTTTATTTTATGAGTGATTTGCTTTCAGTAATTTGTATTCACAGCTGTTTTTTCTCTTCTCCGAGTTTCAACTACTCATCTGACTGTGTTTGTGTGTGTGATTAAATAAAATATAAATCATTCATTATTTGATTTTTACATAGTGATTAAATTTTTATAGGCTATATTTTAAAGGGGAGATATGCGAACAAGCTCCCAACGGCCACCTACAGGTTAATTTGTGAACGACCCATCATCACTAATTATGAAGTGAGTTTGGAGTGAAATGTAAAAGTAAAAGTTTGATGCATGTTGTTTTTTTCAATTTTTTCAATTATAAGCGATTCAAACTCGCATTGCTTTTAGAGATGGAGCAGCATTTACTACTGATCACAGAGTCGCTCTTCACTGACATGCTGAAATCGCAGCTTTTCATAATCGCACTAAGCCAAATTGCGATTTCGGTTAAATTTTGATCAATCATTCAACCCTAACACACAGAATGAGTGCAGTCGGACACGTTTTTTCACCCCCTTTTGACTCATAGGATATAATCGGCCGATGGCCAATAGTAAAAATAACCACGTTTTTGTATTTGCTCACATTTAAAACAAGTGACAACATGCTACTTACAATGTAATGCTAATTTAACCTTTTACTCAAATTATGCTGATCATTTAATTTGTAATGGAAGAAAGTTTAAATTATATTAAAATGAGAAAAACGCAAAAGCATTTTCACTAGTGGCCTGAGATTTTTGGACCCCACTGTATAATCAAATTAGGGTAAGCGATCATCTCCATTTGCTGCGGTCTCTTAGGTTATCACTGATTACATATTCAATTAGGATTACTCCACTTGGTCAAGCATGAATAATGAAGTATAAGCAGTGGTCCACAACAGGGAGATTAAGCCAACAGACTCGACCTGGAAGCACTTTATTTGTAACTAGGTGTCTTTTTTTGGCTGGCTATTTTTGGCCAGACTTTGTTCTAGGCTTGCCAGCGTATGAAAGTGGACCTAGCATGCTGTGTTTGATCGTGAATGCTGTAATTTTGCTAGCTATCAAAGCTTCAGCCCAGCAGGAGTCTTCATTTACAGCAGTCACTCTGCAAGAGCTGTTTTTCACTGCCCATCCCTTCCTTCTCTTCTCGCTTCTCCAATGCACTTCCTGCATCTTCCCATATTTCCTTTGCAGCGTGTTTGGAGAATCGCCAGTGATGTGATTTGTGCCAGTAACTTGCCATTAAAGTGATTTGTGTACCGTATTGTAAGCTGCTCGAGTAAGCAAGCATCTGTCGAGAACGAAATGTATGTAAATGTAAAACAACCAAATCAGTCCTCGCTTCAGGTTGGCGGCTCCTGGCTGATGAATCCGACAGAAGAGGGGTGAGAGGTCGGTCGTGGTGATTAAGCTATGAAAACTTTACTGGACCGTATACGGTGACGAGACTCTTAATGGCAGATCTCTTCAGACCTCATTGGCTTAAATGATGTATAACTACAGCACTGCTGATCCCTTAGCGTTAAGTGCTGTAAGCGCTAATGTTGTGCTCTATGGACAGATGAGCACTGACAGCAGAACAAGCGATATGTTTGACAAAGCACTCCAGATTTGCTGTCAAATACCCTTCTTTCCACCAAAATACCGCTGATTCTTGTGGCTGTGCTCAGGGATCCGTGAACTTCAAATCTTTGAGTCTTATGTTGTTTATGATTTCTTTAACATCCAAAGGATCAAGTCAATTTCTTTAAGCAATTGTGAGTTGCTTTTGATGCAGCGGTCAAATAAATAAATATTAAAATGAATACAATTCATCAAAATCATTTCCTTAACAGTGACCCCAAAAGGATTTTTGCATTAGATATCAAAATATCAATCCAAGTAAACAGCGTAAGAGAGAGTCTACATCGATGTATCTTTTCACAGGAAATAGAAATGTACTTGCCACTCATTGTACATCATCTGAGTACTTGAACTATAACTAAAATTAGTTAATTAAGCGTGAACCGCACACGCACACACACACAGACGTGCGCGCCCAGATCAAGAAAAAATTTCTGCCGACGGGTGTACGTTTTGGTAGCCTGTCTGGTACAGCCTCGGGAATAGTACTATTACATATAAAAAAGACTTTTTTTGGTTTGTTGAACCATTCCGGTCAGATCCAATATAGAAGGCACAACATTGTGTCTGCAAATCCAGCACTTGAAACCTGTTTACAAATGATTCAGCGGTTAAATGAAGCGAACACACAAGCGTTCTTCCCCACGTGACCTGGCGCTTCATTAAAAATAAATGACTTATCACACATTCCTAACATTATGATCCGAATGAAGCTCATGCAGCATCTGTGTTCTTCCACAGTATCTTGCTATCTTCTTCCACATGTTTATTGCTGCGGGCTAGCGAGCCGATCAGCTCCATGAGTCGGTGGGCGGGGCTACTGAATTACACGTTCTGTAGAAGTGTGTTTTATCACGCGATGACGTAAGAATGAAGCTCACGATCGTTTGCTGAGCCTCGTGTCTATAAAAGCTTTTCTTTGACTAAAAAGGAAGTTTTCAGCTCTGAAAATTACAGGATAATCTTATATTATCATGATCTTTTTTATATCAAAAGCTCAAGGGAAAGTTGATTTCTCAATTCATTACGCCTTTAAGGCTTTATATAACGTAAACAAATGAGTTATAAAATAAAAATTCACAGTTGTCATGAAGGGCAAAATTAGCCGTATAGACCATAACCACAATTTGTACCAGGCTGTAAACATGTTTTTTTCTGCTGTTGGGCATTTTAACATGGGGCTCAGTGAGATTCTGCTCCCTTCTGGAGCCTATCCCTAGTGGCCAGTAGAGGAATTTCAGGTAAAGTTACTTCCGTATTGGCTTCAAAAGAGACCGCAGGAGGTTGCCGCTTGGTTAAGACTAATTATTTCATTTAGAATGATAGGCTAATGAACCCACAATTCAAGCAACCTGCCCCCGACTTCTAAACCGAAACTAAAATGTGAACGGCCGCACAGAGCGTGCATTTACGGCCACACAGTCATTCACGGTGTGTGTGCACTGGCACGTTTTCAGTTTATGCATATGAAAGTTTAACTTTCATAAGAATTCATTGAAACCACGCTTTGCTCTGCTCCGTCATTAATGTCCGAGTGGCCGTGTGCATGTTACTTTCGATTTAGATAGAATAGGTGATTTAAAAGCCCAGTTGGTGATACCGGTATTACTGGTGTTGTCACACGTTGATTGACCGATGGGAACATCATTTCTTCACCGTCACATCCCTACTACACAGTTGTTTGAGGCATAAAAATGCATGAGAGGAGATTGTTATAGTTATCATCACCATGCATCACATAAATTAAGTAGACTTTCTGTATAACCAAATCACGTTTACTTCAGAAAGGTGACTCATTTTAGGTATTTTGAGAATGGCAAGTTATAGTAATTTAAATTTGCAAAAATAATTCTATATATATTTATGAAAATATAGTAATTTGTGTTAGATTTATGCATTACCTATATATTTACACATATTACTGTATGTATGTCATCATTCTCAAAATCCCTAACCTGTGCAATTTTCTTCTGTAGATATTCCTGCTCAGTGTGTAGGGAGGAGTGTGCATTGCACAGGGACCTTGTGAATCAGAACACAGCTTGTGTGAACTTGAAAGAAACTAGCTTCTTACATACCCTAAAAATGACCTTGGAACCAGATGGTTCAAAGTAGCTGAACATGTCTCAGAAATGTGAAGTTATGCTGCCTTCACATGCTATTGGAAATATCTTAAATGCAAGTTTCCTAGTCGGAAATTGGACATAAACGCCCTTGCAATTCATATTTATTACTGGGAAAGTAATTTTGATACCTGAGTTTCCGAGGTGGGCTTGCCATAAATATTAAACATGTCGGACGGGAGATTGATATCTGTGACTGGAATTCTTTATTCTCTATTCCGCCTTGTCTTGTCTTTAAAGTGCTGCATATTGTTTGAAGCATGTTTCATACGCAGCGAAAATAGAATCTGGTAGATTATAATTTGACCAGAATTCCAGAATAGTCAGCAAGCTGACTATCTAGAGGTAGTGAATGTTTAATGTTTTAGTTGCCCTTGGTTCAACTTCAGAAGTAAAAAGTAGAAAATATACTCCCTGGCCCTCCACATAAGGTAGAGAAGCTGTCACTGGGACAATACCCTTTTAAAGTTTCTAATATGTTCCGTTTAGGTATTAAAATGTACACTCTCAATGCCAGTATGTACCCTTGAGGTACTAATATGCACTCTTTATGTAGGTTACAAAGATGTTCCTTTTGAAAGGGTGCCACCCTGTACCTTTTTTCAGAGAGTGCAGAAGCAGGATTACACATTCCCTGTGTTAAGTGATAAGCTGTTGCACACCTAAAGGTACTTTTTTTGCACATTTTTCTGACAATCTAGAAAATCTAACCTCATTTGTTTGCCACTTGGTTTGATATTTTTATGTAATGCAATGACATTTGGACATTGTACTGTATATACTGTAAAGAAATAATTTCAACTGAGGAAAAAAATAACAACATCCACACATTGCATCTGTGTGACATTGTTGATTATGTATACCTTTGTGACGGAAAGGTTCCAGATTGGCACCAGCAGCACGTCGTTGGAAAAAGGCTAAAAAGTCCCTCCGGTACTGTCACAAAGGGGGAGGAGGTGACATTTCCAGATGAGAGGGCCTTGTGAAAGTGGATGATTGTGTCACTGTATTCCTGTACCGCTCTTCTTTCGTTGTGCAAACAAAATTCAGGTGCTGCGTCCTCATTCGCCTGATGATAATTAGGGTAGCACAGCTGTCTGCAGCTCCTCTGCTCACCTCTCTTTTGCCGTGCAATTGATCTGTTACGCAGTGGGACACCGGCGCAACTGAATTTACACCAACCGACCTGAGTTCTCTTTATTCCTTGCTAAATGGATGTGCGCGGTGGCACTATGCCACTCAAGACCCCTCCTGGCTTCTTAGAGCCTTTTCAAATTCAATTCACCCTTTTGTTTCTAATATGATTAATGTGCAAAAGAGACCTGACCAGTATTCCATTGTCTCTTTGTTCTGTGGTCATCCATGGTGCAGTGCTGTCTTTCTTGTGGAGGTGTGAATGGAACAGGCTTTTCCGCCCCAGTTGAGCCCGTCGGCACCGCAGAGCAGAATTATTCATGGGCTTCATCAAGTCTGCAAACAAATCCCTGGGCAGCCATGAGCGCGCTCTTAACGAGTCATGCATTTTGTTGTGTTATTACAGCACATATCCCTGTTAAATATTTAAGTGTTCGCAATATTATGGAAACGTGTTCCTGACTTGGATAAAAGAAGTAAGATGGCAGTTGTGACTTTTAAAGGCTGTTTTTTATCCCTTAGATGTGACTTTATATATCACTATTGTGACTATGTCTCTGAATTGCAGATATATGTCACTCTTAAAGGGGTCATGAATGGAGAAAGTAATGAAAATTTCCTTGACCTGTTGTTTCAAAACTCAAAACTTTCTCATTAGTCTGAAAAACGCTTTTAAAAACCAAGCTCCAAAAACGACTCATTTCAGATTTTGTCTCAGTATGACATCATCGTGTGATGAAAGACCGCCTCTGTAGAAGAGAATCAACACCTACTTCTACATCATTGCCTCTTTAGCCTTGCCTATTGATCTGCACGTCATGTAGTTGTAAATATGAGAAAAATCCTAACAGGATTACTAATCAATAAAAAATCAATACAGATGCCTCAGAGGATTACAATATGTTTTGCATTGCCAAGTTGTGGAAGAACAGTCTTTGCATTGCTTTCCCTGTGATCTTAACATTAGAAAAGCATGGATTAACTTTATATTTAACGAAGTTCCAGGGTGCGTCAGTATGACGCTGTTTGTTTTATAGCTTCATTTTACTGCAGATTGATTCATGACAGTTTGATGCATGTTTTTTTAGAGAGACAAAAAAATGCATTGCCGACTATATTGGATCTGTCAGGAATGTTGCAACACACAAGTGTAAGTAACAATTAAGTTACAGATGTGTAAGTTACAGATCATTTGATATGTACTCTACTGAAAATGATGAACGATGAATGTAAGAATGACAGCGCGACAAAAAATGGTACATTCATTCATGATACATTTACACAAAACACTGTTAAGTTATCCTGGCAACTATAACTCTGGTAACTCTAAACTTTATTTGCTACAGCCAAAACTTCTATAAAGCATAAGTAATATAAATACAAGTAAATGTTTCAAAGTTGGTGACTGTTTCCACTAACAAGATAAACACATTTTTCTAGTGTCTTTGTCAACACTAATTGCAATGCTAGTTCACAAAAAACAAGGAATAAATATAAATAAACATGATTAATTACTAACAAGCTGTCACAGACTATATTGTCCTTGGTATCAAATATGTATGGCTGAATATTACAGGTTGCCATTTTTCAAGTTTTCAAATATTCCACACGTTTAATGGCAGGGACGTTGAAAATTATTTTAATATGCAAAACTGTGGAACACCCTTATACAAATAAAGGCCATGTATCAGAGAACACACAAGACATGACATTAAACTGAAAAATAAATTTAAAAAATACAAAAATTAATACTGAAGATATTTTATATATATATATATATATATATATATATATATATATATATATATATATATATATATATATATATATATATATATATATATATATATATATATATATATATATATATATATATATATATATATATATATATATATATATATATATATATATATATATATATATATACCGGTATATACCGGTATATATATATATATATATATATATATATATATATATATATATATATATATATATATATATATATATATATATATATATATATATATATATATATATATACAGGTCCTTCACAAAAAATTAGCATATGTAATAAAAGTTTATTATTTTCTATAATGTAATGATAAAAATTAAACTTTCATATATTTTAGATTCATTGCACACCAACTGAAATATTTAAGGTCTTTTATTGTTTTAATACTGGTGATTTTGGCATACAGCTCATGAAAACCCAAAATTCCTATCTCAAAAAATTTGCATCTTTCATCCGACCAATAAAAGAAAAGTGTTTTTAATACAAAAAAATTGAACCTTCAAATAATTATGTTCAGTTATGCACTCAATACTTGGTCGGGAATCCTTTTGCAGAAATGACTGCTTCAATGCGGCGTGGCATGGAGGCGATCAGCCTGTGGCACTGCTGAGGTGTTCTGGAGGCCCAGGATGCTTCGATAGCGGCCTTAAGCTCATCCAGAGTGTTGGGTCTTGCGTCTCTCAACTTTCTCTTCACAATATCCCACAGATTCTCTATGGGGTTCAGGTCAGGAGAGTTGGCAGGCCAATAGAGCACAGTTATACCATGGTCAGTAAACCATTTACCGGTGGTTTTGGCACTGTGAGCAGGTGCCAGGTCGTGCTGAAAAACCAAATCTTCATCTCCATTAACCTTTTCAGCAGATGGAAGCATGAAGTGCTCCAAAATCTCCTGATAGCTGCACTGACCCTGCCCTTGATAAAACACAGTGGACCAACACCAGCAGCTGACATGGCACCGTAGACCATCACTGACTGTGGGTACTTGACACTGGACTTCAGGCATTTTGGCATTTCCTTCTCCCCAGTCTTCCTCCAGACTCTGGCACCTTGATTTCCGAATGACATGCAAAATTTGCTTTCATCCAAAAAAGTACTTTGGACCACTGAGCAACAGTCCAGTGCTGCTTCTCTGTAGCCCAAAGTGGCTTGACCTGGGGAATGCGGCACCTGTAGCCCATTTCCTGCACACGCCTGTGCACTGTGGCTCTGGATGTTTCCACTGCTTCCACAGGTCCCCCAAGGTCTGGAATCGGTCCTTCTCCACAATCTTCCTCAGGGTCCGGTCACCTCTTCTCGTTGTGCAGCGTTTTTTGCCACACTTTTTCCTTCCCACAGACTTCCCACTGAGGTGCCTTGATACAGCACTCCGGGAACAGCCTATTCGTTCATAAATTTCTTTCTGTGTCTTACCCTTTCGCTTGAGGGTGTCAATGATGGCCTTCTGGACAGGGTCGGGTCGGCAGTCTTACCCATGATTGCAGTTTTGAGTAATGAACCAGGCTGGGAGTTTTTAAAAGCCTCAGGAATCTTTTGCAGGTGTTTAGAGTTAATTAATTGATTCAGATGATTAGGTTAATAGCTCGTTTAGAGAACCTTTTCATGATATGCTAATTTTTTGACATGGGAATTTTGGGTTTTCATGAGCTATATGCCAAAATCATCAGTATTAAAACAATAAAAGACCTGAAATATATCAGTTGGAGTGCAATGAATCTAAAATATATGAAAGTTTAATTTTATACACCTATTTCAGAAGACTCCTGGGCAGAGGCCCTCCGCAGTATTAAGTCTTTCTCCATCAGTTCTAATTTTCAACTGATACAATATAAAGCTGTTCATAGATTGCACTACTCCTGTACAAAGTTACATTCTATATATCCCTCTGTCTCGCCTTTGTGTATCAAATGCAAGTCCAATGAGGGCACATTAGCTCACTTATTTTGGTTCTGCCCAAAAATATGTAAATTCTGGTCTGAGGTCTTTTGTTTTTACTCAAAGTTACTTAAGAATGATTTTCCCCATGATGCCCTTGTTGCAATATTAGGCTGGGCCCTTTCTTTAGAGACCTTTAGCTTTAATCAAATACAGACGATACAATATGGGATGACAATAGCGAAGAAGGCAATTTTGTTGATGTGGAACAAAGAGTTTGTACCTAAATTTGAGATGTGGCTTGCAGAGTTTAGCAGTGTGCTACATATGGAAAAGATCAGATATGAAATTGCTGTTAAACCGAAGAAATTCTTACAGATTTGGAAGTCCTTTATGGAATTTCTGGAAAGGGATGATTGAATTTGACATTTTGTATGCTCTAATGGGTGTGGTACTGCAGATTATATACCGTCTTGCAGAGTGCAACACCTAATTTTCCTCTATAATTGGGTAATCATTGGTGTTGGCATTTTAATTTAAGTGTTTGACTTTAATGTATGTGTAATTAGATGTTTATAATGTGTATCTATACATATGTATGGATATTGTATGTTTCTGTGGGTATATGTACTTATACATATATGTATAGGCATTTATCATCATTGTTTTTTTTTCGTGTTTTTTTATTTTTATCATCATTTATTTGCTTGAATTACTTGTTACTCATTTGCTGGCATGGGGTGGGGGGTTGTTCTGTAAAAATGTGAAAAAAAAAAAAAAAAAAAAAAATTATACACCTTTTATACATATAGACCTGTGTGTGTGTGTGTGTGTGTGTGTGTGTGTGTGTGTGTGTGTGTGTGTGTGTGTGTGTGTGTGTGTGTGTGTGTGTGTGTGTGTGTGTGTGTGTGTGTGTGTGTGTGTGTGTGTGTGTGTGTGTGTGTGTGTGTGTGTGTGTGTGTGTAATCAGTGTTTTTATCCTCATTTCCAATACAAATATCCAAATTCAATAAAAATGATTTAAATCAAGATACATTTACTTGACATGCAAATGTAAAATGAACACTTTGGCAGATATTTGTTCTTATTTTAATCATAAGCTCACTTTATTGTAGGGTAGGCAATTTCGTAGAGGCTAACAATAGCAAGCTAGCTTTGAAAGCAAGAGACCCCACCCTTCCTTCTGAGCGTCTACAAAGCCACGCCTCCTCCAAAACACATGAACACGCACTGCAGAGCGTTACAAGATACGCCATTAATTTACCTCAAAGAAAACAAAAATACTAAGGAAAAACATAACTTTTTGTGTAGAGTGAAGGTACATACAGTAATGGTGAAATAGGGTACAGTAAAAGTTCTTTCCGTATTCTAGTGGTTGAGAGCAGAGGTGATCAAGCTACTTTTTTGCTAAACAAATTAAAAAGTAATGTATATCTGTTGTATTTGTAGAGTTGTATTTTCAAACTCTGAAGTTTTGCTAATACAACTCATTGTGTTTCTCCCTAGATATTTAGATTTAGAGAGCATATTGATGTATTGTGTTCCCTAAAATTTGTAAAGTTAATAAACGTAATTTCGGGAGGAGTACGCCCATCTAATCTTTCAATTAATAACAAGGTATAAAACCAGCAGCTTACCTCTTCCCCTTTTTAGTTCCTGAAGCATCCCTCCTCCTCCCCTGCTTCTCCCTTTTGTACAATTTTGTATACCACATTGGTGGTGGTTGAGGAGAGATCCCTGACACGAGTGTAAAGCGCTTTGGGTGTACAGTAGTACATATGAAAGCGCTATATAAATGACTCATTCATTCATTATTTTATTCATTCAATTTGCCTGTTATAGGGGGGCAATCGGAGCTCGGGTAGAATATCCTCTCCGAGCCCCTCTATAGCAGACAGCGAGCCAAATCTGTTTACCACTTTCACTAAGATTATATGGGCACACAAACTTGTGAAATTTCTAAAATTGTCTTTACCTCATCTTAAAAGCTTATCTTATCTTATGTGCAATTCTTCTCATAATTGCAACTTTATTTTGCACCTTTTCTCATGATTTTCATGCTATAAATCAAAATCGCTATTTATTTATTATTTATAAGACTTTCTCACAAATGCGGTCTTTTCTAATTACTGTGACATTATGTCTCACAATTGTGACTCACAATTATGGATTTCATATTAAAGCTTCCACTGTGTAACTTTTTTAGTTTATTCTTAGCTAAAAACACTTTGTTCTTTCAAAAATATATGTGCTCATTAATGTATATTTACTTCTTTCAAGTAATAAAGTATTCTGGTAAGTTTATAATATGCCATTGAAAATACATACGGGTGAGGAGTTCGACTGCCGGTCGCCATGTTGCCCCTCCATCTACAAAGTACATTAGCCAAAGAGGGACATACCCATAAATTCAAGCTTCGACTTTCGCGTTTTAACACTCGATGGCACCGTGTCGAATATGAAGAGAGGGATTGCCATGTTAATCTTAGACTAAATCGGCCACCGTAGGAGTTAATACGAAATCAGAATTGAGAGGAACAGAAACTATTATTCAGTGGATGGTCATATACCTTTACACCGCTAGATGGGGGAAAATATCACACAGTGGAGCTTTAAATAAATTCTTATTTAAGTTTACCTCATAGTAATCGATTTGTTTTTATCTTTATCCCACAAGTACAAGCTTCATCTCTTAGGTGATATTTGAAATTCACCACAGATGACTTGTTCAATTGACCACCATTCACCACGGCTTCACCTTCAGACTGAATGGACACCCGTAGCTTTAAAAAACCTTAGGATCTTTTACAGGATTTCTATGTTCCGGGGAACCAGCAGTGATGCCTGCGAAACAGAGATTGAGGGAGGTGATTTTTTTTTCCTTTTTCTTTTTCTTTCGCGAGCATGGTGATCAATGAGATTGTGGTCAATGCTGAGCTTTCTCTCAAGGCCTCAATGGCCTTTTCTTCCTTTTGCTCTCTCCACCAGAGACTCTCGAGGCTCACATAGCCTCCAAAACATGATTACTCCACTTAGTGCTTGAGTGTGTGTTTTTCCCCAAGCAGCTGACTTCCCATGGTCCATTGCACCACATTAGAGAGGTGTGCAATGTCACGATCATTCACAATACCCCTCCAGCCACTCTGCCATCCCCATATGGCTGATCTCCATGCGTTTGAGTAATGATGCTGCTTTCTGCCTGCGTCCGCCCCCACCAACCTGTGAGGCAACCTAGCATGGCTTTGTCACTCGTTGCCAATCTTGAGTGTGACAACAGACAAATATGGCCGACTTTACAGTACAACAGTGTATCCAGCTGTATCATTTGACACTGTTGCCCTGGTAAAAGTTCTGTGATCTTTTATTAAACATGATTTTGTTCCTCTGGCACATAAGGGAACAGATGTAAGATCTCATTATACTTTACCTTGCCATATGGCATGAAATCCCCCTTGAGACGGTCCAACATTATGGATGTGTTTTTTCGCTCAGAGCTACAGGTAGAAAGCAGTTGGACGGCCGTCGACAGTAAAACCAGGTCTGATTTTATACCGGATGGTAAAAAAGGGCAAATGTGACGTACCCTCACTTATTTTTTCAGCACAGCATCACAACAATCTGCACAATTTCACGGTTAAGTGAGAAAGTCGTTTTTGTGCAAAACGACTTCACAAATGGCACTTTGTGAAAGCAACCCATTTCCCTATGAGGTTTAAATTGATTATTTAAATAAGCCAAGGAACGTTTTAAGTAACGTTCATGATGCTTTTGTTATTCAGAGTTGAATATTTTAGTCTGGCGTTTTCGCAGTAATGTCCTTTCATTATTGTAGTTTGAAACCCTTATTAAGATGACTTCACAAAAATTATTGGGTACTTTTTGGGAATACCCATTTACATAAAGACTGAACAAAGAGCTCAATTTGCTCAACGACTGTGTACAAGTGTAATAATTCAATAAACTGATTTGTTAGAGTCACATTACAATGTTATACTGGTCTGCAATACAAATGTATAGTCGTTTAAGTGCCCCTGGTTCATTTGTACCAGGTCAGCATGTTCCTGCTGGTTTACATGAAATGTTAGGTACATGTACTTGTACTGCAGTGTTGAGTGAGCTGCTTTTGGCCTGCACCAGGCCCCTCATTAAAAGCCTGTCAGCAGTGCATCTGTAGGCCTGACAGCCACTCTGTCAACCCGCAGGAGCAGACAGCACACGGACAGACAGATATTACCCTCATGCACAACTCTCCCTGTGGCCCACAATTCCAATGCTGAAGCCCAATTGGCTCCACCAGGGCAAGAATTTCTATTTACGCCCCAGAAAATGAAGCTGATGCATATGCAGCGTGCTGTAACCACAAGAAAAATGGCTTTCAAACCCCTTTCAGCGTTATCCTCCATTTCCTGGTCATACATCATGGATATTTACTATGTTTATTTGAGCATGCGATGAGACATTAGGTTCTGACATCTGTATGAATGTGAGTCTTAAAGGGATAGTCCACACAAAAATTAGAATACTATCATTATTCACCCATTGTTGTTCCAGACCTGTAAGACTTTCTTTTTTTAAGTCGAAAACAAAAAGAGGATTTCGAAGAATTCTCTGATCAACCTTGTTTTCCCAATACATTTGCAATAAAAAGGGACTGAGGTTTTTCAACTTTAAAGGATGCAAAGTAACCATAAAAGTGGTCCATACGACGTGCACTTTTATTCCAAGCCATTAGGTAGCATTGCATACAGAACAGACAATTTGAAGTTGTTAGTCTCTGGAAATCCTGACGTCCAGCATTGCTGTCCATGGCACATTTACAAGATATTATGAGAAATGTACTGTTATGCAGTTTGTAAAACGAACAAACTAAGAAATATTTTTCAGTTAATCTATTGATCTGATTCAAAAACACCAGTCTGAATGATTTGTTCATGAATTAGATTTGTTCTAAAGCTCATCTCTGTTTCAGGATGCCTCCTTTTCACTAAAACACTTTAATATGAAATACTTTTTTTACCGAGCTTTTCTGTAAATATTCATAATAATGATGACTTACTCTTTTTTACATACCTCCTAACTATTGGCATAAAGTTTTAAAGGGTTCACTAAAAAATGAAAAGTCTGTCATTAATTACTTACCCTAATGTCATTTCGAAACCCGTAAGACCTCCGTTCATCTTTGGAACACAAATGAAGATATTTTTGTTGAAATCCAATGGCTCAGAAAGGTCTCCATTGCCTCCACACCAATGTCATTTCCTCTCTCAAGATCCATAAAAGGCACTAAAGACGTTGTTACAAAGTCCATCTCACTACAGTGGTTTTACAATCATTTTATGAAGCAACAAGAATAGTTTTTGTGCGCAAAAAACAAACAAAACAAAAACGAAAAAACGACTTGTATAGTGATTTTCACATTTTTTGACATTTTCAAAACACATCTTCCTGGATCTTCGAAGCTCAATGAATCAGTGTATTGATTCATGATTCGTATTGCCAAAATCCTGTGATTTCAGCAGTTTGGCAGTTTATATCTTAGTTTGTGTTCTGAGGATGAACAAAGGTCTTACGGGTGTCAAACGACATGAGGGTAAGTAATTAATGACAGAATTTTCATTTTTTGGTGAACTAACCCTCTTAAGGTTTGCTGGAGTCTGAATGTGTTCTGAATGAAAGGGCAGCTCATTAAACCTTTGTGAAGTTCATTTCGCTGCCCAGCATTGTTACCCAGGAGATCCACTTGAAGCTCTAGAAAACCTTGTTTTACTATAAATAAGGTTTTTTTGTGTGTGTCTTTTCTCACTGAGTCGGATGTCACTCTGAATAATATGAGCTTATGCACACAGGAGGAAGTCAGACTTTAGCCGCTATTTACAAGTTAGCACATGGGCTTTGGACAGACGGGATGTTGTCTGGAAGCTGGCGTGGGGAATAGAGGAAAGCATCTTCTCCGAAAAAGAGAGAGAAGGTCAGAGACTTTTACATGTCTCTCTACTCCAGAAAGCCCATTACCGGCCTCTCTCCGAACCCTCCATCTCCAAGAATTCCAGTTGTCCCCCGAGTGTCGGAGAACCCGTATGCCCCATCCATCCACACTGGCGGGGACTCCATTTTGCCCTGATGGAAAGCGATGGAAAACCAATTGGGGATACAGGGCCGTGCAAGTACGATGCATGGTCACACGGCCCGCCACAGACAGGCAATCTACTGTGATGAAGAGGCCCTTTACACAGCCCGCCTGCGTCCTCTAGGATCCCCTTCAAGCCCCACTGAGTCCAACGCCCACTTTTCCCGAGCCCGATGCACCCACACATCAGCAGACATCAAATTAGAGAGCAGCCGATGCTGAGGTCTCCACGGATATAGAGACATTTTGCGTTGTGTGCTATTTCTGTTAAGAGTTTTAAAAGACTGTTCGAGATGTCAAAGGTCAATGCACATGCCCTCTGTGTGAATAAACATCTCACTTGGCATTTAAATGCAGAGCAATTTTTCCTCAATCATCGCTGGAGTAAAAAAAAAATCAGTATTTATTTCATCTAATACAGCTGAGTTTTTATTGTTCATTTACATGCCTTCAGAGAGGGGCTTTTGAAATTATTCAAATGAGTTTTTATTAGTTTTAGGCTTAAAGTGGATCTAATTAGTCTGATGAGAATGCTTTGATTCTGTTGCACAGCCACTCTTGAGACCCACATCACAGTGCAGTAAACAAAACGCCCTCCTGCCATTTTCTTTCATCCAATTTACCTGCGGTAACTGCCTAACAAGAGGGGTCCTGCAGGGCTGATTTTCTCTGTCCTGTTCACCCTGTGCAGGTGCCGTACGTGAAGGTGGCTCCGGAGGACATATTGAAGGTGCAGTTTCCTCGCTTTACCACGCTGGACCTCAGGCCCACTAACACAGACATCAGCATGGCTGTAGCCGGACTGCTAACTTTCTTTAACAGCAGCACGTCGTGTCTCATATGTGCTAAGGCCGATTGTGAGTATCACATATGGTTTCTATTGTCATGAGGCTTTCATTTGACTTTTTGTATTGTATTGTGTGTTATGAACACACACACACACACACACACACACACACACACACACACACACACACACACACACACACACATATACATGTTGTGTTTCCATCTTTTATGGGGACTTTCCAGGGGCGTAATGGATTTCATACTGTACAAACTGTACATCCTATCCCCCTACACTGCCCCTGCCCCTAAACCTACCCATCACAGGAAACATTCTGCATTTTTATTTTCTCAAAAAAACTCCTTCTGTGTGATTTATAAGATGTTTTCCTCATGGGGACCTAAAAATGTCCCCACAAGGACAAGGATTTCGGATATTGCCATCTTTGTGGGGACATTTTGTCCCCATAACGTAAGGATTACCAGGCCACACACACACACACACATATTACAGCTCTGAAAAAAATTAAGAGACCACTTTATATATATATGCAGTACGTGTGTGTATATAGAGTGCATTTTTATTGATCAACGATACAGTAAAAAACAGTGCAAGTCTGAACTATAATTACAGTTTAAAATCTGTGGTGGCAAAGCTTCATTTACACCAGTTCATTGTTACATTCTGCTTAAGAAATCATTTTAATGTGCTGATTTTATGCTAATGAATCTTTTCTTCGTATTATTATTAGTTGAAAATGGCCTATTGAGCTTTTTTGCAGGATTCTTTGATGACCAGAAAGTTAGAACAACAACAAAATGTGTATATACATTTATTGATACAAAAAATAGTTTTTTTCATTTTCACCCAAAAATGAAAATTTAGATTTGAGAAGAAGATATTTGGAAGAATGTCTCTAATCAAGCAGATCTCAGCAGCCATTGACTGCCATCGTGGGAAAATACGATTCTAATGTAGTCAATGGCTGCCGAGATCTGCTTGGTAACAGAAATTCTTCTAAAAATATCTTATTGTTCAGCACAAGAAAGAAACTCATACAGGTTTGGAACAACTTGAGGGTGAGCAAATGATGACATAATTAAAAAGTTTGGGTGGGATATTTCTTTAACTATGTCTAAGGTGTGAGGGACTTCAACAATTCCGCAATAAACAACTCAATTAAAACATTTTATATGAATCCCTCTCGCCCACCTCAGTTGGTGACCCCTGCATTAGAGCCAAAATACATGTGCCATAATTACATGTTCCGCTCTACCCTTTCCGGAACTGCACATATAGAATTGCTTGCATCTGTGAAGCAGCAGATGTCGTCTCATATAGATTGTTACAGCTGCGGTCTGAATTTTGCATTCTCTACAAAGCGAACATAGTGTTTCATAGAGGCACATGCACTCTCTTTAATGCATTTGTACATGTTCACAGACTCAAATAGGCAACTCAAATACTCCATTACACTCTGCTGGTTATTTGGCAATAACAACTGCTTATTAAACCTAACATGTTCACACTGTTTGATGTTGACATTGAATTCATTAAATGCTGTTTGACTGTACTGCACGGTTAGATAAATCCAAATGTGTTGTTCATTCTTTCTCTTGTCCATCTGTGTCCTTCAGGCATTCATCATTTGTCATATCCCATTCATTCACCATCAAACACCCACCATGCCACTAATGTCATCGCACTCTGGAGAAACAGAGATGTCCATGGAAATGAATGGCTGAAGGTTTAAATCAAACCCACTGTTGTCAAAGAAAAGGTGACGGATGACCCTTCACAAGTCTCCTTATTAGACACACTTTGAGTTGAGCTTTGCAGAGGATTAAAGTTTAGTATTCTGCCGTTCCATCTCAGAGCAAGGATGCCACAAATTACCCAGAGAATCCAAACAAAGTCACATTGCCCCTTCAGACAGTGGCTACCTTTCTTCGTAATCAGCTTAAGGCCTTCAAGTGGAACAGCTATAATTCCCACTAAGACGTCAGAGAGGGGTGTAGAGAGATGGAAAACTATCAATATGGACTTGAGAACCGGGTCAAAACTGTACTGAATCAATAATAACAATTTTCAAACCATATTGAAAAACTGATATAAGCAAAATTCAGGATTTAATTTGATCCCTTTCAGTGCATAAGTTGGCTTTTGAATTCAATTGACAGCACCTTAAAAGATGCTGAATTGAAATTTGATTTCAGATAAAATTATACAAAAATCACACAACATTTCAGGGATTTTTAAAAACTTAAATAATTTAATTATTTTGACAGTGTATGTATGTTTACAGATATTTCAAAATGTACATATCAAGTTCAGTACTGTAAAAAAAAAAGTATTTTAATATATTAAAGGTAGGGTAGGAAAGAATTGGTTAAAAAACTTTTTTTTCCAAATTTGTTTAAACTTTCTTTATATATCAATACATAATTAAAATGTAAGTACTCTGAAAAAGAAAGTATAAAAATTGAGTGTCTGTAGACCTCACGACTGTTTTAAAGACAGCTCATTATTTCCATTCACTCCACCTTCTCCCTTCTGGGCTCTTTCCAAAGCCACGCCCCCAAAATACATGAACGCACCTCACCAACCAATCAGCTGGAAGACGCTTTATTGATCTCAGAGGAGCGGAGTGTATGTACTGACATCAGAATCACATGTAATAAAAAATCTACCTTTATCAGTATGAATATAAACAAATAAGATGTCTTTTAGTACTCACTATCAAGCTAGAATGGTAAAGTTTAAAATATATTTTTGTTTGATTCGGTAACAAGCTAGTTATATTTATAAGGCAAAGAAAACGAGTGAGCATCATGTTTTTCCAATACTATCAGTTATACTGTAATGAAGATGAATTTCGTGTACGATTCATAACATATACTGTGTTTTGCATGTAAGAGTTTCCATGATGAAAACATTGTTGATTAGCAGCTAAAGCTAACTTAGTTCTAAAAAAAAGTTCCTGGATGCGGTGTACTAGTTTTTACACATGCATTTTGTTATCTAAAGTTAAATTTTGCAAAATTCAACATGACAGCGATCAACTTGAGCTAAACATGTTGAGTATTTATCATCTCTACTAATGGCTAAGTGTATAACATTGTAACTTTATGCTAAGTAATGTTATGTTAGCTATATTAGGCAGCTTCATGTGCTCTTGATACATGCTTCATGAAAACATAAACCAAAAAATATATATAAATAAAATGAAAGATTACCTGTCCAGCAGAAATACAGTGAAAAGAGGTTTTTGAGTCGGACGAAAATAATGAGTGGTGTCAATTGCAGATTAAAAAGTCTAGAGTCTTTATACTCTCTTTTTCAGAGTGCTTACATTTTAAATATGTATTGACATATAAAGAAAGTTTAAGGATTCTAGGATTCTTTAGAGTATAGAAAGTTCAAAAGAACAGCATGTATTTGAAATCGAAATATTTTGTAACATTTTAATTCTATTAAAATTACATTTATAATTCAGAATCCTGTTTATGAATTCTCAATTAAGTTCTAAATGACGCACAACCCTGGTGTTTCGAAGGAAAGAATCTCTTGAGACTGAGTGTGAATGATTCATATGCCATTGTGATCTTATCTTCAATTGCAAAATTTGATGTTTATCTCAGTTCTGAGTCCTAAAAAGACCCCAATGTTTTGCTCATTCTGCCACAAAAAGATAAATGCAGACAGCGTTGCAGGTAACTTGAGGCTTGTGGTACACTCTAAAGTTAACCATTTCACGCTCATGCCAAGACTATTACTCAAATGTTTTCCCTTTGAACCTTTAGAGCAAAAGCCCAGCTTGCTACACAGAGAAAAACAAAATAACATTATTTTTTTCAGCTAATAATGAGTGCATGCACTCCCTGAAGATTTCTGTAGAAAAAAATAAATAAAAGAGATTCAGCAGCGACATGCCATACTTAAAATATGTTGTGACAGAAAAACTTTCAGAAAACTGTACCAAGGTGCTTTTGTCTCCCATAAAAAATCCCTTAAAGCAATGATAAACTTAGCAAGCTTCCAGAATAGCCTGAATTGAATATGTCATGTCTGTCAGTCAGTGCATGTATATATTACAATTATTATTATATTTTTTATACAATTAAATTACATTTGCATTTATTTTCTTGACATAAACCCTTTTCCTCTGGGAACTTGTGTATGGGGAAAGTTCTATTGTAAGAAAGTAAAGAAAGTTCTATTGTAAAAATTTAATTTAACTGAGCACAAAATCTTTTGAATCTTTATAACACTTTAAGAAGCAGTCTTTCCAAGATTTATGACAATAAGGTAGGGTTGGCAATTTCAGAGAGGCTAACAATAACAAGATCCCACCCTCCCGTCAGAACGTCTCCAAAGCCACGCCTCCTCCAAAACACATGAACACGTCTAAAAGCACAAAAGCACATACCTCATGTCTGAAAGCACATAACATTACAATAATAATTAAATTAAACACCTCACAGTGCTCTTCGGACTGCTGCATTTTCATTTCGCCATTGACATAGAAATGTATAATTCAAGTATGAGGACGTAAACAACTTCACAGGTTATCATCTCTCAGAACAGTCTGAATCCACTTGCATTTGTTTGGACTGCTCTCTCACTGAATCATCTGACGTAGTCAGTAAAACAAACAGACAGTATCCAGAGAACTACCTGCTCTGTTTTTCAGTTGTTTTCCTCTTAGAACATGTGCTAAATGAATGTCTGACAATTTCCGTTTTCAGTAAAACGTCTAGAAATAACAGGCTACATTCTTTCTGTGGTACCGTTGCTCTCTTTGATGGTCCGAAAGGTGCATAATAGTTAGGCTATATAAGCTTGTTGAACTTTTTTGTGTTAAATAAAAAACCCTTTGTGCGTACCATCAAATGGCATCCTTCCAGCGTCCATGCATTCTCCGTCTATGCAATAAATGCACATCCTTGAATGAGCGATTTTGTAAGTTACTGTATAATACATTTTTGACAAGCAGACTCACGATACACATTGTCTCACTGTTATATGTCTTTTAACTTTAATAGTATTTTGACGTGTACTTGAACTACTGGCTTTACATCAAGTCAGCTGTCACTTTACTTTGGTGCGAGGCCCTGGGGAGGCGCGAGGCTCTGTGCGATCACACACTTGGCACAGCCCTCCCATTTACACCAATGGACTATAGCATTCATATCTAAACACTGTTAACATAAGTTCAACTCATGCTTTAAAGTTGAATGGAAGATACATATAAAATTGTTATAATCATTCTAATTCTGAGAATAGCAGAGTCCATACCATGACTTTAACTAAATTTAATATTATCGGAATCACTTTTAAATACATTTTACAGCTAATTGCCTATAAAAACACTGACAACAAAACAGAATCCACCCAACTTCATATATTCAACTGTAGCACACACTCAGAACAACGTTGTCGGTGGTATTTATCATTAAAGTGTAGCGGAGGCCAGCTAGTAGTTACTGTGCAAGTAAACCTCACACCTCTGACCTCAAGAGACGCTCTAGCGACTGACGCTAGAGGTTGTAGCCTCCTTGTTCGAGGGTCCAAATCTCATGCAGACGGACCGGGGTTCGAGTCCCGCTTGGAGCGGGCGGTTCAAACAGGGTGCTGTGACCCGGATGGGAGTTAGGTTAAGGGGAGGTGAGTGTAACGGAGGTCAGCTAGTAGTTGCTGTGCAAGTAAACCTCACTCCTCTGACCTCAAGAAACATTCTAGCGACTGACACTAGAGGTTGCAGCCTTTAGCCTCCTTGTTAGAGCGTCCGACTCTCATGCCGGCGGACTGGGTTCAAGTCCGGCTTGGAGTTCAAACAGGAGTCCAGTTCAAACAGGAAGAGTTACAATAGTTATCACTTTAGTTATTTCTCTTGGTGTGAACAGGCCTTTAAAATTACATTTTAACATTTTATGTTTATTCTTGTAGTTATTTTTGTTTTATATAGACATTTAATTGACTCTTGCACATCATTTCCTTTATTGCAATATCTTTGTATAATGCACACGAGAATGCATAATGGCAGTTTACAGTCTTAAAGATCCCCATATTCCTACATAAGGTAAATCATTCTCATTAAATCAATATGCTAAATACTGTAAGCTAATTACCATTTGAGAAAAAATTCCCAGTAGAGCAGCTGATATCAGTAATGCTTGTAATATGAAAATGTATGCGTCAATAGAATGCGTCATTTTCTACCATTACAAGTATTTTCTCAAACCGGTTAGAGGAGCACATCTGTGCTAAAGTTGATGTGTTTGTAGACCTGGAACAAATATGCATGCACCATTGGCTAGCTGCTCCGCACAGTGGCAGGTCTGGGGCCCATTGTGGCTAATAGTCGCTTCTGCTTTAGCTGACAAACATTACAGGGTTGCGAAGTGGGTGTGTGAGCCGGAGGGTTGAGAGGAAATGCTGTGGGCTGTAGCAACTGCCCTTCAATACGTTTCTATAAGAAGCGGCTGATGATTCCCCGTGCTGCCAGTGTAATAACCCTGTTCACCTGCGCCTCTGTGTTTGCTTGTCGTTTTCCGTTACTGTTTCTTTTTCTCTCACGTGCAGTCTCACAGGATGTACAGCTCTCATTAATCACTTAGCACACTGACAGCTTAATAGAGCATGGCCCACTCATGAATACTTCACAGACCTGGCCTGCTGAGATGACACAGTACAAGGACAGTTATTCGTTCAGCTTACCTATACAGCACTGATATGCAGGAGGCCATTGCATATGGTTTTATCTATAAACAAGCAATTGTGATCATTTAGATTTTTAATATACTGTCAGGGCTTGACATTATCATCTTGCAACGTGCTAAATTTGGGTGGATTTCAGCAGTTGCATCACGTGTAACGAACTTACTCCCACTAGCCACTTTGGCGGGTTTCATATATATATATATATAATGTAGGCTATACTTCTTCCAATTGAAGGCATCTGAAATAATAAACTGCAATGTAGGTTTTTCAAAAATATAGATTTTCAATACATATGAATACTGAAAAAACACTTCCAATACTTTTCTTTCCGCAGCTACGCTTTCTTGCTCTCCCGTGATATCTCTGACAGCGAGTTGACAAACCCACCTCCCCTCACTCACTCGTTTCATTTGCTCCGGATGAATATTGTTGGGGTTACAGGGCTTGAATTTCAACGTTGGATTGTGCATATTGCTTATAGATTTACTCATTCCTGCAGATCTTGTGCTCACACCCAAAGTGCATGCACATAAAGTCCCCTCATACTTAATTGAGTTCTTTTTCCTCGGCTCTTAAACAGTCAAATACACACAAAATAATGTTCAAATGCCGGTCTTGCCGAGTATTCATGTAAACAGTCAGTTATTTTTTAACCAAATTATACAATTTTATTAAAACAATATATGGCAGTTTGTACCCATAGATGTCAAAATGCTGAGTGGCTAGTAACTTGAAAACCACTATTCACAATGGCAGGTGAGCAAGTTTATTCCAAGCACTGCTGTATATATTTTATAAATACGATATATTTGCATTTGTATATGTTTATCACCTGTGTTCTAATTATGCTGTGCTTTAGCTGTTAGTTTAATGATGTAACCTTGGAAAAGCTGCCTTTAAAATGGTTCAACTTTTTAACTGGACTGATAAAATGTATAATTTGAATAAAATGTGAGTCTGTCAGATGCATACATAGAAATGCCATTGGTTTAAAATATTCTATATGCATAGAAATGGCATATTAGGGGCTTTTGCCTTAATTTGACAGGATACTGCAGATTCAACAGGAAAGACAGGGAGAACAGATCTGGAACAAATTTGTCGCTGTAAAAAGCGACAGTCCCACTTTTCTAGAGACCGTAGCAAAATCAGCATTCTTTATTAGTGGACATTCAAGAGTAGCCATGTAAATGTAGGATGTCGACAGTTTTGAACTGTTTTCATGGTTCTTGTGGTATCTTCAGCCAATCTGAGATGTCTTTTGCTTATGGCTCAGGTGACTGATAACTTTTGCTATTGACATGAATGGAAACACTAACCAATAGCTTTTACCACTGAAAAAAATAGATGGTAACGTTTTCAACGATAATGTTTGCCCTTGAGAATCAGATGAATGGAAACGCTAAAAGATATCTTATGAAAATATGTAGCTTTGCTCATTCCCCAGTATAAACCGGAGATTTGGATGAGGCGCAAGGTTTCATCTGGCTGCATAGGACTGTACCATGTAGTGAGGTGCTTTAAGGTCTCATTAGTGAACAAAATTAGCCGACCTGTACTATCCAGTCAGGAGACCCAGAAGATCACCCAGACTCTGTCTCCGTCAGGTATTACCCAAATTATTCTGAACGGGGTCAGCCAGGTGAGCGCTACGATCTCTTTCAAGTTTGTCCTCTTGAACTAAAGGCGCGCTCGGATTTAATTGAAAGGAACAGAGCTTTGGTGCCCAGATTGAACATGGTGAATCAAATATACACACTTCAAAGAGGTTTCCCACCTGTCAAGTTTACTGCGCCTCTCCGCTCGGAACAGAAATATTGTACTACTTGTTTGCCCGACATTCTTCTCACTGCTTTGAAGTGATCTGTAATTAAAGATGATTAAATGAGAGATTGCAGCCTACGTCCCACAGAGAGACGAGAACCGAAACGTGGGTGAAGTGGGATGATCTAATTCTCCCGCCTCTACAAGAAGAATATGATAAATGTGTGAAAAAAATAATGATGGTAGGCTACTGTAAAATCAAACAAAAAGGCTTCTTTTAGCCCCTGAAATGAAAAGTCAGAGTCACGGAAGTCGTAGAGAAAGGATCGCCTTTCTAGAAAAGGGCACTTGATATGAAGCAGGACGTTGGAAACTCTTTTGTCTGGGTGTGTTTATTTCTGAAGTTCTCTCTTTTGTGCTGGAAGACATTAATTTAATGTGATAAGGAGCGTAATGGGATTCTGACATGCGTTGTTGAAGGAGGAAGACAAAAGCTTTTTTTTTTTTTTTCTCAGCACACACCCCTTCAGCTTTCCCTTTTTTCTGTCTAATGAGAAGAAAAGAGGGCAGGAATGGTTGTCTGGCCTCGGGCAGGATGAGATGTGACTGAAACTCCTTTTAACAGGAAGTGATATAAAAGGTTTCTGAACTCTTCAACTTGCTTATTTAAAAAATAAAAAATAAACTACCAGATGATCAGAACTTAATGAAGCTTGACTTGTTATGCTAGTTTGTATTGACATCCAATATCAAAGAAAGAAAGAAAGAAAGAAAGAAAGAAAGAAAGAAAGAAAGAAAGAAAGAAAGAAAGAAAGAAAGAAAGAAAGAAAGAAAGAAAGAAAGAAAGAAAGAAAGAAAGAAAGAAAGAAAGTTTTTAAGTGATATTAATTTATATTTTTTATTGATTTATTGAAACGGGGTCCATTTCCTATATTTATTCTTTTTTAAATGTTTTATCAAAATCCAGTGAAACTACATACTTTTCTCTGTTGACATATGCTGGACTTATCACTCATTTTGGATACATTTTTCATTTTTGTTGGATACCCACATCTCAAAATCAAATCAATGACCGATGTTTAGAAGCATATTATTATTTTTAATAATTATTTTTAGATATTCGTTTTACTCAAATGTTCTGTATATCACAATATAGAACAAAAGATGTCACTACTTTGTATTAAAGTTTCATTGCTACTTTATTATATTATAGTCTATATTTAGTTTATATATAATATATATTTATAGTCTAATATACATGACCTACTAGAGAGTATGTGTGTAGTTGAAGGAACACCTGTTGAAAAAAAAAAACGAAAATCCAAAACCATCTGGTATGTTTCGCTGGTCTTGGCTGTGTTCAGCTGGTTTATCTTGCTGATGAGTTTCCTAACAAGGCTGGGAGACTATATTAGACCAGCAAACCAGCTTCAGGTGGTTTTGGGTGTTCTTTCCTTTTTTGTTGTTTTCAGCAGGGATGGTGGCAGTTAAAATCACTGTGAATTCAAAATGTACCTTTTTTATATGAAATACTACAGTATTTATTATAAAAAATTAATCTGTGCACATTTGTTTCAAATTCATGTGCCCTCAAAAATTGCATTTTCCGGTGCAAGGGATGGGACCAACACATGAGATTGCAGCAATAGCAAACCACAACTATCCAGTCAATCCCCAAAGGACAAAATAAAATCCTGCCCTAAATTTTCTTGTTCTAGAAGCCATTTCACTCAGATATACTTAAAGTAGCAAAGAAAAGACTATCGCAACATCTGTTTCATTCCGACTTTAAGCTCAAGTCTAGCAGAAGTTAGCGAGACAGTTATCACCTTTAATATTCATCAAAGTGTTTACGCATTGTAGTGTAGTCAAATCCAGTCCTTGTGTGCATGTCTGTGTACTTATTTTATTTACCTGTGCAAATAGTCTTCTACTATGTTTGCATTGTGCTACCCTGAGCTTTTAAACACATGTGTATTTTTAGCTGTAGTATGTACATGATGTGTGTGTGCTTTAAAGATAAATGAACTTGGCGCTTTGTAAAAGCCCAGTGGAAAATGATCGCTGAGGAAATGACTGGCTGCTCAGAATGAATGAAGGCTAAGCCTTTATCACTGTCTTTGTGTGGGAAGCAGCTTTGTGCTTTTCTCTTGCCAATGCTAGAAACCCCTTACCCAGTGTGCTAACTTAACCCTACACATTCATCTTCCCATTTACCTTCAATCTATCCTCATATTTTGCCCAGTTAGCCAATCCTCCCTAATTCAAAGTAATGAAAGCCAAACAGAAAGTTAGCAGAGTTATAATAAAAACTCAGATAGTGTTTGTTTTGCTTTTTTCACAAGTTCCTGTCCAACTTGATTGGCGAAGTGAGGGCATGCGTTAGCTAGCAATGCTGTAGCGCAGTGTTTAATGTAGTGCACTAAATGTGAAATTGCATGAGATGTGCAGTGAGCGAAAGACAGAAAGCACATGCTTATGGGTAATCAAATATATGCTGAGTAACTCGGCAGGAAATGGAGATGACAGTTTTGAGCAATGGCATCGGCCACGTTATGTATGAAGTCAGCAGCTAAAGCCTTTCAAATTTAACGAGTCAGATCATAATAAACCGATGTCACGTTCTGTTGCGAGTCTGTGTTGTGCATTTCACAAGTCCTGTTTTCCTCTGGGTCTCATAATTGCCAAAGGAACCAAGATTAAACACTTGGGTGATTATGATTTCGCTAATTTAATTAGTTGCGGACATACAGGACAGCACAAAAAAGCTTTGTTATCGTTGTTGAATTCAATTAAAAAAAATATTGGCAGATAATTTAGTGGAAATTTGTCAGACAAATATAATAGCATCATATTCATATGCACAGAAAATCGACTCTAAGCCCTTAAAAGGGTTGATCCCATGGTATCATAATTGCTGTAAAAAGAGAAGGAGGACATATTTCTTGTTGTTAGAGAAAGTGACATAAGTCAGCACACTGAAGTGTTATTTGTGTGCCCCTTTTCAACAGGCCTATTAAACCTGGAGGTGTTACTGCGACAGTTTCTCATCTCCAAGGAAACCCTCTCTGTTCGCATGCTGGATGACAGCCAGGATCCCACCCCCCTTCTCAAGGAGATCCGCGATGACAAGACTGCCACCATCATAGTGGATGCCAACGCCACCATGTCTCACATTATTTTGGAAAGGGTACGTCTCAGCATAACAGTCAGCATGCTGTGCAAAAAAAATATCCCTAAATACCCCTTAAACATTTGTTTAAGGTAAATAGTTTTATCATTTTTATGTTTATTTGCCATTGAGGTGCAAATTGAAGATATGTTCTCAAATAACAAATTGTAATATTTTGTGCAAATCTTAAGTACATTTATCTTGTTTAAAAGTTGTTTATAGGTGTTATTATTTTACTGGAAAACAAGACAAAAATACTGATTAAGAAAAAGTAATGTAGTCTATCTCTCAACCATTGCTAGATCCGCATACATCCAGGGGTTGAACATTTTGTGAAAATATAAGGTTAAAAAGGCCATCATTATATAATTATAAGCTGAAAATAGTTTTTAAGACTATTTGCATGAGATAGATCTGAATGTCAATGACCATGACCTTGAGTCTCAGAATAAAATTAACAATCGCTCATAAAAATACAAAAATGGATTTTAATGATGCCATTAAACTATGCAAGTTTCACAGTGTAGCATTATTCTCATGACCCTTTTGTTCATGTGTCTTTTATGTGTGATAGTTCAATGTTACTCCTCATTTATATGAGCTGTAGTAAAAAAATAATTAAAAACAATCTCTTTCTGACATATTCAATCAATGCGAATTAACACACACATACATGTATGCCCCCTCATGACTGAATAATTCAATATAGATGAATGATTGAACATACACAGAAACCTCTGCAGCATATGTGTGAGCTATAATTAAACATGAATCATTATTTTCAGGAAGGAGAAATTAATGCCTCTGCAAGAGAGGCTGATTGCAGGAACTGAGGAAAAGAGAGTGAAGGTGATCGATGGAGAAAAAATGATGTAAACATGCACTAGACAAACATATCTCTTGCAGTGTTTTGAGCATGACACGGTGTTCTAAAATTGTGGTGTTCCAGTTAAAAGAAGTTAAACTTCTTTTAAACATCTATAGACCTGATGCTTTTTTTCACTGCACTGCCCAGGGTTCCACATTTTTTACGCACAAAAACAGATTATGTGCGAATGGCCCCCTTATAGTGCTCTTAAGGTATTGCCACATTTACTGTTGTTCAGTGAGTTTTCTCTGGCAAAGCGTAGTCATTTGAATAAGGATTCACACAGTTGGGAATTTTGCCTGAGGGCAAAATAATTCCCAATGCAGATTTTGCAACGGGTTCAAGCTGCTCGCGTGGATCCACTGCTTTGACCAGAACAAAAGCTGCTTGGTTTGAAAGTAACTTCTGTTGTGCTGTGCTTCATACATCGTTGCACTATTGATAGTAGAAAAGGACTTCAATTCTATTTTGCAGATTTCATGGAAAAGTGCTTGAGTTTATAGAGAGGTTAAATAACATAACTTCTCATAATAACCATTAGCCCCCTTCCCTTCCCTTCCCTTCCCTTCCCTTCCCTTCCCTTCCCTTCCCTTCCCTTCCCTTCCCTTCCCTTCCCTTCCCTTCCCTTCCCTTCCCTTCCCTTCCCTTCCCTTCCCTTCCCTTCCCTTCCCTTCCCTTCCCTTCCCTTCCCTTCCCTTCCCTTCCCTTCCCTCCCCTCCCCTCCCCTCCCCTCCCCTCCCCTTAAGTCCATTCCCTTCATTTCATTTCCTTCCCTTCCATCCCCTACCTTACCTTTCCATTTTCCTTACCTTAAGTCCCTTGCCTTAACAGCTCCCCCCCCCACACACACACACTTTACAGTCTATTCCCTTACCTCTTATTCTCATTGTCTCACCTCATGTTATCTTGACTCTCCTGTTCTCTTCTCATGACATCATGTGACTTCTCGCCATTTAGACATTTAAGCCAATGGTCCTCACCGTTATTCCTTCCTATTTACTCCATTGCTCTTTAATCATAGCATCTCATGACAATTACAGGCCTTTCCTTGGCTTTTTCTGTTGCTATGGAGACACAGGGACAAACAACTCCACTGTTACTCCGGTGGATTGTGCAGTTCACAATGGTGTCTTTGTCAGTTTGTCACCCTTACTGTTTCCCATGCCCCTTTCAACCTCTTCCCTTCCCTTCCCTTCCCTTCCCTTCCCTTCCCTTCCCTTCCCTTCCCTTCCCTTCCTTCCCTTCCCTTCCCTTCCCTTCCCTTCCCTTCCCTTCCCTTCCCTTCCCTTCCCTTCCCTTCCCTTCCCTTCCCTTCCCTTCCCTTCCCTTCCCTTCCCTTCCCTTCCCTTCCCTTCCCTTCCCTTCCCTTCCCTTCCCTTCCCTTCCCTTCCCCTTCCCCTTTAGTCCATTCCCTTTTCCTTACCTTAAGTCCCTTGCCTTAACAGCCCCCCCCCCCCCCCACACACACACACACACACTTTACAGTCCATTCCCTTACCTCTTATTCTCATTGTCTCACCTCATGTTATCTTGACTCTCCTGTGCTCTTCTCATGACATCATGTGACTTCTCGCCATTTAGACATTTAAGCCAATGGTCCTCACCGTTATTCCTTCCTATTTACTCCATTGCTCTTTATTCATAGCATCTCATGACAATTACAGGCCTTTCCTTGGCTTTTTCTGTTGCTATGGAGACACAGGGACAAACAACTCCACTGTTACTCTGGTGGATTGTGCAGTTCACAATGGTGTCTTTATCAGTTTGTCACCCTTACTGTTTCCCATACCCCTTTCAACCTATTTCTCCCTCTATCTTTCTGTATATGTCACTGCTGTTTCATCCACTCACAATTCCTCTTCATGTTTCTCTCTCTCTCTCTCTCTCTCTCTCTCTCTCTCTCTCTCTCTCTCTCTCTCTCTCTCTCTCTCTCTCTCTCTCTCTCTCTCTCTCTCTGGATCTATTTGGAGCAAGCATGCGGCAGAGCAGTGAAAAGTTGGCACTCGTTCAGCTTGTGAGGAGCGATTGTAGGGCAAGCATGTTAGAGATGTCTGCCTATGTTCACCGCATGGCTCACACACCAGCTTGAGTTATACAGGATTCAATTACATGGGCAATTGCAGGGAAAATCTTCCATTATAAAATACTTTACACAAGGAAAAAAATATCATAACCTGGAAAAACTGTCCATTTCCATAGTTCATTTTCTCCCTCTCTCTCTTTTCAACACACCACTGGTCAAACAAAATGAAGATGGGCATTATGGAAAGCTAGGCAGGGAGTCTGGGGTGTGTACCAGACAGAGTATAAGTGCCTTAATACAGATGCTGTTTTGAACCATATTCCAATCACAAGAGAACAGGTGCCCAGGACTGCTGTGTTAGCATGACTTATGCTTTAACATGTAGAAACACAGCCGGGAGTTTAGGAAGTTCAGACCTGGTACTTCCGGCACTGTCAGCAGATCTAAGGCGCCTACAAATTATGCTCTGTCCCATAAGTTGTACATGTCACACAGGTCGGAAAGAACACAACTTTGGGGCTGTACCATTAATAATGTTCAAACAAAAAGTATAGAGGGCATATTTTGAAGTAGGGATTAGCTAAATGCCTTTTTTAGGCATTGTAAGGCCTGTCATCTCACCTGACTTGTAAGGCTAAAAAAACTGCTCATGGGGTTGCCTGAATGACTATTTAATTAATCATCCATAAGGACGCCATGTACAGTACTGTTCAAAAGTTTAGGGTCAGTACTCAGTAATATTTTAAAATGTTTTTAAAAGACTGTTATGTTCACTGAGGCTGCATTTATTTGATTAAACGTATAGTAAAAGGGTATAATATGGTGAAATATTGTTAAATTTTAATTATTACAATTGGAGTTATTTAATTTATTATTTAAATTATTCCTCTGATGGCAAAGAAAAAACTTCTGAAAAATAAGTTAGCTACACTGCAAGTTACTATCAAAAAGTAGTGAGCTACATTGAAACTACTTAGAATTTTTTTCTTTTTTACAATTACATTGTTGATTACAAATCATTAAATAATTAATACTGACAAATGTTTTAAGTAAAATGTTTGGGATTTAGAACAATGCAATGCAATACAACACAATAAAATTATGATGAGTACAGTTTTATTTGGTAAACTATTATTATTATTATTATTATTATTATTATTATTATTATTATTATTATTATATTACTATTTTAATTGGTAAACTCCAGTATAGCCTATATCTCAAACTGACTGTCAAAGTGCAACATTGCTAAAAACAAGGTCACATAAATGCAAGAACAAAATCTATACAGCTTAAATTGGAGACACAGGACAGGAGTAGAAAAAAAATGCAGGTTAAACTCACAGCACATGCAGTGATACAGCCTTTACTGTGAACGGAGCCGTTCTGAGACGCGAATCATGTGCGTGTACACAGTGTGCTCCGTTCTGAAACCCGCTCAACCTATTTAATTAGATCACAGCCTTTGCCATGTGAAAAATTAACTAAGCATATCACAATTTAGTTTTTTGTTCAATTGACAGATAGCCTGATGTCGTCATACTCAATTCTAGTCAGAATTTGAATCTGATACTGCTACATTGCGCTGTGATTATGGGGCGTGTCTCAACCGAACCAGGAAAGACCTACAACCAATCAGAGCAATGGAGCGACGCATAACGTAGTTGTCGACAGAACTCAACTGCACTGTGTTGCCAAGTCTGCGGTTTTCCCAAAGGTTTTTTCCAAGTTCCGCAAGTTGAAGTGAAGCGACCTCAATTATGTGATATATAGATCTAGGAATATGAATTTTAGCAGGCAACTTTGCCAAAATAACAGACATTTTACCCCCCAAATTGCATTTTTCCCCCAGAGAACACACCCCCAAGAAGCTATTGTTTAGGGCTAGTAGTTGGTGGGTTTGTTGTAAAAACTTGACAACCCTGTCTGAACGGACGCTGGAATAAACAATCTTTGCGGGTGTTATAAAAAAAATGATTTTAAGGATACACAGAGTACTTACCAACATGATCATAATTTCTGAGAGAAATAGTGAAATAGTATAGAAATAGTCTTGATCTTCCAGGTTCATTAAAAAACTGGTGGGACAAACTATGGTGGGTCACCACTGTAACAAAATTAGAAGAAGATATTTTGATGCAGTGCGCAATAAAGCAGGATAATCAATTCTAAAAAGCTATTAATCACCCTATGTGCTTGGAGTCTTTGATGAAGACAGCGTTTTAATCTTTTGTTTGTATAAATCAAGTAACCTTTACTAGTCAATTCATGTGAAGCATCAACCCGCTGTATGTTATTTGCAAAATCATCAGACTATGTCTTTCTGTGAGCTGTAAAGCCGCAACATGTATGTGTGATTAAGCAATAGATTGTGGCATTGCACAATTTTAGTTTGTGATCTAATAAGAAGATCCCACACAACCCGGAATGTAGATATATTGCTGGAAAAAAGTAGTTATCTACTGGAAAAGCTACACTGATTTAAAAGCAACTGAGCTACTGTCAAGCTACTGAAAATTTTAGTTAAGTCAGTGGCATTGCTACTTGTTAGCTATTCCCTGACATTGATAATAATAATCAAATATGTATTTGACTTGTTGGTTGTTGTTGAGTGACTTGTGGTCTAGTCTAGTCAACCATTGTGCTTCATTCCTATTCTAAAGTGGCCAATAACTAAAAAGAAATCTCTGCATGATCTGCAAGGTTTACAGATCTGATCTGTTATGGATTATGGCTGCAAGGTTAATGAAAAGATCTGCAAGAGCAGTTTTGGAGAAATTATTTAGTGTTCTTTTTGTTCTAGGAAATGTAATATTTCACTGCAGGTTATTTTTGTTCAATATGTTTTTAATCCATTATTTAACAAGAAGACAAACACTCACCACTGTTCAATCTCGTTTCCTCTTATTTCTTGTACTCTAAACTGTCCCTTTTACTCAGTTTTCTCCTTGCTTCCATAGAAATAATTGTTGGAAGTGTTTTCACCCCTGACATTTGATTTGATTGACATTGCATTTGCTTGGTTTCCTTGGAGACAGTGGAGAATTGATAAATAGAATGGCTATGACAGTCAGAGTGTCGGGAATGTTGTCTGTCTTTTGTTAGCGTTCATCCAGTTCTGAACAGGTCTTACAAAGCAGTAAACCTTGCCTTTTGCTTCTCAATGGCGGCAATGATGTGCACAGATTTATTCTATGTAACTGTTTAAATTAGCCTAGCATTGTCAAAATGTTTAATGTACCTCTCTTTTCTCTCTTCTCCAGGCCTCAGAGTTGGGGATGCTGTCGGTGTACTACACCTACATCCTGACGTCCTTGGTGAGAGAATTTATGGGTTATGCACGCTAATGCAAAAGTTTTTCAAGTACATGCCTACAAAGTAAAGAAGCTGTTTTGTTTTTCCTCACACATAAAAATACTATACATTATTTATATTATACTCCTGGACAAAAAAATGGGGCAACTCCCAAAATGGCTAAACACTAAGCTTTTATTTGCGTCTTAACCGCAAATTATTGGTCAGGAATAAACTAAATTCAGACAAATGCACTTAAAAATCCATTGCTGTCTCAGAAAAACATCAAAGACAGAGTAAAGTTTTTTGGCAGAATATGGGAAATTGTGTGGAGTGATAAATCACAATGAAACGAGCTGCATGGTGAAGCTCCAGAGCAGTGTCTTCAAAAAATCTGCTGAGAAACAAAATAATAAATGCTCCACCACAGTGAATTATCAATTTTGAAAACAGACATGCTGCTTAAATTGTTTTGTGGAAACTGAGATACATTTTCTCCATGATTCATTGATGAATAGAAAGTTGAAAAGAACGCAGTTTATTTGGATTAGGAATATATAAGAAACATTTTGTAACATTAGCAATGTCTTTACTGTCACTTCTTTATATAAGTATTACATTATAAATAATATATATGTTATATAATATATAATAACTTTATATATTTGTTATATATACACACACACACATACATTGTACACACACACACACCTTGGAAATGAAAGCCAAAATAATATTAATATTTACAATATTATTACAATATTAATACAATTATATTATAGACTTTTAATTAATTAATTGGTGTTAGAAATAGCTCATATGAAAAGCTAAAACCCTCCCAAATGATGTTTAATGCACTGAAATAAATAATGTTCACAGAAAAAATATTTATCATTTAATCAAGACAGAAAGGTCAAATTTTGGCAAGACAAAAGTTTTGTCGCCTATACAGAAATTGAACAAATTTACTGCAAATACAAAAATATGTCAGCAAATTAAGTTGTGGTGCTGTGAGATCCAAATTTAATATCTTGTATGACTTCCATGAGCTTGAAGGACTGCATCCATGCGGTTTGGCAAGGATTCATACAATTTATTGATGAAGTCATCAGGAATAGCTAAGAAAGCAGTCTTGCATGCCTCCCAGAGTTCATCAATATTCTTTGGTTTCGTCTTCCATGCGTCCTCTTTCATCCTACCCCACATAAGCTCAATGATGTTCATGTCTGGTGACTGGGCTGGCCAATCCTGGAGCATCTTGATCTTCTTCGCCTTGAGGAACTTTGATGTGGAGATGGAAGTATGCGATGGAGGATGGTCCTGCTGCAGAATTTGGCCTCTTTTATGGTTGGGAATAAGAGGTAGCTAAGATTTCTTGGTATTTTAGACTATTGATGTTGCCTTCCACCCTGCAGATCTCTCGCACACCCCCATACTGGATGTAACCCCAGACCATGATTTTTCCGCCACCAAACTTCACTGTTTTCTGGGTGAATCTCGGATCCATTCTGGCTCCAGTAGGTCTCCTGCAATATTTGTGGCGACTGTGGTGTAATTCAACAGAAGATTCATCTGAAAAATCCACGTTCTGCCACTTTTCCAGCATCCATCCTTTTAGCAGGCTGTGGGCCTTGGCAAATGCCACACGGTTTTCAATTGTCTTTTGTTTAGTGCTGGCTTCTGGGCACTGATTCGACCATGGAGGCCATTTCGAGACAGAATCCGACAAACTGTTCTGGTTGACACAGGGACTTCAGGTGACCAGGTCTCGTGGAGCTCTGCTGCAGTGGAAAATGGGCTGGCCTTGGATTTTCGAGCCAACAAACGGTCCTCTCGAGCAGTTGTCTTGCGGGGTCTGCCTGACCTGGGCATGTCAAAAACGTCTCCAGTCTCTTCAAATCTTTTTTTTATCCTCTGTACTTGACGCTGAGACACATTGAAGGTGTCTGCCACATCAGCAGTGGATCTGGTCTTCAGCCTCTTGATAATCAAAACTTTAGTCTCTGGGTGAATCTTAGGCATGTTTGCAGAGGTCTAGTTGCAGTTGATGTGAAGGTCTAGCGTACTGGGGTTCTTTTTATACACACCTGAGACCTAATTGATCCATTATTAGTCACAGGGGAAGCTCATATGACAAGGTGACAACACTTATGTCTTTGCAAAAATTGACTCAATGGGCTTTACCAAGCTGTGAATATTATAATACGTTTTGAAAGTTTAGTTTTTCACTGAAACATTATCACAAAAGCTGGTGGGATTAAAATGAGCCATTTCTTGTAAAAAAAAATCTTGATTAGAAATATATTTCAGCGGCACTTTAGGTCAATTTGTACACAAGCGACAAGACTTTTGTCAGGGACTATATATATATATATATATATATATATATATATATATATATATATATATATATTAATATATATTAATATTGTATTAATTTTTTAAATATTAATATTATTTTGGCTTTCATTTCCAAGGTTGAGCTTAACACAATATAGTATTTTTTGTTTAACACATATTGGCTTTTTTTGGCATAAAAGTGCACAAACGTTTTTTCCCCAGTTGATTCAAGTACCCTATAAACAGCATCTTTGGTGTTCTGTTTCAATCTTTCTGTTTCACGCTGATATGTGCTAGAAATAACAAACGAGGATGGATTTTTCAAAACTTTTTCATCTGATATGGTTTTAACTTCAGAGCGCTTTAAGAGCAGCCACTCAGTGTGGAACAAACCGACACACTTCAGCACACTCCAACCCAATTTAAAGAAGCCACTTCATTTCCCCACACTGCTTTCCTTCACTTATTTAGTCTCTCCTGCCGCCATCGTTCATGCGTCCAACACACCAATACAGCACCGTCGTACCATCCGTATGCTAGTGTTTCATTACGCCATTATCACAATGTGAAAAGGGCCTGTCAAAAGCACACTACATCCATCTCAAACCCAGTAATCAGTAAATGACTCAGAGAGAGCTTTTCAGCTTCTGTTCTGGCTACGCTCTGGGGAGTAATGAAGCACTTAGTGATCCAGGTACACAAGGAATTGATGAAACCATTTCTATGGTGAGATGGGCTACTTTGGTTATAGCTGCCATTTTGTTTTCTGCCATATTGTTTTCAAGCGAGCAAAATTATCTGCCAAAGGGGCAAATAAAATAATCTTAAAATAATCTAAAATAAAATTCTCTCCCAAACAGAAAGAAGATCATTTTTCTTACCCCATTGGCAGATAATTTAGCTTTTTTAAAATAAAAACTTGCTTCATTTTTATTTATTTATTTCCAGAAAACAGGAAAAAAAATATTATGTAATTTTGCTTATTTAGTAAAAGATTTAAGAATTTGTAGATACTTGGACTGGAACATTTTAAAGGTCCCTTACACCAGTGACGGAGCATACATAGAACAATGGATAAAATCATGTCACTCAATATGGCAGCAACGGGAATGAAAGTCCGCCTTTAAGTTAAAATAACCAAGTTATTAATTTTGATTTGAGTGTAAGTCGGCATGAACCATAAGCTGCAAAAGTCTTTTCTCACTATTGGTATCCAAGTGAAACTGATTCTCTTTTTTTGGACAGCTTGTTTGAAGTACTAATTTACATTCACTGCGAGAGAAACGCTGCAGGCGCTATAATGTACAGAAACAATATATCTAAGCGGTGATTCCCATTGAGACTTGTCAATTATGATTTTAAAGAAGTGAAATATGTGATATTGTTGTCAAAATCTACTGCTGATTTAACATATCTGTACTTTTGTCCATTACCTAGAAAGTAGCTCCCTGGAACCCTTACCAAGATGGCCGTCAAATTGTCTTGCCTCCATTTTTAAGCATGCCCATGGAAAGAACCAGATGGATGGATGGATTGATGGCCTCTTTAGATGTAGAGGAATCCTTGGGCACTTTAAGAGATGGAATCGGTTTGCTGATAAGCGAGTCCAATTTATGACTGTGCTGGGGGCGGGGCATTTTTCAGAGGCAATTTCTGTATCGAGCTGTGAGCCGAGGCCAAAACATTACACCCACACGTGGCTTTACATCTCTGTCATCTCACCTGAATCCATCTGTCATGGGAATAATTCAAGTCCCCATGGGATCTCGGCTCAGATATATTGTTTCTGTACATTACAGCAACTGCAGTGTTTCTCTCGCAGTGAATGTAAATTAGGACATCACAGTGTCCAAAGAAGCTGTGAATCATGCTCACCTGCTGCGTGTGAATCAATTTGAGGAATCAATCATTAGTTGTGACAGCATACATACAAACCTTTTCCTAAGTGCAGAGTTATTCATCAAGTGCCCTGTTCTTTGCTAGCAGTTTTTAAAGGGATATTTTACTCTGTCAAAAACTCTGTCATTTCCTCACTCCTGTTCCAAACTTGGACTTAAATATTTCTTTGGAATATGAAGATATTTTTTGGAAACGCATTGTTTTAATATAAAGTGTTCTTTTAATACAATGAAAGTTTATTGGTACAACTGTCATTTGGTTTCCAACATTCTTCAAAATAAGCAAAAAATAAAGTCATAAGTGTTTGAAAGGACATGAGAGTGAGGCCAATTGGAAATCTTGGCAGCTCCAGAAAGTTTTTTTCTTTAGTTATTAGGCATACAAGTACATATCCTATCTGATGTTAAAAGGACACAATATTCAAAACTGTTGGTTAAAAGTATTTTCAATAATAATATGGTTTAAAAGTAGTTTCAATAATATTTTTTGAATCATCACTTAGATATCATTTAGCATCTTAAGCTACAATAATGTTAAAAAAGCGGCTAATGCGTCTCAGACATGGACTTCATGGCTGGAGTCATGTTTCAGTGTTTGTAAATCAGCAATAAAATCTGACAGCAACACCATCATTTAGCATCTTAAGCTACAATCAAGCAAAACATTTGCTAATGTGTTTTCTAGAATAAACTAAGGTGGCAATTAATTCTATGCACTTGAATAAAGACTAAAATCTCCAGAACTGTTTGTCAACAGTATGTTTCAGTAGGCTAATATATTGTATAAAAAAACCAGACAACAATTTAGCATCTTAAGCTATAATCATGCTAAAAAGAAACACGCAGTTGTGCATTCTAACACATGAAAAGAGAACAACGAATCTTTGCATTTAGTTGAAGAGTTAATTAATTCTCGAGAAAAAAAAAATTGTAGAGTAGTGGTCCAGGTTGACCATTTAGTCGCTGGTTTGATTTACTGACAGATAGACAAAGAATATCTGACTGTACATGAATCATTACATATCAGAAATCAAATATATAGTATAACAAAAGGCAGTATAACAAAAATATGCAACGACGTTGTAACAGTGAAATTTACTGAATACAAGTAAATAGCGCTCAACTGAGACATTCACGTTGTAAATAAATAAAATAACCACGTTCCTTGCATTAGAAAGGATCCTTTGAAAGGTAATGTTATTTATAGTAGGAACGGGCATTTTCACAAAAAATATTTTTTATTATTTGTATTTGTAAAGTATTTGAATATTTGGGCTCATAAAAATTGAATATTCAAATATTTGTTTATTTAAATTAGGCAATGTACACAACATGCTTACGTTATATCTTAAGCTTTTAAAATGTTAAACAGTATGTCTAATAAAAAAAATATGCCTAAAGAACAAACGCATTATAAGGTCAAGCAGCGCGAGCGGAAAGAAACACTAATAAAGCAGATCGAGCACACCAGTTATCGTGCAGAACTTAAACACACACACACACACGAGGCAGTATATGGCTGTTGTGTTTTTATTGTTTCACATTTTTATGATATTATTGGATGATGATGATATTCGCGGGTGGAAAACGTGCACCTAACAGACGTTGTTGACACAAAGATAACGGTTAAGTGAAGTTTGAGTGAAGCACTTTGTGTTTTCTGTTCTTAAACCTTCGACGAATCTTAAAGGAAGCATTTGATTAGATCATTTTGCTATCATAAGTTATCTCGCTCTCACCCGGGGTACAGATGCACTTACCCAGGAACGCAGTGACCGCTGTCTTTCCTCTCTCGCCTGGTGTTTGGATGTCATGTGATTCTCGTTGTGGTGGTGATATTATGATAGCTCATAAAATTATTTATTAAAACATTTCATTGGTTTCATTAAATGATTTTATCAAAAGTAACTCCATTTTGTAAGATCATTTTCAATTTTCATCTAAATAATTCCAAACATTGCGAGGCAGACAACGAAATTGTGATCAAATACACTCAACATATTTACCCGCTCCACAGCACCACCCAGTGGATTTAATTATAACTGTATTTACAGCCAGCAAAGCAGTACAATTCCAATAGTATTATTAGTAGGGCTGTCAAAGTTAAAGCGTTAATGCGTTAACGCAAATTCATTTTAACAGCACTAAATTTATTAACGCGCGTTAACGCAGTGCACATTTTCTGTTTGAGCCATGTCCCGTAGTTGGAGAAATCAAATCAGGATAAGCCATAGACGTAAAGGATGCAGTAGCAAACATTAATAGGGAAAGAAAATGGTAACCATTAATATTCTAAACCAAAAGTGCAGTTATTGCCTATAAGCTACCATATTTTCTGTTTAACCATAACCAGGTCGAAAGAAAAGTCTGTTTACATTAAGCAGATTCACTGCAGTCCGAGCGCGATGCGTGAATACACTGAAGCTCACTCTCGCTCACTCTCGCTCATGTCAGAGGTAAATCATTGACATCACTACTCACAACAAGAGCGCTCCCGAGTCCGTGTTTCTCACACTGTTCACGTGAATCGCGGCATAGTTAGGCGCGCACATGCAGAATACCGGCAGTTCAATAGATAGCGCGCAGCTCTTAAAGGGGCCACACTATATTCCTACTGGTGGAATATGGACCTCCTCCGGGTATTGTGTGGAGCTGGTGCACTCTCAGGTCCGCATGACAGCTTTCACATTACCAGTTTTTTATACAAACTGTGCCCTGTTCTGAACTAAACTGCCAGTAATACTACCTTTATTTATATTCTTAAAAATAGTGAAATCCCTGCTTATTCTTAATTTTTAAGCTAGGCTTAAGAGACATGAACAAGTTCTTTGATAAACATCTATGACCTTTGATACATATCTAGTCTCCATGCTGTTTTATTGATTATTATTGAGTAAATATGGTTTCACTAATAATAAACGTACATTTGTATAAAGCATGCATATTTGTCCAAATACCCATCTTGATTAGAGTATTAAAAACTTAATTCAAACTTAATTTAAGATACATTTAAAACAAATAAAAATCTGCGATTAAATTGTGATTAATCGCGAGTTAACTCATGACAATCGTACGATTAATCGTGATTAAACTTTTAATCGTTTGACAGCCCTAATTTTTTGTTTTCGAATATTCGACTATTTGAATATTTGTGCACACCCCTAATTTGTAGTCCACCCTGTTTCTCCTCGTCATCTCACTAACACGTCAGTGGGCGGGGCCAAAGTTACAATGATGAAGTAGCCATTGATTTTCATCTGCAGATGCGATTTTTCACCTATTTATGGAAAATAATTCACTGGGCTTGGTAACAACAAAAGCTGTTTTTGGACTAACAAGGAAGCTGTTTTTAAACGTACAGGATATTCTTATAGTGTGATGAAAATGTGAAATCTACCAGGTGTTCTAGAAATTTCTACCGTTTTCTTTTAAGTGGTCTATTACCTCCATGCAATTTTTGACTTGCTCTTTTCAGAAACTTCAGTTTTCAGACATAACATGTCAACTTCAGTCTCGTTCTCATTATCATGCAGGAAGAGCAAGAGCTACCGCTGATATGAAACATCCCTGTAATTTGATACAACATCCTTCCCCCCTCCGTTAGAGATCAGGTTCTGTAGGTTAATTGCAATAATGAAAGGAAAGGAGCAAAGCCATTTTGCTCTAATTACTAGATGTATTCTCTCTGTTGGTGACTACTATGCAGGTGAGTGGTAAAGGGATTGTTGCTTTGTGATTTGTGCAGGCAATAACTCCGCTTTGCCGAGTGAAGAACGTTTTCATCTGTGTTTGACTGTCACCCAGGGATTCGCCCTTTGTGCCGTGTTTAAATGAAAGAGGTGTGCCAACGAGACCAGTGTGCCTGAGAGATCTAGTTTTATTGAACAGTTTCTGGAGATCAGAAAGTTCACACTGGCATATCTAATGTTCCTGTGTAAGTTCTCAGCAAGTTGTTTTTCACAAATGCATTAACGCATCCTTGACACATCTGTTGAAACACATGGCACAGTTTATGTGCCCTCATCACATGCGTTGCAGAACCAGAGTGGAGCATGTGATCAGAAAACTGCAAATTTGATGAGGGTTCCTCAGAGTTGGCTCACAGGAGTAATTATAGACTTCCTTATGGAGAAGACATTAGAAATGTGGTTTAGAGTAATTGCGTATTAACCACAAGCGTTACAAAGAAATACATTTTGTTCTTGTTTTTTCTGCCTCAACAGGGATTATGAAGAGGATGATTATATAGACTAATAAAGTATTTTTTCTGATCTGGATTTACAAGCCTGTACCTCAAGTATAAATATTTTACAGAGTGTACTGAAATGAGAAGTTAGGGGTTATTAGTACAGGATACATTCTGTACAACATATGTCCATTTGGCGCTTTTTAATTTTTTTAAAAAAAATTCTAGGCTGTAGACAGTTTTTTTTTTTTTCAATTGATGCATCTCGCTGTTTGTACCATGACGTCAAGTTAAAGAGATTGTTCACCCAAAAAAATCCATAATTTGCTAAGCCCCATGTTGTTTCAAACCTGCATGCTTTCTTTCATAACCCAAAATAAATAGTTTTTTGTCTATAGAATGACAGTCAGTGGGGACCAGTGTTGTTTTGGCCCCCACTGACTTTCATTGTATGGACAAAAATAGTTTACTTTTTTTTTTTTTTTGCTGTTGTTGTTGTTGTTCTGCAGGAGAAGGAACGTTATACAGTTTTGTAACTACATGAAAGTGAGTAAATAATGGCAGTATGGGAGAACTATCCCATTAAAAACAGTCATAAATGTGTCTGGAGACTGTTTACGTTATGCTCCATTTATCTTTTATTAAACACAAGTCATGTATGCACACCCCCTAAAGTGTTAATCTAACAAAGGATGCTACTACCTGTCATGTAAAACGTGCTGTAAGTGATAATTACTGGTTTCCTAAACATTCCCCTCGCCTTTCATTGTTCAACCAAATAACCTCAACTCACAACGAACAGAGATGGACCAAATGTTGTAGCATTGTGATGAGAAAAAAAATGTAAAAGCCACAATAAACAACAAAAGAGCCATAGCTTATTTAAACGTATAAAACATGAACACACTATTTTTGGACCAGGTTTTTGACAGGCCATACTACGGTGACCCAGTAGTGCAAAACACAAAAACTAAATTTAACAAGCCAAAAAAAATTCACAACACAACAAAATCAAGCTATAACACAACAAAATCAAGTCACAACACAACAAAATCAAGCCACAACACAACAAAATCAAGCCACAACATAACAATATCAAGCCACACTCAAAACAAAATCAAGCCACAACACAACAAAATCAAGCCACAACACAACAATATCAAGTCACACTCACAACAAAATCAAGCCACAACACAACAATATCAAGTCACACTCACAACAAAATCAAGCCACAACACAACAATATCAAGTCACACTCACAACAAAATCAAGCTATAACACAACAAAATCAAGCCACAACACAACAATATCAAGCCACAACACAACAAAATCAAGTCACAGCACAACAAAATCAAGCCACAACATGCTTGCAACCACTTGGGGTCATTTGGAGGTGAAGCTAGTTTTCCTTGTCACTGTTTTATAGATTCGTCAGTCTAACAAAGATATCAATACTACAGTCAGTTTAAGTGTATGTAACCATTGTATATCAACATTAAATTGTAATTCCAAATCACATACATGTATTATAGCTAGAGATGTTCTGTTACCCTTTTTCCCTTCCCGATACCGATTCCAATACCTGGGCTCAGGGTATCGGCCGATACAGAATACTGATCCGATACCTGGGTCTGTATCTGTATACAGCTGTATATACTACTAGCCCTGTATGAATAGCTAGAATTTCTTTCTTTTTTTCAGACTTATCCCTTAATAAAACCTGAACAAATACATACAGTGATCTACTGTATTTATCACAGTATTTTTATTATCTGACATGCGTTTGATAGTCTTCTTTTTCTTTCGACTGTTCTCTTCAGGGGTTGCCACAGCGAATCATCTGCCTCCATCTATTCCTATCCTCTGTATCCTCTTCTCTTAGACCGACTACCTTCATGTCCTCCTTCACTACATCCATAAACCTCCTCTTTGGTCTTCCTCTTGACCTCCTGTCTGGCAGCTCTAACCTCAGCATCCTTTTACTGATATATTCACTCTCCCTCCTCTGAACATGTCCAAACCATCTCAGCCTGACCTCTCTAACTTTGTCTCCAAAACATCTCACATGAGCTGTCCCTCTGATGTACTCATTCCTGATCCTATCCATCCTCGTCACTCCCAAAGAGAACCTCAACATCTTCAGCTCTGCTACCTCTAGCTCTTCCTCCTGTCTTTTCCTCAGTGCAACTGTCTCCAAACCATTCAATGTCGCTGGTCTCACTACTGTACACCTTTCCTTTCATTCTTGCTGGTACTCTTTTATCACACAAAAGACCTGACACTTTTCTCCACCCATTCCAACCTGCCTGCACACGCTTCTTCACCTCTTTTCCACACTCCCCATTGCTCTGGACTGTTGACCCTGAGTACTTAAAATCCTGCACCTTCTTTACCTCTTCTCCCTGTAACCTCACTGTTCCACTTGGTTCTCTCTCATTCACACATGTATTCTGTCTTGCTGCAACTAGCCTTCATTCCTCTCCTCTCCAGAGCAAACCTCCACCTCTCTAGACTTTCCTCCACCTGCTCCCTGCTCTTACTACAGATCACAATGTCATCCGCAAACATCATAGTCCATGGAGATTCCTGTCTGACCTCATCTGTCAGCCTGTCCATCACCACCGCAAACAAAAAGGGTCTCAGAGCCGATCCTTGATGCAGTCCCACCTTCACCGTGAAGTCCTCTCTCTCACCTACGGCACACCTTACCACTGTCCTACTGCTCTCATACATATCCTGGATCACTCTAACATACTTCTCTGCCACTCCAGACCTCCTCATACAATACCACAGCTCCTCTCTTGGCACTCTGTCATATGCTTTCTCTAAATCTACAAAGACACAATGCAGTTCTTGATTACCATCTCTGTATTTCTCCATTTCTCCATGTGTAGTGCTCTTTCTTGGCATGAAACCATACTCCTGCTCACAAATGTCCACTTCTCTCCTTAGCCTTGCTTCCACTACTCTTTCCCACAACTTCATTGTATGGCTTATCAGCTTAATACCTCTAATTAATACCTGTAGTTTCCACAAGTCTGCACATCTCCCTTGTACTTAAAAATCGTCACCAAAACACTTCTCCTCCATTCCTCAGGCATCCTCTCACTCTCTTAAACCTTGTTGAACAACCTAGTTAAAAACTCTACTGCCATTTCTCCTAGACACTTCCATACCTCCACTGGTATGTCATCTGGACCAACTGCCTTTCTTCTCTTCATCCTCTTCAAAGCTCTCATAACTTCACCTTTGCTAATACTTTCTACTTGCTGGTCAACAATATTTGCCTCTACAACTCTTCTCTCCCTGTCATTTTCCTCATTCATCAGTTCCTCAAAGTACTCCTTCCATCTTTCCCTCACCCTCCTGTCACCTGTCAAAACATTTCCATCTCTATCTTTAATCACTCTAACCTTCTGCACATCCTTTCCATCTCTATCCCTCTGCCTCGCTAACCGATACACATCCCTCTCACCTTCTTTACTATCTAACCTTGCATACATGTCCTCATACACTTTCTGTTTGGCCTTTGTCACCTCTGTCTTATCCTCATGCTGCATCACCCTATATTCCTGTCTTCTTTCCTCCGTCCTCTCACTGTCCAACTTCTTCCTAGCTAACCCCTTCCTCTGGATACTCTCCTGGACTTTCTCAAGTCTCCTTGTCTTTTTTCCTCCTTCCAGATGACACACCTAGCACCTTTCTACCTGTCTCCCTGATCACTTTGGCTGTAGTAGTCCAGTCATCTGGAAGCCCTTCTCGACCACCTAAAGCTTGTCCTCCCTGAAAACCACACAGCACTCTTCCTTTTCCAACTTCCACCACTTTGTCTTCTGCTCTGCCTTTACTCTCTTCATCTTCCTCACCACCAGAGTCATCTTACACACCACCATCCTATGCTGTCTAGTTACACTCTCACCTACCACTACTTTACAATCGCTAATTTCCATCAGATTACAGCGTCTACGTAAGATGTAGTCTCCTGCCACCACTTGTGTGCTCCTGCCACCACTCTTATATGTCAACTTGTGTTCCTGCCTCTTCTGAAAGAACGTGTTCACCACAGCCATCTCCATACTTTTAGCAAAGTCTGCCAACCTCTTTCCATCTGGGTTCCTATTCTGAAGACCAAACCTGCCCATCACTTCCTCGTCCCCACTATTCCCTTCTCCAACATGTCCATTCAAATATCCCCCTATCACTACCCTCTCACCTTGTTCAATACAATAGTCTTTCTCATCTTGCTTACAACCTACTTTTAGAGAATAGGCACTAACAATATTCAACATCCCACCTTCAATATCCAGCTTCAGACTCATCAGGCTATCTGACACTCTCTTTAGAACATTCTTCACAAACTCCTCCTTCAGGATTACTCCAACTCCATTTTTCTTCCTGTCTACACCATTATAAAACAGTTTAAACCCTGCCCCAATGCTTCTAGCCTTGCTCCCTTTCCACCTGGTCTCCTGGTCACACAGAATGGCAACTTTCCTCCTCTGCATCATATCTACCAGTTCTCTGCCTTTACCTGTCATTGTACCAACATTCAAAGTCCCTACATTCAGTCCTAAACACCTGCCTTTCCTCTTTTCTCTCTGCCTACGGACACACCTTCCTCCTCTAACACACTTTCCTCCTCTCCTTCTTTGACTAACAGTAGCCTAATTTCCACCAGTGCCCTGTAGGTCAACAGCACTGATGGCGGTTGTTGTTAACCCGGGACCCAACCGATCCGGTATGGAAGGTATATTCGTGATTCGCATAATGAATTTGGCAAAAAATTTACATCTGATGCCCTTCCTGACACAAACCTCTCTATTTATCCGGGCTTTGGACACCCGACACAAAAGGTACACTGGCGTGTGACCTCCCGTGGCTAGATTTGACATGCATTTGATAGTAATTAGGGCCCAAGCCCTGAAAGGGCGCAGAGCCCTATTGTTCTTCTAAGGACAATTTAGCTTTTTCGACTATTCGGGCACTTTCGGTGCCCTTATCATGCTCGAAAACTCTTGAAACTTTGCACACACATCGGAATCTGCGGCCATCAGGGCTGGACCAAAGCTGGTACCTGGGCGTGGCAGGGGGGCTCGACAGCGCCCCCTAAAGTGGGGTCTGAAAACATGGTCTATAAATCAAACACACTTTCACATACATATAGGAAACTCGGTACACATATAGAGCTCATCGGGCCGAACAACTTTCGTGCTCTAAGTTATGTGTCAGCCCAACAGGAAGTGAGCTATTATGGGTTGTTCGGAAAACGCATGCTCTGGAATTTGCGATACTCCTCCTGGACGATTCACCCGAACAGCACCAAACTCGGTCGTCATGAAGTCAAGACATTGAGGATGCTAAATTGCGAGACACTTTTTGATATCTCAAACGGTTAGGCCGTGGCGAGGAGACGAATTTATGACGAGAAAAGGGAAACAGGAAGTGTGTTATAACTTCTGCATTCATTAATTCATTTTGATTAAACTTCAGCTGTGTGTTCGTTGTAAGAGGCTGATCACATGGATATGACTTTTGTGAGTCAAAGTTATAGCGCCACCAACTGGCAGCAGGAAGTGTGTCACTTTCAAAATGCTTTGAAATCACCATCTTATTTTTACCCGATTTACTTCAAACTTCATCAGTATAATGTCAAAACATAGCAGATATAAAGCTGGTAAGCACTTCCTGATATTGTATATACTGTTGCCACGGCAACATATCAAACTATAACATTCTTTTTTGCTGCTTTTGAGACTCTTAAAATGCTTCAAATTACATGAAACTCAATACACACATCAGACATGCTGTCCAGTAGATAAGGGCAAAGACTCAGAAACGGGCGTGGTGAAGGAGCTCAGTAGCGCCATCTTTTGACAAAAGTAATGCAATCTTTTGTCAAAAGTGGGGGGGTTAGTTTTATCTTCAGTCACCAAACTCTGTATATATATTGTTCTCTTTGAGCCGAACAACTTTCTAATTTACAGTCATTAGCTCCGACGAACAGGAACTCAGATATTTAGGGCTTAAGGTGTGAGGACCTCACTGTAATTGCTCAAACCATCATTTTTCTTTTCCCAAATGAATTACATTTTTGAGGGCTTAAACACGCATGAAAACTCATGAAACTTTGCACACGCATCAGAAGTGGTGAAAACATACATCTGATATGGGTTTCAGAATTAGGTGTGGCAAAATGGTTCGATAGCGCCACCTACAAAATTTAAATTAAGCGTCATTCGTGCTACGTTTCATGTATGAGTATGAAAATTCGGTAGACGCATTCAACAGCCCAATACCTACCAAAAAGATCCAAGGCGCCAATTCTGAAAAACCAACAGGAAGTGAGATATTTTGAATTTTCTTTGGTAAATTGGTGCAGTTTTTGCCATTGCCAGACGTTGTACTTTAACAAACTCCTCCTAGAGATTGAATCATATCAACATCGTATTTGCACAGTCTAATCTAAAGGCCTTTGTGGCGTTAAATTGGGAAGATCTTGAGTTTTCCCTGAAGGGTGTGTCCGTGGCGGCCTCATAAATGTTGATGTTTCGCCATGACACAGGAATTTGTTGTACCTCAGGCATACAATGTCCGATCTGCCTCAAACTTCACATGTTTGACAAGAGGCCTGAGGACATCTACATTCCAATATTCAGTCAAAGTTATAGCGCCACCAACTGGCAGCAGGATGTGTCACTTTTTGAAAATGTTTTGAATCACTGTCTTACTTTCACCCGATTTACTTCAAACTTCATCAGTATAATGTGAAAACATGACAGATATAGACATACGAATGGATTCCTGATATTTTATATACTGTTGCTATGGCAAAGTGTCAGTTTAATTATCTTTTTGGGTGTTTTTGAGACTTAGCATGCTTGAAATTGTGTGTGTGTGTGTGTGTGTGTGTGTGTGTGTGTGTGTGTGTGTGTGTGTGTGTGTGTGTGTGTGTGTGTGTGTGTGTGTGTGTGTGTGTGTGTGTGTGTGTGTGTGTGTGTGTGTGTGTGTGTGTGTGTGTGTTTTCTATACATGGGCTTTACAGAAGGTCATTTGCTGTTTTTGAAAAGACACATGTCTTAAAATTAATTATTTACTGATAAAAATCTAATTGATTTAAAAAGTAAATTTCACATGATTTTCTAGTTTATAAGTTGTCTGGGTATCACCAGACAAAGCTCAATTTAAGATTGGTCAATGAGCATTATTTAATTGACTCTGTATGCAAATGGATGGTCAACAAAACAGACTACTAAACTCGCCAATAGCGTGCCAGGTGAATAAGTTAGTCTGTGATTTGTTCCCGCAAAAGTGTAACAGAAGCAGTAGAAATGAATGTACAGGTTTTCAGACTGTGTTGCAGGGCGAAGTCAAATCGCTGGCAGATCAGGCAGGGTTTACCCAGTCAGTCTAAGTAAATTTTATAATAAAGTTTATAATAAACTTCCATAAAATTTAGACGCGCATCTTACTCTTACCTGACACTAATATTAAAATCATTGCTGCAGTTTCTGTGATTTGGCTCCAATTGGTAATTTTGTAATTAACATTTTTTATTGGATGCTACAAATATTGAAATGAAAGCATGCTTAATTGCATAAGATTGTAAATAGCTAAGGTAGGTCAAAAACACATGAAGAGAAGTGTTAGGATAATACAATATCACCATTCGGACGGTATTCTGCGCTCATTTAAAATTGATGTGACATCATCTGACATAAAATTGATTAATTAAATTTAATTGATCTCATAGATGTGGCTGTTGTGGTTCGTAGTCATAGCAGCACCAACTGCTACAGTTAATGTGGTGAATCCAACGTCATTTGTAGGGCACTAACAATATAGTTTTATATAATTAGTTTAATAATTGTGTTAATAAAATAAAAAGACCATGAATTAAATACTGGCCTTCAGGACTTACAAAATTTTGAGCTGCAAAAGATAACTTTGCACATATTTGAAAATTACCTATTATATCATATTACATTAGAATTCATCTATATTTAAATTACATCATGGGTGTGGCTTGTGGTCACAGCGGCACCAGCTGCTGCGGTAAATGTGGCATATTTGAGCGATTTTAAAATACTCCAGCGATTTTAAAAAATCCTGTTTAAATGCATATTGCCTGTCTTGCACAATTTGCCTGAAGCCACCGGGGTGGCGGTGCCACCGGCTTGGGCCCGTCATCGCTGCTCGCAGCTTTAATATTATTTATTTTTCTTAAGAGAAAAAGAACTTCAAATGCACACAAATCTAACACCGCAAACTGTAAAGGGTATTTTAGTTTTACAATAACTGTAAAGAATATAAAAAATTATCAGAAAATAATCTTTTTACAACAAAACAAGTGAAAAATCAACCATCTAGTCATTAATATTATTATTAGTTGTAGTAGAGACGTATTATTATTACATAGAGACGTAGCTAAATCTACTGTAAGCTACAACAGTAGCCTAATATATTCTGTCTATTTCTTTCTGTTAAACCAACCTTTTTATTTTAAAGGGTTACCGTGAAGCCCTTTACGTGTCTGTGTTCATGATAATATAGTTTTATCAAATGAAACGGAAAATTCTCATGAAGTCACGGTTTATATATATATCATTTTATAGTGACACTCGGCAGAGACTACAAAGACAGCGAGGGTGTGCGTGTCACCCCCCACTAGAGACCCAGAATTTGCAGGAGTTATTTAAATAGTATTTTGCTGTTTAATACTCACAGACATTAGTAAATACTTGGCTACAGTTTGGAGACTTGCGCTTACATTAACACGGAAGCGACTGAACGCAGCTGCGGGTACCGAATATACCGAGTTGGTACCACCGGTACTACAGGTATGCTGGTATCGTCACATTTTTAAGATTTCCGTATCAACTTGGTTCCGAAGTACCAGGATTTGTGACATCCGTTTTACTGGCTGATTGGTCCAGTCTGAAATACTGCTAAACAGCAGACATACTGCTAAAACGTTTTCACTTCTTCTTCGCTGTTCTAAACAGTGGTTGATCTGTGGCAACACAGCACAGCTTCATGTGTTTGCAATGCATTCTGAGCAGTGAAGAAGAACCGTGCAGCAGTTAGGCATAGCTAGCGGTCATAATTAATATGGGTCTTCTTGTTTTACGAAAATGATGACCAAGTGTTGAGGTGTCCATGAGAAAGACACCCAATCCCAGCTGCTCCCGACGATACTTAGCTGGTCCGACGCAGAAGTATAAATCAGCCTTTTGGCATCATAAGCCTTGGTAGATGGTCAAAGCATTCTCGAGTATAAATATGCAGCTATAATGCATGATTTGGAATCAATATTTCATGTCGATATACAATGCTACATACTGTTAAAATGATATCTTCTTTGTAAGACTGACGAATCTTTAGAACAGTGGCAAGGAAAACCATTTACCGTGCTGTGAGAGCCGGGAGGATTTCCGTTGTGTTGTGGCTTGAGTTCATTGTGTTGTGGCTTGATTTTGTTGTGTTGTACATTAATTTCATTTTGTTGTGAATGTTATGCACTACTGGGCCACCGTACATACTGCTGAATCACACATGATATTGTTTATAGCTCCTTCAAACACTGAAGCCTTTGCTAGTCTAAATGTAATTAGCAAGAGCAGTTTCTTTTTCAGTTATTTGTTCCACCATTTAAATTTTGGCACATTAGCCAGCAGGAAGGAATTACAGAGAAGACTTTTTTTTGTCAAAGATAAGTGCAGAAACGGAAGCTTTCTTCATGGTTTGTAAACAGCAGGAGCCATTGTTAAAGAGGCTATTGAAGTCGTACTCACGGAGAGCAAACATTGGCTTGTGTTCAGAGGTAAAGCAGAGGACACAAGGTAACAGGCTTTGAGCTCAGGTGGGACCTGAGACAAGACGGAAGAGAGTGACAGCAAGGGGGGAAAGGGGAGGAAATTAACAAGATCCTCTTTGGGTGCTTTTGCATAAGTAGACCGTATAAAGAGTTGGTCAGCATCACCTAGCAGTTGTATTTCTATGGAGCATGGTTTTGTCATTACTGGCCACTTTCGAAGACTTCTCAACAGCCCCACGAGGCCCAGCCTCACATGACACTGATGAATGGCCTGCCATGCCACTCGCCTGTGTAATTTGTTTTTTAATCATTTCAAGTTGCTGGTAGGGGACAGAAAGAAAAGTCGCATGCATCTTGTCACCAGACTGATATGTTGGTTACCACTGACATTAAACCGTGTTTTTGAAGTATTTACCAAGGTTTATTTTTGTTATCTTAGAGTGAGCTAATGCCCAATAAAAATGATATGTATATTATTTAGGGTACAGCAGGACTAAAGGCATGCCATAGGAAAAGTGTACTTCAATAGTGTATGATTCCAGAAAAAATAGGCCTATGTTTGAATTGAATATTAATGGAGCAACAGATTTTGTGTGAAAATAAATAATTAAAGTGGTATATTTTGTTTAAAAAACCTATAAATGTATAAGATGGTGAGGGGTGTCATTTACCTCGCCATTATAGGGCAAACGGTACACAGTACTGATACGAAGTACAGTTTACTCTAGCTAAAATATGTTTTTAATAATGTCTAAGTTAATCCTTGTTCATAACAATCACTTTAGCAAATGTTGTACTTTTTTCTGTTTATTTTGATAAATAAATAAAAAATTGTTCAATACATTTTCTGTCATTAAAATATGTTAATATAGAAATATATATATTTTAAAATATAGAGACAAATTTGTTTTTGTTTTTTAAAGTATAGATTCGGAAAGCATTGAAGGAGATTCAATAACAATTTAATATAAATGTACAATAGTAACAATACATTATATTTTATTATGTGATATGATTAATATCATATTTTTAAATACAGCTCTGGAAAAAATTAAGAGACCACTTAACAATAAAAAATCTATGTCAAGTTGTCTCTTAATTTTTTCCAGAGGTGTATGATGGATTCATTATAAATGATGGTGATTATCTCTAAGGCGAACTCCCAATTTAATATATGATATTTGCCAATAGTTTAATTACCTTGAAAAAAAAGGTAATTGAAATATCTTGAAATTCTTTTAAGACATTTTTCTCAAAATATAATATGATTCTAATTTGCTACTTAAATCTACAACAGTAAGCGCAGAATCAACTTTGCGCTGCTGCACGTGATCACGTTAAGGATCAGCCAAATTTCCACGTGCATCATGTGTCAGAACGGGACACGGACTCAGTCTGCAGGCACCAAAATACAGTTTATTGAAAAAACAGGAACAACCCAAACGGGCTAACAATAGTCCAGATAGATACAGCAGAACAGAGGAGTCACAAGTCTTATCAAAATCTGGACAGGGCCAGACAAAAAATCCAAAAAAAAAGGCAACACAAGAGTCAATAGCAGAGCCTTCTGCCGAAGAATATTAGGACTATCAACCAGGCGGAGAAGCGCAGCACGAGGCACAGAGTAGGCAGGGCTGGCGGCGCTCAGATGGCACGTGAAGCAGGGCAGCAAAGGAGATCTGTGGGCAGCGTTAGAGAGCGAGACCAGGGCCAGATGCAGAGGGAATCCACCTAAAGAAAACAGAAGCGTAGCAGAAAAAAACAAAACTAAAAGAAAAAGATCCAAAGGCAAACAGTCCTTAAAGCTTGGTCTCACAAAGACAGGACAGAAATCCAGATTCAGAGAATACCAGACTACCAGACAACCAGACTAGAGGAGTGCTTGCACAGCCACACCAAACAACGAACTGGCACAAGACAACACACAAGAGGGACTTAAATAGGAGATCTAATAGGTACAGCACAGGTGGAAAGAGTGAAACAATAACGAGGTAATGAGTGGAATAACAAGGGGGTGGGACCAGACACCACAGTGACAGCAAAGCACAAGGTGACTAAAAGCAAGCCCAAGTGCTCCAAAACACAAACACATGACAGAGACAGGACAGATCAGCCCAGGGTCATGACAGTACCCCTCCCCCTAGGAGCGCCCCCAGGCGCCCCAGGGAGAGGCCCACCACGCTTCCGGTAGAAGTCCTCGACCAATGACCGGTCCAGAATATCCCGAGCCGGAATCCAACTCCTCTCCTCCGGGCCGTATCCCTCCCAGTCCACAAGATATTGAAAACCCCGACCTCGACGTCTGACATCCAGCAATCTTCTGACAGTGAAGACTGGGGAACCATCCACTAGACGAGGGGAGGGAGGGATAGAAACAGATGGGTTAAGGCGAGAACGAAACACAGGTTTAACCCGAGAAACATGAAAGACTGGGTGTACCCGACCAAGTGTAGGAGGTAACTTGAGCCTAACTGCCACCGGACTCAACACTTTGGTGATCTGGTATGGCCCAATGAACCTGGGGGCTAACTTGCGAGAGGCCACCCGGAGAGGTAGGTCCTTGGTAGACAGCCATACCTTCTGACCACACACATAGCGGGGAGCAGGAGTCCGGTGACGGTCGGCCGCTGCCTTAGTTCGTCTGGAAGCCCGGGCCAAGGCCTCCTCAGCCTTCCTCCAGGTGCGGCGACACCGCCGGATGAAGGCTAAGGCAGACGGAACAGCAGCATCGGGCTCCTGTGAAGGAAACAAAGGGGGTTGAAAGCCAATGGAACATTGGAATGGGGACATACCTGTGGCTGCCACCGGCAAGGAATTGTGGGCGTACTCGATCCAGGATAACTGTTGACTCCAAGAGCTCGGATTCTGGGATGTCAGGCAGCGGAGCGCTTGTTCCAGATCCTGGTTTGCCCGCTCGGACTGCCCATTGGTCTGCGGATGAAAACCTGACGACAGACTCGTAGAGGCCCCGATCTGCCGACAGAACTCCTTCCAGAACCGGGAGACAAACTGTGGCCCCCTATCGGAAACCACGTCTACAGGAAGACCGTGAATCCGGAAGACGTGATCAACCACCACTTGAGCAGTCTCCCTGGCTGAGGGCAATTTGGGAAGGGGAATGAAGTGGGCTGCTTTGGAAAAGCGATCCACCACTGTCAAAACTACAGTGTTACCCTTAGATGGGGGAAGACCAGTGATAAAGTCAAGGGCTATGTGTGACCAGGGGCGGGAGGGGATGGGTAGGGGGTGAAGCAGACCAACGGGTGGCTGGTTAGAACTCTTGTTCTGGGCGCAAACCGAGCAGGCCAACACGAACTGCCTGACATCCTGGGCCATGGAAGGCCACCAGAATCGCTGGCGGATGGCGGCCAGCGATCTCCGGACTCCTGGATGACAGACTAACTTGGACGAATGTCCCCACCGGAGGACTTCAGGGCGCAACGCAGCCGGCACAAATAGCCTACCATCCGGGCACCCCCTCGGCACCTCTCTCTCTCGTATGGCCTCCTCCACACGCTTCTCGACACCCCAGGAAAGGGACCCCACCACCATCTCCTTAGGAACAATGGTATCAGCCGGTGCACCTCCCCCAGGAACCCCAAAAAGACGAGAGAGGGCATCAGGCTTGATATTCTTAGAGCCTGGCCGATACGAGAGAGTGAAGTTGAATCGGCCAAAGAAGAGTGCCCAGCGGGCCTGGCGTGAGCTCAACCTCTTGGCCGAGCGGACATACTCCAAGTTCTTATGGTCCGTCCAAACCAAGAAGGGCTGCGTCGACCCCTCCAACCAGTGACGCCACTCGCCCAGAGCCAGCCTGACCGCCAACAGCTCCCGATTCCCTATGTCATAATTCCGTTCAGCTGGGCTCAGGCGGTGAGAAAAGTAGGCACAGGGATGTACCTTCCCATCTCTAGGGGACCGCTGAGACAGGACCGCGCCTACCCCAACCTCAGAGGCATCTACCTCCACAATAAACTGCCGTTCAGGGTCTGGAAAAGAAAGAACAGGAGCTGAGATGAACCGGGACTTGAGAACATCAAAGGCCCCCTGGGCTTTCGAATTCCATCTAAACGGTACCTTGGTGGAGGTGAGAGCCGTCAAGGGTGCAGCAACCTGACTAAAGTTCCGGATGAAACGCCGATAGAAGTTGGCGAATCCCAGAAACCGCTGCAGAGCCTTGCGTGAGTCTGGAGTTGGCCACTCGGCTACGGCCCTTACCTTAGCGGGATCGGCTTTGATGCCATCCGCCGAAATGATGTAGCCCAGGAACGAAACTGACTCTGCGTGGAAAACACACTTCTCCGCTTTTACGTACAACTGGTTCTCCAACAGCCGTTGTAGCACCTGGCGAACATGCTGGGTGTGTACCTGAATGGAAGGAGAAAATATTAGAATGTCATCAAGGTACACAAAGACAAATTGGTTAACCATGTCCCTCAGCACGTCGTTGACCAGGGCCTGGAAGACAGCTGGGGCATTGGTCAGGCCAAAAGGGAGGACCCGATATTCAAAGTGTCCCGAGGGGGTGATGAACGCTGTCTTCCACTCATCCCCCTCTCGGATCCAGACCAGATGATAAGCATTACGGAGGTCCAGCTTACTGAAGACCCTGGCTCCCTGCAGTAGTTCAAAGGCAGATGACATTAAAGGCAGGGGATACCTATTCTTAACAGTTATGTCATTCAAACCTCTGTAATCAATACAAGGACGCAGGGAGCCATCCTTCTTCTTGACGAAGAAGAACCCTGCACCAGCCGGGGACGAGGAGGGACGGATGAGACCGGCATCAAGAGATTCACGAATATACTTGTCCATAGCCTCTCTTTCTGGACCAGACAGGGAATAAAGGTGACCCTTGGGCGGAGAAGTGCCTGGGAGGAGCTCGATGGCACAATCATAAGGCCGGTGAGGAGGCAAGGACATGGCTCTGGACTTGCTGAAGGCCTGCCAAAGATCATGGTATTCCACCGGGACCCCAGACAAATCAGCCGCCTCCATCTGCAAAACAGGAAACACAGAGCCAGGAGAAGAGGCAGCACCCATACAAGACGCAAGACAAGACTGGTTCCATGACAAAATAGAATTTCTGGCCCAATCCACGTGAGGTCCGTGCTGTACCAGCCATGGGTGCCCCAGAACAACTGGAGAACTTGGGGAATGCAGGAGGTACAGCTCGGTGATCTCACGGTGATTGCCAGAAACCACAAGACTTACAGGGGGTGTGACGTGAGTGATGGTGGTGATAGGAGAATCATCAAGGGAACGAACAGAGATGGGACTGGGGAGAGGAATAGCAGGAATACCCCACTGCTCTGCCATGCCACGGTCCAGGAAGTTTCCACCAGCGCCAGAGTCCACCAGGGCAGAGCAGGAGTGAACTGACCCTCTAAACTGGACCATAACAGGAAGAAGGGTGCGGGACAGAGAGGGGGAAGTGAGGGAAGCGCCCACCAGGATCCCCCTAGCTACTGATGGGCTCTGGCTTTTAACGGGCACTTGTTGGCAAAGTGCCCAGCTTTTCCACAATAGAGGCAAAGACCCCGGGTGAGACGGTCTTGTTTCTGCTGGGGAGTGAGATGCAGGCGCCCCAACTGCATGGGTTCAGGATCAGCTGATATAGGTGAAGGCAAAACCGAATTGGTTTCAGTGGGAAATTCTCCCCCCCTCCAGGGGAGGCGGCCAATCAAACGTCGGTGTCGGAGGCGAAGGCGACTCTCCACTCGGAGAGCCAAGTCAACCAGAGTGTCGAAGTCTTGTGGAAGCTCCTGGGTGGCGATTTCATCCTGGATCTCCTCATTGAGTCCAGCACGGAACATAGCTCTACACGACCCCTCGTTCCAGTCACATGAGGCCGCTAATGTCTTGAACTCGATAGCAAACTCGGTCACAGAATGGTCTCCTTGACGAAGTCGTGCCAGCTGAGCCGCCGCCTCCTCACCCCGAGCTGACCGGTCAAACAGCTTCACCATCTCTTGACGGAACTTCTCAAACGAAGAGCAAAAGGGAGCTTGAGCCTCCCAAACTGACGTACCCCAGTCGCGAGCCCTTCCTGTCAGCAGTGTTAAGACATACGCAACCTTGGTCTGTTCCATGACATGACGGGGCTGCAGGGCAAACACCAGTGAACATTGGGACAGGAATGCTCTACAAGAATTAGGGTTACCATCATAGGGTGGCGGGTTGTTTGCATGAGGCTCTGGCTCCTGGCGGAGAGAAGAGAGGTTGTCAGGGTCTTCTGCTCTGCTAGCTGTCTCTCTGCGAAGCTCCTGGAGCTGGACATTCAGGTCAGCCAACTGGGAACCTAGAAACTCCACCTCCCGAGATGTGGTCGTTAGCTGAGAGGCATGCTGGCCTAAGAGAATGCCTTGCTGAGTGACTGCTGATCGAAGAGGATCTGGGCCCGCTGAGTCCATCCTTGGCCAGTTCGTTCTGTCAGAACGGGACACGGACTCAGTCTGCAGGCACCAAAATACAGTTTATTGAAAAAACAGGAACAACCCAAACGGGCTAACAATAGTCCAGATAGATACAGCAGAACAGAGGAGTCACAAGTCTTATCAAAATCTGGACAGGGCCAGACAAAAAATCCAAAAAAAAAAGGCAACACAAGAGTCAATAGCAGAGCCTTCTGCCGAAGAATATTAGGACTATCAACCAGGCGGAGAAGCGCAGCACGAGGCACAGAGTAGGCAGGGCTGGCGGCGCTCAGATGGCACGTGAAGCAGGGCAGCAAAGGAGATCTGTGGGCAGCGTTAGAGAGCGAGACCAGGGCCAGATGCAGAGGGAATCCACCTAAAGAAAACAGAAGCGTAGCAGAAAAAAACAAAACTAAAAGAAAAAGATCCAAAGGCAAACAGTCCTTAAAGCTTGGTCTCACAAAGACAGGACAGAAATCCAGATTCAGAGAATACCAGACTACCAGACTACCAGACTAGAGGAGTGCTTGCACAGCCACACCAAACAACGAACTGGCACAAGACAACACACAAGAGGGACTTAAATAGGAGATCTAATAGGTACAGCACAGGTGGAAAGAGTGAAACAATAACGAGGTAATGAGTGGAATAACAAGGGGGTGGGACCAGACACCACAGTGACAGCAAAGCACAAGGTGACTAAAAGCAAGCCCAAGTGCTCCAAAACACAAACACATGACAGAGACAGGACAGATCAGCCCAGGGTCATGACATCATGAGTAGCAATTGTTTTGTAAAGTGCAAAAAAAAAAAAAAAAGTGCCATCTAGTGGGTTCAGTGGAAAACAGAGTCAAAGGCGCCTTTTCACCCATCATGCCTTTACCCCCATTATTCCATGGTTCCCAGTTCAGCGTAATTACAATTGGCGAGCTCTCGATTTGGATACATTTTATTTTAGGTCAAATGTTGAATTTTCTTGCATATGATAGAAATCCACTCTCTGCTAATGTGTTTTAGACTGAAGTTTTCTGTGTTTGATTCATTACAAAGTACTTCCTCAGAGTTTGTGATTCAAACTAAACCATTTGTGCTACATGTTTTTGATTCCCAAAAAATAAATGGCTCATAGAAATGGTTTTTGATTTGCTACAAAGTTCTATTTCAGTTGTTAGTTTCAGGAATCAGGCTTCACGCAATGCATTTAATCTATATATTCTATATATACATTTAGCTATTATCTTTACTCTTGTCTGTTCTCAAATGTGTCAGTTAAACCAATAGGTAAATGCAGCGAACTCTCCTGACAAATTTTGCAAAGACCAAATGTCCCCACAAGAATAGTACAACTTTAAATTACTTACTAACAGCCTATGATAAAAATGGCACAATAAAATGACTCAATAATGTCTTCATAAGAATCTGAAAATGAAAAAACAGCTTTGTAAAGGTTAGGCGATAAAATGCAATTAGCTCAATTTAAAAACAATAGAAGTTAATGGATGGAACGGATCATAATATAAAACAAAAACGTGTTGCTGTATGAATGTGTGTGTGTGTGTGTGTGTGTGTGTGTGTGTGTGTGTGTGTGTGTGTGTGTGTGTGTGTGTGTGTGTGTGTGTGTGTGTGTGTGTGTGTGTGTGTGTGTGTGTGTGTGTGTGTGTGTGTGTGTGTGTGTGTGTGTGTGTGTGTGTGCGTGTGCTGTATGTGTGTGACCATCTGCCATTCTTCATTTATTCATGCACTGTGATCTCCCTCTGCATAAAACAGCCTCATTTTGGAGTGTCCTTTCCACTGAGTGCTGACTGGCCTTTTATGTGCTGTCTACATTTTTGTATGTGTATGTGTGTGTGAAAGAGAGAGAGAGAGAATTATGCAGGGTCAGTGGTAAGCCTGCTGGGGTCTCCTCATAGTCAGATCTCCTCACAGTAGCTGATAGAGAGGAAATGAAAAAAGACAGACCGGACCAGGGCAGCTGACCAAGGCCGTCTACTCCCATCAGCCCGAACCGTCTACACTGTTTACCCCCTATAATTCAGCTCTGCGCCCGGCCCTGGGCAGAGGGGAGAGATGTACAGCTGACCTGGTAAAGAGGCATAATCAGCTGTTCCGCAGCATTAGCTTCCTCCACTCTTGCCATCAGGAAGCAGCCACTTTCTCTTCCCAGCTTGCTTGCTAGTTCTTTCCTCAGTGTGTGTTTGTATGTGCCCTATTCACTTTGGATGCACATGTAAGGTGGTCCACGCAAGAGCCCTCAGAGACTAATGAGCAATTATGCTCGTCATTTGGCCATCATTAAATGGATTGCATGGAGATGTGCACAGGCCTCAAGGGACAAATGAATTCCTTTTTTACAAATCTATCTTTACCAGATTTGGCTGATAAGGGCTTATGAGATAGACCTTGTGCTCCTGCAAACATTAATTCAGCAAACCAGCTGCAGGGAAGGGACTCGTAGAGGAGAAGGTCATGAATAATCAAGAAACAATCGCTCAGTTCATATAATGGCACCGTCTGAATTAGCTGTGATCGCGCAATCACCAGAAAAACTTTCCATTTACCGTGAAGCACCGCGAGGAGCACCTCTGTATTATGATACGGCGTGTTGAGCACCCTACCAATCTGTCCTGCTGATGAGAGTGGATGTAAATACAGCTATATGGGGAAAGAGAAGTAATAGGGCTGGATAGATTTCCAAAAGCATGTGAAGACCTGCTCTTTAAAGGGATAGTCCAAACAAAAATGACCATTTGTTTACTCAAGTAGGTCTAAACCTGTGTGCAAGGCTATAGCCAGCTATGCGGTCACTGAGGTCAGGACGCTTCCAAGGTGTATGTAATAAAGGTTGTAAAATAATTGGCTAATATTAGTATTAACGCTACTTTATTGCTGCAAGGAAACTGCACAGCACCCATCTGAGCTGCCCCAGTGGTCTTGTCACTGCTCGTCAATGGCAAAATATTTGAGTTGGCCAATCAAATCTAAGTAGGTGGTATTTATTTATGTTCACATACGCCGCTGAGCGCAAATTCCAGACGCTTCAGTTAACGGTCAAGATAAGTGCAAGTAGCTAAACTAAACATTTCATGTTTGACCGTTTTAGGATGGAAATCCTAAAACTGGAAATGTTTTAGGATGGAAATGTTAAACGACTGACAAAAATAATCTGATAAATTGATTTACCTAGTGTTCATAGCCTTCCGTAAATTTGTCTTTAAGCTAAGTATCAATTGACCTTATGTTTAGTTTCTTCACTGGACCCTGTTGCCTTTCATTGTATCAAGCTGTAACGTTATTCAAAATCTCTTTTTTACATCTGACCTATTCCTTTATGATGAGGATTTATGTTTTGTGGTAGCCATTTTGCTGTGAAACAAGGTTGAGGGTTTCACATTGTACAGTGTGTGTAAGTGGCATATTTATTTTGACAGCCATGTAAGCACACTGCCCGCGTGAGCAGTGCCTATTTTTGCCATCTGCAGAAGTGCTGAAGTGAATTTTTCATTGCATCCACGGTATACATTTTATCTGTTTCTTTTTTTGCGGAGCAACATAATAAATGGGCTAAACTACTCACCCATTGTTTGAGAAAAAGACATCTTTTGTGCTTACACATGCTGTCACGGGCACACAAAAACTATTCAGTAAATCTGACTCAATCCAGACTATTTAAGAAGCTTATAGTTGCACTGGGATTTGGGTTCGGTTCTGTGTAGATTAATTACCATTTGAATGTAAATATGAGCCCCTTCCTCATGTATTATTAGATTTCATTATGATGAAGTTTGTAATAATTCTCAATAGCCAACTCCTGATAACACTTTGTATAATTTACAGCTGTTATCAAACATAGTGAAGAATTTTTTATTTATTTTTTTCTGTTTAAAGCCAAAGTTATGTAGCAGAAACACAGCATTCAGCAGCTATTTGAAACGGGCCTGACTCTCTCTCTCTCTCTCTCTCTCTCTCTCTCTCTCTCTCTCTCTCTCTCTCTCTCTCTCTCTCTCTCTCTCTCTCTCTCTCTCTCTCTCTCTCTCTCTCTCTCTCTCTCCACTTCTACTCCTCCGTCATGAATTCCATCAAAGTGATTTGTTCTCCTTAGTTCCAAACTACTTGGCTGGATTAAATAAATCACATCAGCTTAGCTGCTGGGGGGATCTGATGTCATTTGAAGGTTGTGTGAATGGGAGATCGCCGCTGATTCTCATCAGGGCTCCGTATGCGCTGCCTCGCGACATATTATGGCCGTCGTCAGCTGCCACTCTGTTTCTCTTTCTCCTTCTCTGGCTGCCCTCTGTTTGTTTTGTTCTTCGTGTTTAATTTCCCTGCCACACGGTCCTGATGTGCCCTGTCAGATATGTCATCATCACCACAGTGCTTCAAGCAGGGATCAGAGCAGAATCATACATACAGGCACAAGCAGGGTGGCCCAGCCATTGACTGCTGAGGATATTGGGCTGATCATTCACATATTCATTCATGTATTATTACCATATTATCTATTTTTGCTAAGATCACTTTGCTTTGCATAGTCTGGCCCTTCAACACGTCTTGCTTGCGTTGCTCTCCTCCATCTACACCGACGGCTTCCTTTTAAGACAGCATCATAATTCAACCTCACATTGAATTGATTTTATTTGTCTTTACACCAGGGGTGTCCAATCCTGCTCCTGGACTGTCCTGCAGAGTTTAGCTCCAACCCCAATGAAACAAGCTAATTAAGGTCTTACTAGGCATATTAGAAACTTCCAGCAGGTAAACTCTGCAGGACAGGGGCCCTCCAGGACCGAGTTTGGACACCCCTGCTCTACATTCTAAACAAAAATGGTGCTAAATAGCACTAATTGTGGTTCATTGGCATGTAATCATAGGGGAACCACTTCAAGTGCTATATAGCACCTATCTTTATATGTGGCACCATACAACCACCCCATTCTCCTCCTTCCCACTCTCATGTGTTTGCTATGAATGGGAATTTACTACAATGGCAAAAGCTGTTTTTAATCCCTTTTATGCTTTTCTGAGGTCAAAATGTCTTGTGTGGAGGCCCTGGAATATTTCCTTATGGTGGACCTTGGGGGCAAAATGTATTTCCTGAAGATATCGGGTTCTCAATACTGTATTTTGTTCCTGTACACTGTACAAATGTGTTTTTTTTTTATCATTTCTCCAACTAAACTAAGAGTTAGAGAACCTTTAAAGAACTATGCAGGGGCTTAACTGTTTTTTTTTTGTATGGCATTGGTGCTATTAGCACCTTAACCACCTCAAAGAACCACTGAAGAACCACATTGTGTGTATGTGTGTGTGTGTGTGTGGGGGGGGGGTACATATGTCATATGTGTATGGCATATGTATTACAAGGAGAGAGTGAAATATGAGGACATTGGCCATGTCCCCACTTTTCAAAATGCTCATAAATCATACAGGATGAGTTTTTTTTTTTAGAAAGTAAAAAGGCAGAATGTTTCCTGTAGGTTTGGGTAGGGTAGGTTTAGGGGCCGGGGCAGTGTAGGGGAATAGAAAATACGGTTTGTACGGTTTAAAAACCAATACGCCTATGGAATTATCCCATATGTCACAAAAACAAGTGTGTGTGTGTGTGTGTGTGTGTGTGTGTGTGTGTGTGTGTGTGTGTGTGTGTGTGTGTGTGTGTGTGTGTGTGTGTGTGTGTGTGTGTGTGTGTGTGTGTGTGTGTGTGTGTGTGTGTGTGTGTGTGTGTGTGTGTGTGTGCCTGTTGTAGTTGAAGCTGGATAACAAAATTCAAATATAACTCATTATTGAGTTCTGTCTTTCATTCTGTCTATTGTTTTAAATATCATTTTGTCCCTTTTTATAGTTCTGTCATTCTATCCTTTCCGTAACCATTCATCCTTTCCTATTCACTGAACTCATTTACCACCAACTTAGCTCATGAGTATCAAGATCAACTCATCTATATCCAAATTCCACCCTCTTGGACTTCCCCACATGACATGGTGGAACGATGCTCAAACACACAAAGAGTGATCAGGTCCACAACACAGGGATCCATAACATCTGAGCAAAGCCGTTTGCCCTGACTTATGGAAGCCAGTGTCTGTATCATGCTTGTCAATACACAAAAATCATTATTCAGGCGCGAGGACCTCTCATGGTTTCTGCCTCTCTGTTTAGATGTAAAGCTTAGCAGTCAATAGTGTGTGTAATGAAAGAAACGCTGTAATAGTATGTGATCAGAAAGACTGTAAATGTTCCTGATATTTGCAGCTGTCTTGCCTTTTAAGCATGCATGCTTATGAGTAATGCTGTAATATTAGGCGACCGTTAAGCATTTCTTCGCAACATGTACTATTGCAGTCATTTCCGTCCACAGATCCAATAGCCATATCGAAATGTTTGCAAAAAAATATTAATTTGGTTTAGTGGCAAACTCCATTGGCTCTGCTTAACTTTACGTTACATGTCTAAAGCCTTGTTGCATATTGATTTGTTTCTGTCAGCTTGATTGAAGTCTTACTTCCTCTGCGGCCTTGATTACTCCCTGTTGACAAATGTATTGAGCTGATAGTGCTCGCTGAAAGTTCCTGCCGTTGCCCATGATGCACAGATAAGTGCGGTCTACATTCATTCGTCCCAGAATTTTTTTTTTGTATATGTCCCTCAGGCAATAAGCAAATGATTTACAACTCCCCTGTTTTATAATTACGTAAAGTGTTCGAGACACCTCCTTATCCACGTAGCACTAATTACACAATTGGGGGATTCATCTCAGTGAAAGTACGGAAAGATCAATCTTTTATTTTTCAGCTATGAAAAACACGAAGCAGTGCCCGATCTTTGGCACCTGCTATATTGAGTTCATTAGATGAAAGCAATGCCAGTGCCCGCTTTCTCCCATCAATGATTGAGAGTTTGCTTGATTCACTCTGCATGTCCAGTCTTGCCTCAGACTATCTGTAATCAGGATAAATGGATCTGAAATTATATTCCATTACTCTGAAATTATCAATTAGCTGTACTCAGGCTGTCATATTGCCTAGTTTTCTTTTATTATCACACAGCTCTTTGAAATACTTGATTCTGATTGGTCATGCGTTCCATTATGCAGTCAAATATGTTTTGTGTAATTACTGTATTTCTGCTATTTTGATGTCTTCCGTAACTCTGTCATCTCTGAATTATCCTATGAACAAGTAGGCGAAACCTTGTGACACAGTTGGAGTTGAAATGGAGTTGCATTATGGCAGCATATGTTAGACTGCAGATATGTAATATGTATAAATTAAGTTAGTTGCGGTGTTCGTGTTGTTGCTAGGCGAATTATTATGGACAGTACACATTCTATGTTAATGTTATAAATCTTAAAAAATATAAACAGGATGTTAAATTCTTTTATATACATTTATTTATGGTACTGCTGTATTAATTTATGGCAAGTAGCCGTGTTGTAAGTGGCATAATGTACAGGCATTATTGTTACTGCACAATCATTTAAAGGGTATTTAACACACACAGTTTCTGCCAATCTCATGTTAAACTTGAGTTAGTACTGCATCTTTCATATCTCAGAAGAGACTTTAGTTTTAAAATATTTATAAAAGACCGATTTGTTCCAAAAACAGCCGAGCTCATGGAGGCGTGCAGTGGGCAGAGCCCACTAAGAGTCCCGAACACACACAAACACACAAAGTACATCATGGGATTATCCCTGGATAACTTTGGATGCACTATACGTCTGTGTTGTTTACGTTACCTGCAGTTATGCGCCTATTGTCAACAAAACAGACATTTGATGCAGTTTCACTTCACTCTGGCAGTTGTGACCAGGTTTCGCCTCGTGACCGGAAACAAATAAACACTTGCAGAACTCCATTGCTGCACTGGGAAAAACTGCATCCACTGTTTCCTTAACGCTGGGTTATTTGGGAAGCTGAACAAGGTTATCTTTCTCTCACAAATAAAAACACGCTTATTTAGTGACATTGTTGATTTTGTGATCTAAAAACAAAATGACAGCACTGCCGACGGATTCTGTAACCCAGCAAAGCTTGTTTATGGGCTCGCTCCCGTACTAAGAAAATACTTTCCGAAATTTAGTTTTTGGCACAGAAATACTCTTTTTTTTTTTTTTATAATGTTTATTTACTTTAACATTGTAAATAAATCAGAATGCATTATTTAATTTAAATTTTATTTTGTTAGATTTGCTTCACATTATCAAGTGAATATTTTTTATCTGATGATCCACAAAAAAAAAAAATATTTGGCACAAAAAAAATATATATTTTATTTTTACACACACAAAAAAAAGCACATTGATTTCATACATGACCAAATAAAAAATATAATGAATATCAAACATAAATTCACAGTCAACACAATGTGAGTGTGTCAGAGTCAAGTGTTGTAAAATAAAAAAATGAGCTCTTCAGAAATCTCAGAGTCTGTCTGCTCTTCAGTAGTGAGAGCTTCATGTCTTTGTCATAGTGATCGTGAGAGAAAGAGCTGTTCTGTCCAGTTGTGATTTAATCTCAGGTGTTGGACAGCATGCAAGACAGACCATTATTTCTGATGAAAGGTGAGGAGAATCGGGTCCAGGAGAGATTTGGAGATAACAGCTTGGGATCAATCACCGATCCCTGGGGAACCCCTGAACAGGTTGGCTAGTGTTTTCATACAGTAAATGGCCAGTATAGCATATTCACTACACTGTGGGGAGAGACAACACTAATAATTGGACGCTGTTGTTTTCACACGAAACTCAGAAGTAGAATAATTAGCTTTTCTGTTGTCGTTTCCACCAGTTGTATTTGCATAACTTCATGTGTTCCATCTTTTTTTGTAACACCTAAATATCACTGTCAGTTTCACTCCATTGTTCACATGGAACATCTGTCATCAGATTCGTTTTCGTTTAATAAACGCAGGGAAAGTGTAAAATAACCAGCTTGTGCTACTTGAGCTGTCCGCTATGCTGAACGTCAGCTCTGTTGTCGAGTGGAAGCTTGTTTGACAAAGAGACATATGCCAGAACCAGACTTTATTGCTTCAAGACACAATCTATCATGATGGAATGGCATAAAGCCAGTGGTTTACTCAAGATATAGGTTATACAATGCGGTTTGCACTCTGAAACTTGATTTGTAATCTGAGTACAAAGTCAACACATTGGAGGACAGAGTTGGATTTCTGCCAATTTTCTCTGTGTGTTGTATACTTTGTAAAACTGCATAAAAAATAGTTGCCTTTCATTTGGCAAATTACCTATAGGGCTACAAAACTTATTTTAAAAAAAAAAGGATCTCTGTATTGAATATCCTCTGTTTGACATACATGCACACTCAAGCTCGTTCAATAATGTCTGCATTAATTAGTTGCAGTAGTTCATCGAAAAATGAAAGTTCTATCAATTACTCATTCTCATCTCAGATTTCATTAAAGATGCAGTATGTAATATGAACAGCTAGTGGCTGAACTGCAATCCAAATTCATAATATTGGAGAGAGTTTGCCCCGCCCCCTTTTCCTCAGACTTGACGCTCATGTGAGTTGCCAGATTGAGGACATGCAACAGGAACGAGCGCAGTTGACAATGGAAGGCCATGAAATTTGAGTTGATTTATTCACAATATAATATTCCTCTAGTCAAAGACATTTTTAGATGGATGCCAGTTCTCTTAGGTCAGAATCTGCAATCTCTGACTCGTTTGTATGTTGTCCATGGCTGTTTTTTTCTCCACTTCTATTTTAGAAGTGGAGAAAAAACTTCTGGACCCACTTTATATTAGGTGGCCTTAACTACTATGTACTAACATTGTAATTAATCATTTGATACAATGCACTTACTGTGTACCTACATGTTTTTACATTGTACTTACATTATAAAAAATACCTGCATGTAATTACATCTGTAATTAATTTCTGACGTTACATTTGTAATTACACAGTTGGCACTTCCCTTACACCTAACCTTACCCTTAAACTCACCCATATCACCACACCTGTCTCTAACTCTACCCGTATCCCACCTCAATATCAGCAAAGGTGTTTTGCAATAAAATATGGGCACAGTAAGTACATTGTACTTATTTTTTGATGTAAGTACATAGTACTTAAGGCCACCTAATATAAAGTGGGGCCAAACTTCTATTTCACTTCTATTCTATATTTTCTAATTTCTTCTATTTCTAGTTTTTTTTCTCTTCTATTTTTCTCCAAATAGAAAACCCAGAGTGTTGAAATATTATTGGGTAAATAGGCAGGATCACGGAGTCCAAAACAAAAAGTACATGGGTTTGGAACGATATGAGAGTAATTGATGACAGAATTTTCATTTTTAGGTGAACTAGTCCATTAAATTTAAAAGGATGAAAAAGGATTTGAATTCCTAATATTTAAGCAGGATTTACACTTCAAACAAGTTCCACAAGTCACATTAACACATTATGAGTTTATTTCAAGTGTTTAAAACAAGATATTGTCATGTTTTGGATCATGTACTTTTTAGCAGCTCACTCTCATGGAACTGGCACAGACTCGACTAATTTATAACGATTATTTTCATTACCGGTCGATTAGTTGTTGCAGACATGCGAGAGAGATTACGTCATCTGACTTTGGAAAGTTCAAAATTGTTGGTGGGCTGGTGATTGACAGAGAATGGCTTGGCCTCTAAAGATTGATAAGAAAATGCCAAGGGCTAACTAAAGTGATAAAACCAGGTTCATTTCTGTCAACTCAGACAGATCACCTTCCCTCACAAACCTTGCGGCCTTCTCTCATTTCTTTCCGCGCACACACACATATACACACTCATTTGCACAAAGGTATGCATCCATTTTTCAGAGTGCTGACATATTATAAGTGGTTATGCATTCTGTTATCATACCTCAGAGCTTTTCCATGCCATCAGAGGTCATTCATTTGTTATTTGTGAATAATTTAAAGCGCAAATGCTATTTTATTTCCTGTTCAGTTTGGGATTTAAGGCAAGTGCAGACAGTGTTAGCAGTCATGTATGAAGTCTTTTGTGGACACTGGATTAATCAAGTGCACTAAATTAATCCGTCGACAACATATGTTTTGACTCCTGCTCTTGTGGCAAGTAGGTCTGTAATGTGAGAAATAAAAGTGAAAGCTTAAATTATATGTTCTATAATTTTGAGTTGTGAGACACGCTCCATTTGTAGAAAAAAAGCGCTTATATATAAAACAAAAACCACAACCACAAATTCTGGTAATATTATCACAAAGATATTCAAACAGTAAATGTTGTTTTGCCGCTTCAATGTGGCGTGTCAGATTGCTGTAGCCGCCTCAGTGCAAAAGGGAGCACTGTGCATGTGAATCGATTATCTCTTATGTTTTTTTTTGCTAGCACACGAAACAAAGAGGAATGTGTATTTGAGGGTATACAGTACAACTTATAGAAATGTATTATCTTTCATGTAAGTAATCGCATCAGTGTTTCAACTACCGGAAAAATGTAAATAAAACAGTATGTAACATTTACTTCCCGAAAGTCATTCAGTCACCATAACTTATTAGTCAACTCGAAAAGAACCGAAGAGAAGAGCATATTGCTAAATGTGTTGTTTGTGGATTTTTGAATAGATCTGCTAATTCTGTCCAAAATATTTGAAAATTGTTAGGAATATTTAGAAGCCATCTTCTCAAAAACAAGATTTTTATAGCATCCTCCATTTAAATAGCTTTCTCTCAAAAATGATTTAGAGTAGAAATACAAGTATTCACTTTCAAAACAGAACTTCAAAACAACAGAGAAGCTAACTGAAGTTTATTCTAAACTTTATGAATCAACCCATTCTCACTCCCAAGGCATCAAAATCCGAAGCATGGTCAAGTGCCTTCTGTGTCACAATGAAGACGTTAAAGGTACCCCCTTGGTGTCATTTTTCGTCGTGCTGGGTGCTCCATTCATTTCAAAAAGAAACCTTTGGTGTCAAATACAGACAGGGTATGGGAATATTATCCTTGTGGTGAAATGTATTTTTTGATTTATTTATTGAAATTATTTATTGGTTTATAATTTTGCCATTATGACTGGTTGGAGTGTGATTCTCAATTTAATCAGCAAGCATAATTTCATTTAAATTTATTTTATTTACGCAATATTTAGACACGTTTTAACCCAACCCCACCCCATCCCTAAACCTACCCATTTGTGTGAACATGATATAAAACACAGGATATAGCATACGACTGCATCCACGAGTTATTCAAAAAAGTTAAATAATCCAAGTTTTCCGAGGCCAAACGATTGATTTGCATGAAGAAAATCCCCAAAAGCGATCAGCATCTCCATCCGCCGTAGATCATGAACACATCAAATTTCAAATATTGCTGCCCGTTACGTGAGATTTCATAGTGAAATTGGCTCTCATATGTCTTGTGACTAATTGCGTCATTACGTCAGCATTGATTGTAAAATGTCATTGGCTCTCCTGTGTCTTGTGACCGATTGCGTCATGTTTAAGAGTCTTTTGAATTATTTGAATGAGATATGAATGAGTTCGTTCACGGGGCAGCGGGATCATCATTTCAGCGATTAAAACATCAAGATCGACTCTGTTCTTCACATGAAGATATCGGATGACTTCAGAAGACTTGAAATGCAACATGAGTTAATACTTTTATACTCTTTTGGTCAGTTTTTGCAATAAATACTTGTGACTGTACATTTATTTGCCTCTAATGTGTTTTATATTGTTAAGATGTGGGTAGGTTTAAGGTAGGAGTTGGGTTAGTTGCCCCAAAATATAAAAGTAGCCTTTGAATCTTAATAAAATCATGTCTGCTTTTACAAACGCAAAGAATTAAATGCGTCTCTGTATGACGCCAAAGGTGTCTCATTGAAATGAATGGAGCACCCAGCGCATCGAAAAATGACGCCTAGGGGGCACCTTTAGCGTCTTCATTGTGATGGAGAAGACACTTGACCATGCTTCGGATTTTGACGCCTTGGGAGTGAGAACGGGTTGTATGAATACACAATCTGCTTCTGCTAGTTAAACAGCTTAGACTCGTCTGTCAAGTTTTGAGTTTTTTTTATTTTTTTCTTTCCTGTTACTCTGTTCATGTTCACACATTTCAAGATTTTTAATCTTCTAGTCTGTTAATGTTCAGTCCTCCTCCATTCTCTTCCTGTTTGTTGGTTACTAATTTATTAGGTTCAGGTGTGTCCAGTTAGTTTCTCCCTTTCTCTGCTGTGTATATAAGCTCTCAGTTTGAAGTAGGGTACGTCTCAATCAGTTCACTTGCTCGTGATTCAGTATATGGTGTACTGGTTCGGGCACTGGTAAGGACAGCAAATGAATGACACTGGCTCACTACACATTGGGACACTGATGACTCTATTTCTGGCGAAACGTCCTCATTACTGACACCATCACTACTGGTATTTATGAACAACAGCAGAGCTGATATCTTTCTTACATTACTTGTGATGTTATTTAAAGTACATTATGATAAATACTTTGCTTGTAACATATATATAGCTAGATTATGTTCATTACCTGTCTAATGATGTATGTTTATGATGAAGTATAATAAAATAATGCTTTCTATTTTTAAAAACATATTGCATGTTGTTATCAGTCGCTATATGTAGGGACTTGGATAACATGATTTAAGTTTTGCGCTTCAGAATGTCCATTAAGGGAACATATTGAACATTGATGCACCCTGGGCTTTGCAGTGCATTGTGAGATTTTTTAGGGAACCAACATTTCAGTGCACTGGAAGGATTCAGTGATTGAGACAGCCCTTAAAATTAGGTGTTGTTTTGAGCCCTCTCTTAGGAAGTTTCCTGTATTTTAGTTGGTGAATTAACAATCATTTTGATTCCTGCTTTCTGCGAGTGTCTGAACTACACCGTGTGACAGAATACTGGAACCAAACAAAGACACAAGGAAGAACCCGACAAGGACTCAAAGATGGACTTGCCAGCAGTCCAATTACTTTGTATATTTTTATCATGTCAGCTTTAATGAGCAGACGAAGGTATGCCTGCCCATTGATTGTCCTTGGGGGACCTTTGCAGACTTTGTGGAGTGGGTGCTGGCCATCTGTGAATCTCAGTTTACCGTCGGCATAACGGATGAGACCAATGTCAGCCCCACTCCCCTGACTCAGCACAGAAGAAAAGTTCTACTCTCTTTAGGACTTTAATGTCCTAAATCCGTTCCAAAGAAAATAATTCCTGAGTCTGTTCCAGTGAGTATAATTCCGGAGTCCATTCCAGAGTGAAATAGAGAAAAAGTAAACCGATTACTTGTAATAAGTTGAAGTAATTTTTTTTTACTTTGATTCAACAACTCATCCAGTGAGAGAAATGCATCCCCAGCCATAGTGGCCGAGCCAAGCTCCCATGGCAATGCTGCGGAGGCCAATCCTCCCTAGCTCCCTAAACTGCCAGCGCCTCCCTGGCTCCCTGCAATGCTGGCACCTCCCTGGCTTCCTGTATAGCCGGTACGGCCCAGGAGGCTTCCAGTCCCGCCTAAGCCATCTTGGCCTCCTGCTTCTCAGCCCTTCGTCAGCCTTGTGGGTGACCACCACCTTTTCCTCCTCCTCCTCCTCCAACCCCCAACAACCCCCCCCCCCCCCCCCCCCACACACACACACACACACACACACCCACACACCCAATCTCACTACTTTAGTTTCTTTGTGGCATTAAGACAGTCTTAACCTAGTGTTAATGTGGCACTGCGCTGTGGAACAATGTCATTTTGTATTCTTACTGAATTTTTCTAGATGTAGGTGACATTGCAAGATTCCATTGGCTATATATGTGTGTGCGGGAATGTTATATTGCATAGATTTGTTAATGTCAGTGTGTGAATCCAATCTCACAGTCTAAGCAATGAGATGACTACAAAATGCAGGCGCACATATAGTAATCCTATCACATGTTCAGCCATCTAGTGTGTGAGAGCGAGAGAGATGGAGAAAGAGAGGGAGAACTCTTTCCACAATGTACTAAACACTGTCAACAACTATAATCATTAGCAGTCAGCAGGAATCCCTTTCTCTGATTCTTGCCATGAATTTACATGCCAGCTAATACAAGTGTAAAATTACTTATATCTGCCAAAAACACTATGAACGATTCAGCTGTTCAGATAATCACTCTCAGAGATTTTATTGCGCCGGTTTAAATCGGCATTCATTACCTCTTTAATTCACGAAGCAAAAAGAATGCTGCTTAACTGATGTTATCATTGAGAAAATCAATACCCTATTCATTAGTTTGTAGCTCAAGCCAAGACGATAGTTCTCCATAGAGCCTAAAATGTTGCTTTTTTTTTTTGGTGTTTATGTATATGTTGATAGTTGTTGAAATCATGCCAAAATTCACCTTTCATGTAAATTCCAACCCATATGGCTTTCTTTCCTCTGTGCAGTACAAAAGTATATTCAAAACAGTGTGTTGATCACTCTTTTTCAAGCAATTACAATGAATGTGCACTGGAGCTTTAAAGCTTTAAAAAGAACAAAAAACCCTTACAAGTAGTTAATTCAGCTTATTAGTAATATGATAGCTTTGTGTTAAAAAAAAAGACAAAAAAAATGTGAATTTCAAGTTCTCACAGAAGACGTTTTATATTACTTAATTACAAAATACTTTTATATTTTATTCTGTACCCTTAATTTTTCTTGCATACTCTGACCACCCCGCCTCCTAGGTGGACCCCCACACCCCAAACCTGATTTTTCCACTTTTTTTCCACTATTCCCACTTCAAGTGCTGGATGTAAATGGAGTAAAATATAATGCCTGAACACTCAATTGATTGAGAAGGTGCATTATCGAGCAAACAAACTAATGTCAGTAATACTGTGCACCAGTGAGTAAATCTCTGAATGAATGAGTGATTCAGTGAGTGAAAGATGCTGTCTCTTCTTGTCTGCAAGAAAAAAAGACAAGTCTGTTTTATTCTCTCTTGGCACTTTTCCGCCGACACCACGAAGGATGTTCACAGCAAGCAACTTATGAACATCATAACACCAACCTCTCCTCCATAATCACACCACTCAGCGCTAGGAATCAATTAACACCCACAACAGAACTCCTAAATCACGGTTTTTACACGGGAAATTTGAGTACATCACATCAGTGAGTCACGTAATAGTTGAGACGGGACTCAGCTGAAGTTGCTGAAGTTTTTCAGACAGGCTGTGTTTGAAATCACATAATCTGAGTAGGTATTCTTTTGGATAAGTAATCACTTCACAAACTTTAAAATAAGTTGCGATACTGCCATTGACAAATCTTTATTCGTGGCCTCATTGGAAAGTAAAATGTCCACATTTCCAGGTTTCTCAGAAACAGAAGTTGTCATGGTTGGTTTGTTGGTCTAGAAAACTACAACAAATCTAGTTTTCTGGGATTTACAGTTTTTGTGGCATACCTTAAATAGTGCAACCATAGCTTAAACACATTGTCAACTTTTCACTAAGTTTGTAAATCTGTAAGACACTTATTGCGAAACACTACACGTTTTCTTACATTAGACACTTTGTTCAAAAACGAAATCACCTGTTATCATTGGGAAAACGCTCTGTTCAAAAATGCAAAACTCATCTGGCAATTTTAGGCACTTACATACGCACCTGAAAAACTTGCACAGAAAACAGAACACCAATCAGTCTTAGCACTACAAATAAGCATCAGCCATTTTGAGAACTTTGCAAGCATGGAGGCAATGAGAGTCAGAGTAAGAGGAGGACAAAGAGAAAGAGAGGAGTCGGACGAGGATATAGATAAGGACCAGTGCTGCTGTTGTCCGAGACTGGTTCAACAACCATAACCATTTCGTACTTTTATACCTGCCCCGTTACAGACCCCTTCTAAATGAAATAGAGGAATTATTTTCAGAGTGGCGGTGGAAAGTATATGATCGGCAACCACACGCTCGCATGACTCTTGACTCAGTGGGAGAGGGATGCGGAGACATTGTGTGTGTGTGTGTGTGTGTGTGCGTGTGTGTGTGTGTGTGTGTGTGTGTGTGTGTGTGTGTGTGTGTGTGTGTGTGTGTGTGTGTGTGTGTGTGTGTGTGTGTGTGTGTGTGTTTGCTCTTGTTTGATTACTGCAGAAATTCTTATTTTTTTTAAAGAAGTCGTCATCTGAGAAAATTACTATAAAAATAGAAACACAAAGACTGCAGTGTTTTCTATGAAGCCCATCTGTGTGTTGCTGGTGATATGAGATAGTGAAGTTTTAATGGTGCTTGTGTGTATGGCTTTGCAAGAATTTCATTTTTAGCAAGAAGTGTTGAGAATTGATTGCAGTGTTTCATTTTAGAATAGATGTGAGTTGTTAATCTCTAAGTGCTATGTCTGATTGGCTTGTGTGTCGAGTTTTGAGATAATGAGCCAAATGCAAAAAGTGTGTAAGCAATAGGCAAAAACTGTAATGTCAAGGTAGTATAACACAATAGTGTTAAAAATGTACATAAGATTAAAATAAATACAAAATAATACTCTTTTCACCTACTATATAATAAAGTATGGCTGTTTAGAAGAAGCCATAGAGTTACTTTTGTTTCATTAGTTTGCTTTTGTTGAGCTGTGTTGTCTTGTTATTGCATTTGTGTCGAGTTAATTTTAGTCCTTTTTTGTTCTGAAACCTGTATGAGTGCTTGTATATGTCACATAATGAATAGTCAGATTCTTGTCCTCATTTGTCTTCTATAGACTGTTAAAAGAAAACAGAAAAAAGTTTACAGAGGTTGAATTGGTTTGGTTTGGTTTGGTTTGGTTTGATTTGGGGTCTATCAGAGCTTAGCAATTCTCCTGAGAGCGAATTTTTCCAAACTCTGTATGTCTGTGCCACAACAAACAATGCATGCCTGTATACCATGTGTGCGTGAGAGAGAGAGAGAGAGAGAGAGAGAGAGAGAGAGAGAGAGAGAGAGAGAGAGAGAGAGAGAAAGAGAAAGAGAGAGAGCCTGCCAGCTGTGAAGCGGCAAGCTGGCCGAGGTTCTGGTTTTCTGATTGATCTTCAGGTGATAGGCTGTGTCATGGGGCTCATCGCCAGCCTGTCAGCACCTCACCTCTCTTCTCTCTCCTCTATCCAGTCTCTTCCCTTGCTATCCTCTTTCTCTCCATATCTCTCTCTTTCTTCTCCTCTCTTTTCCTCTCTCTTCTGTCATCCTGCCAGAGATCAGGAGCAGCTGCTGTCCCAGGGGCCCCAACTGTCTCCTAGATGCTCCTTTTTCTACACTGGTCAAACAGTTAAAAAACTGTTTGTGTGCACATTTGTATTGTTCACTAACTCATTGCTAATTCTGAGCTCTCGCTCCTCCCCCATCATGAGTGTATACGCCCCTTACTGCTGATTGGCAAGTGTGTTCGGTGCTCTGCAACAGCTTCTTTTTTTTTTAAATGACCCAATGCACATTAAGTGTACTGAAATAGCGCTGCGCTGTGAGTATTTAAATTAAGTTATTATCAACCTCCTTTAAATTCGGCTCTTATAGATTATGCTTTAGTCACCATATTTGCATGTTTAGTATGCTATTAAAATGAAATCTTTTTTTTGTGGCAGCATTTGAAATAAATGGGACAGCAGAAGTTAAAAAAAAAAAATCCTGCTGTAAAACTAATGTTCCTTATGACAATAATTGTAGATCTGAAATTTGTTGATTTGTTTTAATATTTTATTTTATTTCTCAATTACATTTAATGAAATTAAACAGCTTTACTAATAAATACATTTTAAGTTTTTTTTGTTCTAGATAATGATGTATAATATGAATATCATTATTGATTGAAATTTTTAGTGAGTGTATCAGATGTTTAGTAGCCGCGATCGAGTCGCTGAGTTCATTCAGTGAAGGATTCATCAGATTGTGAGTCTTTTGAATGGTTTATTAAAATAACGTATATTGTTCGTGAATCGCAAAGTCAATAAAAAGACCTCAACTGTCTTATCTCATAACAGTCTATTCTGATACTGACATGCCCAGTGCTATTTTAGTATTATTTACAGTACTATTATAATATTTATCAATAATTTTACCTTTAATATGCAATACATTTATGTATATTATGTGCTTTTGTCATTTGTATTAGTTTTGGGTTTTTATAATATCTCTATTTAATATTTTTATTTCAGTTAGTGTCCAAGGGAACATTTCCAATAGAAATTTTTTTATTTAACATTTTTCACCAGCTGACACACAGCTTTATTTCAATTAACACTTTTCATAGTTTTAGTTAAGTATAACAACACTACAACCCGTAAATTGGATCCATAATGTGCTTGTGCTGTTATCTCATTTGCATAATATCTTTAGTGAATTAGGCGATAAAACAGACTGCGCAAGCAAATGAATGTTTTTTAGTAAATGCGGAAGTGTCGGTTCAATCCCACATGCACACAGTCCACTTATGCTGCGGGAAATTCGATGACCTTCCGTGTCGTGTATGAGTGTCCCAAAGTGCGCCACAGTTAATAACTGGCTCATTTACACTGTCTCTGTTTTAATGAAGTATTAACATGCGCTCGGAGAGTAATTACAGGTCCGTTCCCATTGGGCTTGTCAGACTGCACCAGGGAGTGCAGATGGAGGAAGGGTCAACTGTTCACACACTCTTATATGCTAATCAATATGAGCCCATTTACAATAAAGGCTCATTTGCAAAGCGACATTATGATTTGACAGCAGCCTGACTCTGATGTTTAGTTTTTATTTATTTTGTGGTTTACACCCGCAACAGATTGTAGCTTGTGGCATTTAATAAATTAAATACGTCTTAAAAATCGCTTGGTAATGAAATGTATTATATTGTTCACTTTGTTTTTTTAAAATTAAGTTTAATGTTTGACACGTTGTTGTGAGTGTGAGAGTTTTAAATAAAAGTTTTTGCACTGGAGGTGTTATATTTACATACTTTGATTATGCCGCTTATGTCGTCTTGCATCTGTGAGCATGTTTGGACGGGGTTTTTCAGTATTGCGGTTGCCATCAGAGCAGGAGACGGGCCCTTTATTCAAATCAAAAGCAGACATGGTCATCCTTTAGTGATTCAGAGAGGCCGTGCCACCTGCAAAATGAGAAAAAAAGGAGCCTCTGTTCTCTACAAGAAGATTCGGCGGTCTTTCTCCCCCGAGTTTCCTCTGAAACAAATGTCTCCTGAAGCTCCGCAGTGCATTTTTGTCTCTGCACTCCCATGACACTGCGCTCCCTCCTTTTCTTCCTGTCCTCTCGGCAGAGGCTTTAATCCAATGCGGTGTGCGCTACCCGTGGCCCGGGCGTCTGTCCTCATCTGGCTTTGTGTTTGTAATGAGAGGGCAAGATTGTGTTGTCTTTGATCTGAGGTGCTCCAGTCTTGCCGCATGTTCCTTTATAAGGCTGGGGATTTGCTATTGTGTGTCGGGCTCATTCGCTCACCTTCCCTGATCCCTCCTGCACACACAGTTTCCTGCTCTGTTTTTACTATTTATCATTCTTTCTCAGTCTCATTTCATGTTTTTTTATTTATTCCCATTTAGTCTCGTCTCATTCTCTTCTTTGTCTTCAAGTCGCAAGTCATCCTGTGTCTTCTCATGGAGTTTCACTTCTATTTTCTTTAAGTTTGATCTCATCATGGCTCTTCTCATCTGTCGTATCTTGTTATCTAGTATCTTCTCATCATGTTCTGTCACCAGTCTCTGCTCTTGTATCTTCTCACGTGGAGCTGTTTTCTACCATATCTTCGTCTGTCTTCTGTGCTGTTCATCCTGCCTCTTTTCATCTAGTATCATTTCATTTTATCTAGTTTCAGTTGCTCTTGTCTCACCTTATCTAGTCTCACCTCATTGTCATATAGTCTTTTCATTGATGGAGTCTCTTCTCGTTTCATCTACCAATTTCTCATCTAATCTTCATTCTTTGTTGTTTAGTCTCAGTTTATCCTTTCTCTTCTCATCTGATCTCTTTTCATCTGTCATCTAGTCTCAGTCCATTCTGTCTTGTCATCTAGTCTTATTTAATTTCATTTAGTCTTCCCACATAGTGTCATCTCTTCTTTGTTTTGTCTCAGTTTATCCGTTCTCTTCTCTACTAGTCTCGTTTTATCTCATCTTTTCCCATTGCAGTTAGTCTTATCTCCTATGGTCTTCTAGTGTAGAAGAAACGGTCACGTTTCTCATGTGGTCTCTCTTCTTTTTTTGTTGTCTAGTCTCAGTTTATCCTTTCACTTCTCATCTAATCTAATCTCATTTCATCTTTTCACATTACAGTTAGTTTTCTTATCTCCTGTAGTTTTCTAGTGAAGTTCATGCTGTAACATTTCTCATGTAGTCTCTCTTCTTTCTTTTTTTTCTTCATTTAGGCCTCGTTTCCAACAAAGCGTTTTTAGCCAGCTGAAAACACCTAGCTGTGTGTGCTTGAGAGCGGTTTGGCAGTGCAGCTTTTTCCCAGTTAAGACTCTTTGCTTGTTATGATACGGAATAACAACAAAAGTGTTACTAGTATCAGAGTTATATTGAGTCATTATCAATTCTATATAAAACACAGATATAATCGAAAGTATTTTGCTCTGGCTCTTGTTTTAAATTTAGTTCTGCTTGTTTTTTCATCTGTTGACATTGTACAAGCAGAATATGGCAGTTGGTCGGTGTGGTATTTGCCCCACCCCTCCTCCACTGTGATTGGACGGCTGTGAAAAGTGACAAGCGCTGCGTTTTACTCAAAGTCGAACATTCTTCAACTCTCTGCGACCAGCAAAAACTATTGAATAGGGCTGGTCGATTCCCGATTCCAATTCCTGTTTCCGGAATCAAAGGAGTCGATTCCAAGAAACGATTCCGCACTGTTGTTTTCGATTCCCTTTCGATTCTTCTTTTTTTAACAAAATCAATGGAGGAACCTAGTTCCGGAGTGACCGCAGGATACAAGGATGTAGAAAGTATCCTTCTCCGAAACTTTATTTGTAAAATGATGATACATTTCCATAACTCTGATGAATTTTAAATGATGGATTCTCTTGAAATGGCCCATATAGCCCAGAAGTAAATGCGATTTAGCCTAATAAATAAAAAGGATAGCACATTATTCATGGATGTGCATTTATTGCATGTTTAAAACTACATGACATGTCTAAAATGCATGTAAACAGTTAAGTTAAATGACTACGTTCAAATAAGTGCTTTTGCACAGAATGTACGAGGCAAAAAAACCACAATATTAACAAAAACAATAATATAAGAGTGCGCAGTTTATTTGTCAATCAGATGCGCGCGCAAGTTGCGTTCCTTACTATAGCAACATTAGACTCGGTCATTAAGCTTTAAGTTACTCTAGGCGCATTTTCTTTCCATTTTCAATGGATTAAAGAAAATAAAAGAAAATAGAAAATTAAAATAAGACCCTCACATCTGCATCTGTAAGCAGCGCTCAAAACCTACCGGTGTGGACAACAGAACCATTTCATTTAAAATTATGGAGTTTTTGTGTGCAAAATGTAGCAAACTTGTCCACATGCAGGATCACAGAAGGAAACAATGACAATAAACACTATTAAACTAAGTGAATGAAAGGTATAGTAATAATCAGCGATATGCGTTCACATATGGCTTGATTTGAACGTTTCATGCCATAAGTAGTTAGAATTCCGTTCTAGTGACGTCATCACGCAATGACGCTGAATTGCTTTATTTTTAACTCGTTATTTGAAACTAACTGTTCAAAAGAACCGTTTGCAAAAATTAAATAGACTTCCAATCATTATTAGTAAGCGAGAGACAAGTGAATAAAAAGGAGTCGATTCCCCACGATGGAATCGATTCCAAACGTTGGAATCGACTCTCGATTCCCAACGCCTTGGAATCGAGGAATCGATTCTTTATGGAATCGATTCCCAGCCCTACTATTGAAAACACCAGCCAGACGTGTGGGAAAAAAATGCTTTAGTGGACATAAAACCAAATTCCTCCCTTCTTAGCATGTCTGTTCATTCAGTCTCATCTTGTCTTGTTTCATCTCATTTTATCTCATGTAGTCCTCCCAGTTCATATTTTCTCCTCTTATCTAGTCTCCTCTCATCTCATTTCGTTTTATATTTTCTCATTTCATTTTCTCTTCTGTTAGGCTCACTGCATTATGTCTCATCCCATCTAGTCCCAAGGAATTTCTTTCTCTTTTTTGTTTTCCAGTCTCAATTCACCCTTTCTCCTCATATAGTTTCATCTCATGTTTTCTCATTTTGTCTTCTTCTTTCAGTCATCTAGTCTCATCTGATCTCATCTCGTTTCATCTAACCTCATCTCTTCTCATCTAGTCTCGTCATCTTTGTCATCTAGTTTCAGTTCATCCTGTCTCTTCTTATGTAGTGACATCTCATTTTATTTTATTATTTTTACTCTAATATCTAATCTAGTCTCTTCTCATCTCATATTATCTGTTTCATGGGTCCCCTCATGACATCACCAGTGTCCCTTGAGCCTATAATGGTGGCATAGACTGTAATACTGTCAGCAGGAACTGTGGGACATCTCTGTTAACCTTCATCTGATGTACTGCATGCGCCGGGACGCAGAATGACAACAGTGCGGACCTTTTCTCACCCACTTTCGCACATCTCCAAAGTGGCCCTCATGGGATCTGAAGCACAATGGCTGCTGGGATTTGCTCTCCTAAGCATTAACTTTTGCTGAATTGAATTACTTGTCCCAGGAATTGGCAGAATTACCTCAGTGCTTGTTAATGAGCCTGACGATATTGTTTTACTTCCTATGGGCATCGTTAGGTTGTTTAGATTCGACAGGGGACCTGAGCTTGGCAATTTGATAAGAAGCACTCATGTTGGTGAATTAACTTGAACATTTTCTCTTCCCTTGCAGGAATTCTCTCTGCTACAATTGGACGATTTAGCTGATCAACGAGTCAACATCATCGGGTTTTCAGTCTTCAACAGGACGCATCCCTTCTTTCAGGACTTCCTCCTCAGCCTCAATCGATCCTGGCAGGAGAACTGTGATCATGCTCCCTTTGCAGGAACACCCGTAAGGCATAGGAACTCTCAGTTAAAGAAGCTTTTGAATATGCTTGGATAAATCAATTTAAAGGGTAGTTCACCTAAAAATGAAATCTTCTTTTCGTTTTCTTAATTTCTTTCTTTGGTGGAGTGTCCAAGCAGCCTATTTCCGTATGATATAATTAGATGGTTTGTCATTATAAACAGGGCTTGACATTAACACCCGCCAACCCACCATTTGCAGGGGGATTTCAGGTGTGGCGTGTACCACAACCACTCTCACTAGCCAATTTGGTGGGTTGAATTTTACTGTAGTCTTCTCAAAAGGCATCTGTTATAATCTTGCATGTGCATTATAACCAATCACATGTGATTACGGCTCAAACGATTCATCGAGTAACTCAAGTTATTCGATTTAAAAAAAATCCTCGATGCAAAATCATGATGCTTAGTTTAGTCCATTTAACTACATATGGATGCTGCAGAAAGACATTTTTTGGTGTAAGGACTCGGAGTATGCGCAGATTGCGGTTATATCTGCGGTTCAGGTGGGTAAACATCCCAAAAATATGGGGTGGATGAGAGAAATCATTAATGTGTTGATTTTAATAAAGACGCAGAACTCTCGTTTCACTGTAAAACGCAATGAATGCGTGTCGTTCTTTAACTTTCGTTTTCAGCTCATGTCGAGATGAAAGAGAGTGTCATCAACACTGGTAATATAATTTAATCTCGCTATATTTAAATGAGGACAACTGTGCGTTAAGCTTCAGTATGCGACGCTGAACATTTAAGTTTCATTTGCGGCAGTTCGGCACGTCAGCGAGGAGATACGATCAACTTCAAACACATGAACGCGATGGAGTTTGCAGCTTTGCACATGGATCACTGTCATTATGATGTGTGTGCAATCTTTAATGAGACTTTATATATACTTGATAATATCTTCGAAAATACACCATTAAAATGTTCTCAACGCTAAGCGCAACAAACATCAGAACAAGCTGTTAACGTGTGTGTGTTTGTGTGTGTGTGCGTGTGTGTGTGTGTGCGTGTAAGATGATGTATAGCACTCGTGCTTTGAGTTGCGTGCTTTCATTAATTTGTGTAATTTAAATATCACACTTTAATCATATGTATAGTTACTTAGAGCTGATCCACGCATCTCTAGTATGCCCATCTCTACTCGTGTTCTTATTTCAAGTTTTCTTCCTGTCCTATATTTTTGGATTTTTACAAAAATCACAAAGCTTTCAGAAGACAGTAAAGGCTCATGTCATCCCTGAGCTGAAACATGAAAGTTAAGTTGCACAACATAATAAAGTTTAGGCATTATTGTTATTTATATTACTGTTATTTTGGTTTATTGGTTGTAGGTTTAGTTTTAGATTGAACCATGCTTACCTTTTTATAGTAATTTTAAATTGATTTTTTTATAATGGCAATTGTATTCATTAAAATTATTTAGTTTCACAATTATTATTGTATGCAATTTCAGCAATAAAACTTAATTTTCTGAAAAGAAAACAAATTAAATGTAAATTTCAAGATACCTGTCGTATTTTCTCTTATATTTAGTATTGCTTTTTAATAAAGGAAAAGTAATTATTATCCGATTAATCGGTCGATTAAGTGCTAGATTAATCGATTACAAAACTAATCGATAGCGGCAGCCCTACATGTGATTCTGTTGAGTTTATGAATACAATGTCTAATAATCAGAGGCATTCAGATTATTCATCGCTGAAACGCCAGAGTTTTGTTCTCTCATCATGAACAACAAAGCAGAGATGTACGTATGAGATTCATTCATCATACAGTGATCGACTGTTTTTGTTCTATTTCTGCAGCAAAAATAGTTTCAAAGAAAAATCACAGCAGTACGTATATTCGCAAAATTATGGATTGTCTCTAAAGTTACACACGCCATCGGTATACACATTTCTAACTTCAATAGCATTTGAAGAGAATGACTTACAGTCATAAAACCAACTGTTAAGCATTCATCTACGTGTCAGGTAGGATTCACACCTTTAAGATTTTCTATATTTTAAAAAAATAATTTGATCCATAAAAATATGAATATGTATTTCACTAGGCTGTATGGGCATATACACAAAATATGCTAGATTTAAATATGATATAGCTGATAGAACACTGATGAGAATAATTTTTGAGAATAAATTATATTTACACCAAAAAAACTTAAGCCAGGTTCCAATGTGTGATTTATAATAGTCCTTTATTATTGTTTCTTGTCAGACTTGCTAAATGTGTCTTAGATGGCCAAAATCGCACAGTGTGTACTTGGCTACACTGTAAAAAAAAAAAAAAAAAAAAAAAAAAATGTTTTTTTTGTTGGTTTAACTTAAAAAAGTAAGTAACCTGGTTGCCTTAAATTTTTGAGTTTATTGAAATTAAAAATGTGAGTTGATACAATGAAGGAAATGTGTTTAATAAGTAGAAACGTCTCAGGTTACGTATGTAACCCTAGTTCCCTGAGGGAACGAGACACTGCGTCGAAACGCTGTGAGAACGCCTCTGCGTTAATGCGTCGTGAAGCGCCTGTAGAACCATTCCATCGGAAAAAAGATCGATCGTCGGCGTGATGACGTCATCGACCGGAAGCTATAAAACGTCCGTGAAAACAAACAGGAACTAACTTCTGATAAAGCCTGAAGTAAGTGATCACGGACACGCCGGGAGTATGGCAGAGCGACGCAGCGTCTCGTTCCCTCAGGGAACTAGGGTTACATACGTAACCTGAGACGTTCCCTTTCGGGGAACTCGAGCTGCGTCGAAACGCTGTGAGAACGCTTATACCCACATCGCCATAGGACCAAGTGTCTCGTATGTGTGAAGCCGAAGCGCACACGGTTACGAGAGAACCTGTGCCCCTACTGTAGATGCCAGGTCTAGCTCGTAGAACCTGACGAAGGTAGAAGGAGACGACCATCCGGCCGCGTTACATATATCATGGAGGGAAGCCCCCGACAAAAGTGCTTTAGAAGCAGCCATACCCCTGGTTGAATGTGCCCGGACAGCCAAAGGAGATGGCTGCCCGGTAGCTTCATAAGCAAGTGAAATGGCCTCGACCACCCACTTGCTCATCCTCTGCTTGGATACAGGAGCCCCCTTCTTAGGGGGTCCGAAGCAAACAAACAATTGTTCAGTTTTTCTCCACAGGGCAGCTCTGTGGATGTAAGTATCCAGTGCCCTCACCGGACACAGCAGATTTAATCTTTCCTGGTCTGACGTCAAGAATGGAGGAGGACAGAAGGCTTGTAGAGTGATGGGGCCCCGTGGGCTCGTAGGAACCTTGGGGACATAACCCGGCCTGGGATGCAGAAATGCTTTCACCATCCCAGGCGCGAACTCTAGACATGAGGGCCCTACTGACAGGGACTGAATATCTCCTATCCTTTTAAGAGATGAAATGGCCAAAAGGAAGATAGTTTTCAGGGTGAGGAACTTATCCGAAACCTCCTCCAGAGGTTCGAACGGAGGTCCAGACAAGCCCCTCAAAACAATGGCCAAGTCCCATGCCGGGACCCTCGAGTGCATAACTGGCCTCAACCTTAATGTGCCACGAAGGAAGCGTGTAATTAGAGGGTGTCTTCCCAAAGACACTCCACTGCAAGGGACGTGGACAGCACCCAAGGCCGCCACGTACACCTTAAGTGTGGAGGGGGTCAACCCTGCAGAGAACCTCTCCTGCAGGAACTCCAGCACTGTACCAACCGGGCAGTTAACTGGATCCCACTGGCGTTCTCTGCACCATGCTGAGAAAAGTCTCCATTTCAAAGCGTACAGCTTCCTCGTGGACGGAGCTCTGGAGTGAAGGATGGTCTCTACGACCTCGGCCGAGAGACCCTCCTCTATGAGCCTAGCCCCCTCAGAGGCCAGGCCCACAGTTTCCACATCTCCGGGCGTGGGTGCAGGAATCTCCCGCCCGCCTGAGAGAGTAGATCCCTCCTGGTCGGAATCTCCATCGGAGAGCCTTCCAGGAGAGATATCAGGTCCGAAAACCATACTCGGGTCGGCCAGTTCGGGGCCACTAGAAGTACCTGGGCCCCGTCCCGGCGTACCCTCTCCAGAACTCCTGGAAGCAGGACAATCGGGGGGAAGGCGTACAGAGGCAGCCTCGGCCACTCCTGTACCATGGCATCCAGCCCCAGCGGGGCCGGATGGGTCAGAGAAAACCACCGCGGGCAGTGAGAGTTCTCCGCCGAAGCGAACAGGTCTATCTCTGCTTTCCCATAAACCTTCCATAGGAGCTCCACCACCTCTGGGTGGAGTCTCCATTCCCCGGGCCTCGGCCCCTGTCTCGACAGGCTGTCTGCTTCCTGGTTTAGGGCCCCCGGGATATATACTGCCCTGATTGACAGCAATTTCCCTTGGGCCCACAGGAGGATCCGATGTGCCAATTTGTCCAACGGACGAGACCTCAGACCCCCCTGGTGATTTATATAGGCCACCACGGACGTGTTGTCTGTTCTGACTAGTACGTGGTGGCCCCTGAGGTCGGGCAGGAACTGTTTCAATGCAAGAAACACTGCGAGCATCTCTAGCCGATTTATGTGCCAGTGCCGCTGATGTTCCTGCCATAGACCCTGGGATGAGCGACCACTCATGGTCGCCCCCCAGCCCGTGAGGGAGGCGTCTGTCGTTAGCGTTACGCGACGAACATGAGCCCCCAACACGGGACCCTGAGATAAAAACCCCGGGTTTTTCCACATGACCAGAGCACGTAGGCATCGCCGCGTGACTTTGATCGTGCGGAGCGGATTTCCCCTCGGGGAGAACCCTTGTGTTTTGAGCCACCACTGCAGTGGCCTCATGTACAGTAGGCCAAGAGGTATCACGTTGGACGCTGCTGCCATGAGACCTAACAGTTTCTGGAACTGTTTCACAGTGACGGCTCGGCCTAGCTTCTGTTCTTTGGCGGCTGCCAGGATCGACGCTATGCGTGTTGGCGATAATTGCGCCCGCATAATTATCGAGTCCCAGTTCACACCTAGAAAAGTGGTTCTCTGAGCCGGAGAAAGCACACTCTTCTTGGCGTTCAGCCTCAACCCAACCCAAAGGAGGTGGCCGACTTCTGAATTGAATGGCGTACCCCCTTTCTACTATCTGCAGGACCCAATGAGATATATTTGATAGACGTTTCCATTCGTCTAGAAAATCTACTAAGGGAACCAGCCTCTCGAGGCTGGCCTCTGGTGTTCTTCGAGCAACAAATGCAGTGCCCTGAAGCGGCGGACCGGCAGGGAACGACTGACTTGACTGCTCGGGGACCCCTCGAAGGGGGTGCGGACCACCCTCGGGTGGCCCGCGGAGACCGACTGCGCCCCGGCATTGCGGCGGGGTTGGCAGCGCGGCCCCCCGAGGGTGCCGCAGGGAAACGGGTACCGTTGGCAGGGGTAGACACCGTTTCCCTACGGGGGGAACCACCCTCAGCGTCCTGACGCTTCTGGCGTCAGGAACGCTTCGACGAGGCCTTCTTGGCGATCAGGACTGTCCGCAGATCAGCCCTGCCCCTCGAAGGCCTCGCCTGAGAGCGCCGCCCCTCGTCCCCACGCTGAGGGGGAGCCCGAGCGGCGTCGCTCTGCTTTTGTTGTGCCCTGTGAGCTAAGCTCGTACTCGGCTTGGGCTGCCTGATGTCAGCGGCAGCCCCAGGGACCTGGACTCGGAGAGGGAGAAACTGCTTTAGCGCCGCAGCTTGTTTCTTTGACTCCTGGAACCTCTCGGTGACAGTGTGTACTGCGTCACCGAAGAGGCCACCAGGAGACAGCGGCGCGTCGAGCAGAAAGCTCTTCTCCCTCTCTTTGATTTCGGTGGGGTTGAGCCATAAATGTCTCTCCGTAGCCACCAATGCTGCCATCGAGCGGCCAACACATCTGGCCGTCTCTTTGGTGGCCCGGAGAGTTAGATCGGCTGCTGTTCTAAGCTCATTTATGACGTCACCCCCCACTTCATCGCGTCCATCTAGATCCCTGAGCAGGTCAGCCTGATAAGCCTGCATAATTGCCATGGTGTGTAGGCATGCAGCAGCCTGACCTGCCGCCGAGTACGCTTTGCCCACCAGTGCCGACGTTGTTTTCAATGGTCTGGTGGGCAAAGTCGGGGCCTTTAGGGACGATGCCGAGGAAGGCGAGAGATGGCTCGCAAGCGTCTCTTCTACCTTTGGCATCGCCCCATAACCGTAGTGCTTCAGCCCCATGATGTTGCTATAGACCGAAGTCTGAGGGCTGAACACACGGTATGATGCCGGTCTCCTCCATGATGTTGCCACCTCGGTGTGCAAATCATGGAAGAATGGCAGGCCCCGCCGCTGAGGTTCTGAAGCGCGAGCGGGCAGGAATCTTTCATCTAATTTACTAGATCGTCTCTTTCCTGCCTCAGATCTCTCTACGGGCCAGTCAATATTTAATCTGGCCACGGCTCGCGTTAGAACCTCAACGAGCTCATCACTCGCAGGGGACTGAAGTGGCGAATCTTCAGTCGCGATGCTCTCAACGTCCACCTCCTCGGAGCTGGATAGTTGGAGCACCGGCGGCTCTCTCGGGGGGGAAGAAACCGCAATGCGTGCTTCCAAGCCCCGAGAAGAACCGCTGGATAGAGCGGGTGAGGGCAGAGATAAGGCAGCGCCCGTCTCAAACCCCTCCGCAACATCCAATTGTGAACCCCACGACTGCAGCCTCCGCTCTGCCTCGGCAGCAGCGGGACCAGAGCCGCGGGGAACACGAGCCGAGGCACCCTCCTCGAAGAGTGCCCGGCGGGAGCGCAGCGTTCTCAGTGGCATACGCTCACAGTGCTCGCAAGCAGCCCCCTCGAGGGCTGCCTGGGCATGCTGCGCTCCCAAGCAGGCAACACAAAGAGAGTGTGTATCCCCACTCGTGATGTAGCGTGGGCAGGGATGAACACACCTCTTAAAGTTACTGCTTTCACTCGCCATTTCTCTATCTATTTATTTTCTCTTTTTTGTAAATATATGGAATATTTAACAAAGGGTGGAAAAACTCTTTCAATAGACAGACAAAAACACCAAATAGACAGACAGGTTCACACAGATCGCTTACTGAAGGCACAGAAGCTAGTTCCTGTTTGTTTTCACGGACGTTTTATAGCTTCCGGTCGATGACGTCATCACGCCGACGATCGATCTTTTTTCCGATGGAATGGTTCTACAGGCGCTTCACGACGCATTAACGCAGAGGCGTTCTCACAGCGTTTCGACGCAGCTCGAGTTCCCCGAAAGGGAACTCAAAATATTTTTGTATCTGAACCACATAAAAAATTTGATAAATCATGAAAATTGCACTATTTGGCATGTTTCACTGCATCATCAGAAATAAAACACACATTTACCCAATATGCTTACAAAATCTTTTATTAATATTTTAATAAAGGTTGTCGAATCTCAAAAAAATGTTCATTGTAGTAACTCAAAATTTTAATTTCAATGAACTCAAAATTTTAAGGCAACCAGGTAACTTTTTTTTCTAAATAATTTTTTACAGTGTATACACACAACCTTATCAAAGCTAAATAGGCCTAGCTGATGACCTGTTATGTTATACAGTTCATGGATTGATTTGGGTGTGTACACTGGTCATTCAAATATAAACAACATATTTCCCAACAACAAAATTTTGGCCAGTTAAAATGTGGCTAATCATTTTGGTAAACCTAGACACAGTGGCTGGTGAGCAAAATAAGGTAATGTCAAGCCCTGATTATAAACTCTAAAAATTACCAAAACAAATGCCATATGTTTGCTTTGGGCTACATTTATGATACTTTTTTAATTCATTTTGGAGTTTGGTATTATAATTCCACTGTCATTTTATGGAAAAGAGCAGCTTGGACCTCCATCCTCTCATTTTGGGGTTTTACAGAAAAATTAGAAGTGGAACAACATCCTTTATAAAAATATTCTCTTCCCATCTAGTCCAGGGATTTTACAACTGTGGGTGGCAGAGTGGGAAGAGTTGGGTCGCACAAAGTCACTTGGCTGTAGCTAAATTTGCGTTTCAGTGAATGACACACAAACAGTTTAGTCTAGGGCTGCAAGATATTCCAATATTAAATAGAAATCGTGATGTTGCTTAGTGCGGTTTTCAGATCGAATAGGCCTTGATTTGTATTTTATATATCTGTAAATATCCACTGCGTGTTTTGAAGCATGCATTTGCAACTTGTAATAACAGTGAGGGTCTCAGAGCAACTCGTTTCATTATTAAGCGACTCGGGATGCATTACTAATGAGAAGAAACTTGTTAACTCCAATCACTGTATTCTGCATGAGACTTTACACCAGAGAATTCGAATGTCACAAAAGGCTGTTTCAGGTCTGTTCATTTATCTCTCTCGTCTGTTTAACTCAGCACTGTTGTCTGTCAAAGACATATAAAGAGCGCGTTGTTTTTGTTCCTTTGTGTGCATTTGGCTAGCAACCAACACATTAGGAAACTGTCTGTAAAAAGTTCACATGTACAAACAAAACAAGCATAAGAGCACCACGACAACACTCACAGAGTTTCAGAATGAGTGTTTTTCAAATCTTTTTTTTATATTAAACTTTTGATTAATATTTATGTCAATTGTTTTCTGATCTCAGATACTTTGGTGACTCTTGAAATAGATTATACGCGTCGAGGTGAATCCTGGAATGGCAAAGTTTGCCAACCCCTGATCTAGTCTGAAAAAAGTCATTTATTTCCAACTTAAAGATGCTGTGTTAATTATTTTGGTACATTCTACTACCCATGTCCTCTTGCTTACCTTCAAACCGAGGCTATGGCTCTATAATTCATCACACACAGTCACACACTCACCCTGAGGAATACACACACCCAGCATGTTCACATCAGCCCAGTTATTTCCGTCACTTTGGAAATGAAAACATCTGTATAATGTATTATTCCTCATCTCAGTCTCCATCAAACATCCAGGGAAGCCTGAAAAAAGTTATCAAAGATCAAACTGTAACACATTGCTTCGTCTGATATGTGCAAGCAAGTTGTAATAATTCATTTTACATTTTTGTATTCTAATTAAAGCTACAGGGGGGCGACTTTTGAAAAATAAATGCCTACTGCTTTTAGAAAGTAGATCTGGTTGCATTTTTCATTTAATTAGGTCTAATCTTTAATTAATCAGAAGATGGTTTGTAGTCTGGCAGACAGATGAGAGAGAGAACAGGTCTAAACCCCACAGTGAGATTCAGCTCTGTGTTACATTCTGGCCTAGAAATGCAAAGCCTCAACTAGCTTAGTGCGCTTGATATGGAAGACACTAACCGAAGAGATATTTAAGCCCTGGACTTCATTAGCTAAAGTCTAGACTGGCTAGTCTGTGCAGAGATTAACCAGCGAACCTGCATATCTGCCTCAGTCGGCAGCGCACACATATTGTCATTCTGCATTCACCTAATGAGAGCAGCCAGGACATGTCCCTGCATGTGACCAGAATAGTCACACTGTGAATTTTTTCCCCTCTTTTTTTCAGAAAGGGAAGAAATGTAGGCAAAGACATTCACACAGACTGCTATTTTAGTCACAAACACATTCATCCTTCCCTCCCAACACGCACAACCTCACCTCCCCTAAACTGCTCTGCTGTTCTATAATGCAGCATAACATATCTTCATTTCAGAAAGCTTTAGCACCATAATGATGTCAGAGGAAAAGGAAACTCCACAGACTTTGCTGCAGTACATTAACACACCATCTGATGTAATTAAAGTGGTCAGTAATTCAGTTCCAAGGGCTGTGGGGGCAAATGAAGGGGTGGTTGTATCAAAATGATCAATGATGAAGCATCCAAATGATCTAATGATATTCTAAATGGCCAAACATATGCAGCGACCCAAAGACCCCTATTCACATGTGCTTTAAATGCTATCTTTTGTACATTTAATTTCATTTTTAAAAAATCTGTTTGTTTCGTCTTCCAATCTTTCCAGTAGATATTTAAACATTGTTGTAGGAATTTACTCGCTTTCAGTTATTTCCAGATGTGTTCAAATTTCAGAATTGCTGCCTGCTTTGAATAGCACAAATATATCCACCATCTTAAAACAATCATCATTTCAAAATAATAGTTGAAATAATACAGTTTGTGTTCAAGTAAAATATATACACTCAAATGTATACACAAGAAATTATGAATAATTTAATATTTAATATTGTTATTACATATATTATTATGTATTTGCTTATGAAATCATTATATATTATAATATAGTTTGTTAGCTATTAATACGTCAGATATACAGGTCCTTCTCAAAAAATTAGCATGTGAGATAAAAGTTCATTTTCCATAATGTAATGATAAAAATGAAACTTTCATATATTTTAGATTCATTGCACACCAACTGAAATATTTCAGGTCTTTTATTGTTTTAATACTGATGATTTTGGCATACAGCTCATGAAAACCCAAAAAATTAGAAAAAAATGAAAATCTAAAAAAATTAGCATATTTCATCCGACCAATAAAAGAAAAGTGTTTTTTAAACAAAAAAGTCAACCGTCAAATAATTATGTTCAGTTATGCACTCAATACTTGGTCGGGAATCCTTTTTCAGAAATGACTGCTTCAATGCGGCGTGGCATGGAGGCGATCAGCCTGTGGCACTGCTGAGGTGTTCTGGAGGCCCAGGATGCTTCGATAGTGGCCTTAAGCTCATCCAGAGTGTTGGGTCTTGCGTCTCTCAACTTTCTCTTCACAATATCCCACAGATTCTCTATGGGGTTCAGGTCAGGAGAGTTGGCAGGCCAATTGAGTACAGTAATATCATGGTCAGTAAACCATTTACCGGTGGTTTTGGCACTGTGAGCAGGTGCCAGGTCGTGCTGAAAAACCAAATCTTCATCTCCATAAAGCTTTTCAGCAGATGGAAGCACGAAGTGCTCCAAAATCTCCTGATAGCTAGCTGCACTGACCCTGCCCTTGATAAAACACAGTGGACCAACACCAGCAGCTGACATGGCACCCCAGACCATCACTGACTGTGGGTACTTGACACTGGACTTCAGGCATTTTGGCATTTCCTTCAGTTGTGTGTTTAGCTATTCTTCCTTGTGTATGTAAATTGCTTGCGTTCCACCCGTGTGTGATCAGTCGTTCTATAACGCAGAGTGTGGAATGAGCAGGCATGAGGCGAATGTAAGTGCAGGAACATTTAATGACAAAACTATAAAGAAAAACAAGGAACTCATAATACCACATCATTAAAAACGTACAACAACTGATAACACACAGGTGGAGCACAAGCACTATAAATACACAAGGAAGAATAGCTAAACAAGGTAAAAAGGGGGCGTGAAATCAAATCAGCAGCAAATCATCATGTTCGAAGGATTTCTGAAGGATCATGTGACAGGGAAGATGAGTAACATATTAAAATGTTGAAAAAGTTATTCTATAATCATTTTGATAGTATTGGTGTCTAGTGAGTTACTGTGTTTTACTTTTATCAAATAAATGCAGCCTTGATAAGTCAAAAACTCAGAAAAAAATCTTTCTGACCCAATTTTTTTAATGGTATTGTACTATTATATTATATTGTATTGTATATATTATATTTCTTAATTAAATACTACTTTATGGTCCATGGGGTATATTTTCTTGTAAGTCAACTAGCGATCCCAAGATCTTGGGTTGTATTCACATACATCAAATGATATGTTTTTGCCAGTAAGTCACTTCTAATATAATCATCTGTCAAATGCATAAATGTAAATACATATTCCACCTTATATATATATATATATATATATATATATATATATATATATATATATATATATATATATATATATATATATATATATATTTCTATGGCTGAACACAACATACTGATCATAAAGTGTAGGCTATATATGTCAAGCATCCTACAGTTGGGCTGTATTCCTCTTTTGTTTTCTCTGTCTGTGTGTTTATGCTCAAGTGTATGTGTGTGTGTTTGTGTGTGTGTGTGTGTGTGTGTTCCAGCTTTCGTCAGCGCTGCTGTTTGATGCAGTACACACAGTGGTGGCAGCCGTGCAGGAGCTGAACCGGAGCCAGAATGTAGGAGCCACTCAGCTCTCCTGCAAGTCCTCTAAGATCTGGGAGCACGGCACAAGTCTGATGAACTACCTGAGGATGGTAAGAACCGCAGGGAGAGCCCACGAGCTGCCAATCATCTCACCTACTGCCATTGCAGGCTCATTCATCATTTAGTTTTTTGCTCTCTGTACCACTGCGGCCCACAAACCTTCGTCAGAACTGCAGCCTTCAGCAGATTGTGTGAAACTGAGACACTGTGTCTTACTCAGCCATTAAAGATTAACGACCATCAGCTTGTCATAACTGCATCATCCTATGCGTGACGTACAGCGATCTATATGCTTCCTGCATTGGGCAAACGCTTCCAGTGAGAAGCTCTGGTGTCCGTGTATTGCTATAAATCGATACAGCACTGAGGGCTTGTGTGGCTGTGATCGCATGATTCCCCCAGGCGTTAACATTTCTCTCTCTCTCTCTCTCTCTCTCTCTCTCTCTCTCTCTCTCTCTCTCTCTCTCTCTCTCTCTCTCTCTCTCTCTCTCTCTCTCTCTCTCTCTCTCTCTCTCTCTCTCTCTCTCTCTCTCTCTCTCTCTCTCCGGATAGGTAGAGTTGGAAGGTCTAACAGGCCACATCGAGTTCAACAGTAAAGGCCAGCGCTCGAACTATGCCCTCCGGATCATGCAGAACAGCAGAGATGGCCTAAGGCAGGTAAAGTAACTCTCAGCCACACCAGCCCATCAGCAAGAGGTAAAACTCGCCATTATCCGTGTTTACGCCTCTGTCTGCCAGGAACACAATGAGATTTCCTGTCCGTGGTCACACAGATGTGATGTAAAGGTGAAGAAATCCTCTAAAAGCACATTGTTTTTCCCCAATCGTAAATGTGTGGGAAGGAAATTTCATTTCATTCATGGACTTCATTGCGCCCAGAAGGGTCGGCCCAAACAATTGTGATGAAATGATTGTTAATTAGCACTTTCGTGCTCCTGTGATTTTTATTGGCAGGTTTGGATGTAGATTGAGTTGTTATTGTGGCGTGAAGAGGGGTCTCTCGCAGGTGTGCCATCTGCCATTTGGACATCGGTGTGAAATTTAAAGAGATAGTTCCCTACAAAAAGGACAATTCTGTCATCAATTATCATGTCGTTCCAAACCCCTGAGACTTTCTTTCGTCTTTGAAACACAAATGAAGATATTTTAATGAAACCTGAGACATTTCTGACCCTCCATTGAAAGTAAAGTAAAAAGAAAAAATCATATTCAAGTCTTCTGAAGAGACATAATTGTTTTATATGATGAACAGATTTAATTAGGCTTTTTATTCACAGATAAATGTGACTCGTGCTGGCAAAATGAGTCGGAATACGCACAGGCAAGCTACAGGCAAATGGTGATTTTGGTCAAATTTGAGGTTTTCACAAAAATGAGTTAATTAAGCCCTAGCCTAGCAATCCCAATGCTCCAAATAGTAATTAAACCTCTAAATTATCTTTATTATATGTTTTCTGAGAGGTGTACTGTTAAAACTGTTAGGGGTTAACAGTACCCTCCTAGATCTTTTCTATTAGTCTTCTATTAATCTTTTCTTTTAATATTCCATGAAAATTCCATTCTAACAATGTGAATATCTGTAACAAATTCTCTATGGCTTGAGTCTGAAACAGTGAAAATGTGATTTTCAAACTCATGCTGATCTTACTCGTGCTGACTGACAGATCCGACACATGCGCACAATGACTCCCAAGACAATATAGACATACAGAAGTACAGCCTTTTGAAATATATGTCTTGGCGAGTATTCATGCAAATATTATCTGTTAAAGGTGCCATGAACTGGCTTTTTTATTTTTTTAATACTGTTGACGTTTATGACGCTTGTGTGGTTTTCACATTCAAAAACATAACTAACAAGCTATTTTCTACACTGGTTTTGCGGCTGTCTTCTGAATGAGGGTTTTGATGGGCTTGCCGCACTTGATACTTGGAAGTAAACGCCCACGGCTAGGATTGGCTAAGATTTGCGTATTTAATGAACTTCAGCTCCGCTGTCATATCTAGCCCCTGTCAGTTCAGTTCACATGAGAGAGAGATTATTTTGAAAGCGGAAACTGCAACTTGTCTTTATCAAACAAACACAATGATTTATTTCTCATCCACCCGCGATTTTATTACATGACCCGCACCCGCACGATCAGTCGATATAAGCGCAAACCGCACACACACGCACACACACACACATGCGTGCCCAGATCAAGAAAGAATTTCTGCCGACGGGTGTACGTTTTGGTCTTGTACAGCCCCAGGACTAGTACTATTACATATAAAAAAGACGTTTTACTCACATAAGTTTGTTGCACCATTCCAGTCAGATCCAATATAGAAGGCACAACATTGTGTCTGCAAATCCAGCACTTGAGACTTGTTTACAAACGATTCAGCGGTGAAATGAAGTGATTGAGAACAGACGTACGATCTTCCCCACGTGACCTGGAACTAATAAATAATAAAATAAATGAATTATCACACATTCCTTATATTAGGATCCGAATGAAGCTCATGCAGCAACTGTGTTCTTCCACAGTATCTTGCTATCTTCTTCCAAATATTTATTGCTGCGGGCTAGCGAGCCGATCAGCTTTATGAGTCGGTGGGCGGGGCTACTGAATTACACGTTCTGTAGAGGTGTGTTTCGTAGCGCGATGACGTAAGAATGAAGCTCACGATCATTTGCTGAGCCTGGTGTCTATAAAAGCTTTTCTTTGACTAAAAGAAGTTTTCAGCTCTGAAACTTACAGGATAATCTTATATTATCATGACATTTTGTATCAATTTTTTTTCTAGGCTGTGTTGTGTTTATGGGGTGCAGTATAACTTCTTAATACTTAAGTCTTAATACTTTTTTTTTTTTTTACGCCATATTTTTCTTATATTTGACCTTTATTCCACACCGCTGTCTCCACTGTCCTTTGAACGGCTCATTTGCTTCCTTGCTACCTGTAGTTTCCTGTATTTTTATTGGCTGAATTGCCAAGCACAGGTTGGCAGTGTGACGGCAGAGTTGCGTACTACTTGTAAACAAAGAAGCTTGCGAACGACGGTCTTTCGAATCAGCTTTTCTCTAAGAAAAGAACAAAAAATGGCACTGAAATCATTCTTAAGAAAGGAAGATGTGTTCAGAGTTTTGCTGACCGGATACGGCGAAAGTTTATCTGTCAACTAGCTCCGCTTCACCTTCGTTGCTCTGGTTGGTTGTAGCGCTATCCTATCGCGTTCAGAGGGAGTTTGAAAGACAATCGTTTATCCCGCCCCTCGGATTGAGCCGTCAATGGTGAGTTTCCAGACCAAACATCTTGATGTGGGTCTGACTTGCCAGGCTAACAATGACATCCATTTGAGATCAAATACTAGACAGAAAACCATTTGAACTATAATGCATTTATATCTTCCTATTTCTCAAAGAGGAGATTTAAATAATGAAATATTATTTTCCTATTATTAAATTACACATTAATTAATTCTTATTATTCCAAGCATATGACATTTTATTTACATGAGATGAGAAGCACATTCACAAAACACACTCCTCCACCGCGAATAAATCACCATACGAATGCGCGAGTTTGTTCACTGAGGTGCCAAGCAAATGTATTTTTACGGACATCCACATGAGAAACAATTACCATCCGAATAGGGCTGTTGTTATAGAACAAAAAATTCCATTAATTTTCACACACTGCAACCAAAACAAAGTTAAGTGAGTGTTTTGTCTCGAGCTATGTCTAACAGCACGGTTAGATCGCTTTCCAACTTTAAACACCCATTTAGGATAACTTGAGTTGACGGCTGACTGTTGTTATCTTTGCCTATTTCTATATATATATATATATATATATATATATATATATATATATATATATATATATATATAATATGAGAGAGAGAGAGAGAGAGAGAGAGAGAGAGAGAGAGAGAGAGAGAGAGAGAGAGAGAGAGAGAGAGAGAGAGAGAGAGAGAGAGAGAGAGCAGAAGGGTAGCGCTGTCAAACAGCAAACTGGTTTCTGAGTGACACCACATTTTTGAGCCTTTGTGACCGTCACCTTGTGTCACTCATACACACTTTTTATATTGCTCTTTTAACCTTTTGAAACACTGTCAACTTCTCTGTGGACTGCTCTTGTACAGAGTGCTCTGTGATTTGTGATGGACAGATGGACAGTCGAAGGCCACTTTGTTCACTATTCCAGGCATAACAGCAGAGATTGGAATGGCAGCTGGTGCTCACACACAACCTTATTAGTTTCACAAAGACGTCACTGTTTTTCTAGAGAGTAATATCCGCTGTCTCAATTTGTTGTAATGCATCTGTCGCTTTCCCGGCCCAGTTTTTTCAGCTCCGCTGTGCGGTCCAGCTGGACAGCAAAGTTCATGCGAATGCCACCTCACCATCTTATTGTAGCTCCCCTCTGCCCATCATTTTCTGAATTTGTTGTGCACTTGTTTTTGTAAAAGACTGAGCGTTATGACAGAGCTTACCATATTTTTTTCTCATAATGATAGACATTCCCCCCAAAATCCAAGCAGAGGCTGTTTTCATTTAATGAGCATCAGCGTGAAAAATATACAGCGGCTATGTTTGGGTGGAATACTGGTGTAATACAAATGCTTTCTATTTGTATAATGCTGCACACATTACACATACTGCAAGAGTAGTATGCTATTCCAAGCAAAAAAAACAATAGACAGGTACATGGAATAATTTTGCTTTGTCAAGCCTATACATTGTAAATGTAAAACTTTGTTTAATATATATATATATATATATATATATATATATATATATATATATATATATATATATATATATATATATATATATATATATATATATATATATATATATATATATGATATATCAGAACTGCCTTAATTCTACATGGAATTAACATAACTGCTGAAAGCATTCTTTAGAAATGTTGGCCCATATTAATATGATAGCATCTTGCAGTTGATGGAGATTTGTGGGATGCACATCCAAGGCATCAAGCTCCCGTTCCATCACATCTCAAAGATGCTCTATTGGGTTGAGATCTGGTGACTGTGGGGGCCATTTTAGAACAGTGAACTCATTGTCATGTTCAAGAAACCAATTTGAAATAATTTGAGCTTTGTGACATGGTGCATTATCCTGCTGATAGTAGCCATCAGAGGAGGTCATAAAGGGCTGACCTCCCTTTATGGTGTTCATAAAGGGATGGACATGGTCAGAAACAATGCTCAGGTAGGCCGTGGCATTTAAACGATGCCCAATTGGCACTAAGGGGCCTAAAGTGTGCCAAGAAAACATCCCCCACACCATTACACCACCACCACCAGCCTGCACAGTGATAACAAGCCATGATGGATCCATGTTCTCATTCTGTTTATGCCAAATTCTGACTCAACCATCTGAATGTCTTAACAGAAATCAAGACTCATCAGACCAGGCATCATTTTTCCAGTTTTCATTCTTTTCATTCATTTCATATTTTACTGAAAAAATTATAAATAGTGCACATTTAATATTTTATTTAGCAAGGATGCCTTAAATTGATGAAAAGTGATAGTAAGGAAAGACGTTTGTAATGTTACAAACAATTTATATTTCAAATAAATGCTGTTCTTTTGAACTTTCTGTTACGGTTTCCATCCAGCATCCCATCTCTTTCACCATTGAAAATTGTGAAAAAATGCCATCACAGTAATAAATAACATTGTATAATATTTTTAAATAGAAAACAGTTATATTAAATTGTAATAACATTTCACAATATTACTGTTACATAACTGCATTCTTGGTAAGCTTAAGTTACTTCTTTCACCAATCTTTGGTAAATGCGAAATGATATGCATAATATGAATTAAAAAAGTAACATTTCTGGTTTGGTGTCAATCAAGGGGTTTTAAGCTGAACTGTAGTAATTGTGGGAATACATAAATGAAATGTGAATGCTAATGTCCATGAGACAGTATTGTTTGTTTTTGTGTGTGATTTATGCCATGAATATAGTGAAATATTCAAAGCAGAATGCTTCCTCAACACTCTGTCTCAGATTAGCCGCTATTAGAGGTATACGGATGCCTTGGCAACAAGTCTTGAGTGAAGCTGCCAGGATTTATTCAAAGACATGTGCACACATCCACAAATGCACATGCGTTCCCTTTTCCACATATTGACAGATGCTTAGGGCTCATATCAGTTTCGGAGGCTACATCAACACCCTCCCTACTGGGAATCCATGAATCTTCACAGAATCACAGGACAAACAGAAAAATAATGAAGCGTTGTGGCTAAAAGGAGAGTGGGACAGAAAGTACAGCACTGAGAAAAGTGTTAAGGATTTATCCATCATGTCCTGGAGCAGTTGGCAGAGCCGATTCTGCCCAAGTGGGCATTGGACAGATTGACCCACATGTGTACATATGCTTCCCTCAGGAAGCTGGATTGGAGGGAGGAGAAGGGAGGTGGACATATGAGGTGGACAACCACACACTATTGGCACATTTAAATTGAATTTCTCTGGCAAGCATTTCACATATGTGAACTGTACCACACTGAACCAGCATTGCAATTTCACCTCAGTTTCAGCTCGAAAGATGGTTATAAAAACCCAGCCTGGGTGACAAGATGGCTGCGCCGTTTTTCATGCAGTTGTAATTAAACCAAGCATGGCTATAGCAGCATGTCGATCCTATCTGTTTGCCAGTGCTTCAGGTAGACTGGTTAATGAGAGCTTATGTAACATTTTAACACTTCGCTGGTTATTTTACACACTGCCAACACTCTCTGAGATGTTTTTGATGAAGTTTTAGGCACATGAATGAAGCTGATGTGCTTTTGGGTTTTAAAAATGCTCTAATTATTCATTACCCTAATTACTCTAATGATTTAGGCAATGACACATCACAAAAATAATTTAATCGAGAGAGCTGCTTCAAATATGAGTTATATTAATTGCTTTAAAGGTCCCATGGCATGAAATGTTCATTTTATGAGGTTTTTCAACATTAATATCAGTTCCCCTTGCTTGAATATTGTCCCCAAGTGGCTAGAAATTTTGATCGATGTTCTGGCTGTCTTTCTCTGCCTTTGAGAAAATGAGAGCTCAGATGAGCCGATTTTGAATTTCCGTGTTATGGCATCATACCAGGAACGGTTACCTCCCTTTTCTCTGAATTTGGCACACCCATGTAAAATTTGGTCAGTGTTGGGATGTACAAATAAAAAAAACGTTTTTTGGTTTTTCAGTTCCTTCATCTGAGGCTCAGAAGAACCAGAGGGTTAATTTTATTTTCTCTGGAAATGTGATCATTGATTTTTGATGTGTAGCTAATCATTCAAGTTCACACAGACTTTCTTTCTTAATTGTTTAATGCTGTTTATGCAGTAAGCCAATGACTGAACGAACAACTTCATATAGTTTCTGTTAGTAGCATGAAACAAATCTGTTATTTAAATGATTTAACTACAGAGAGCGATCAAAGAACACTCTTTATAATGTGCTGTCAATCACACATCGCGAGTCTATCTGTGGGCGGGCGTGACTTAGTGGTTCATGTAGGTTGTCTACAAACCGGAAGGTTGGTGGTTCGATCCCCGGTTCCCCCTGACCAAATGTCGAGGTGTCTATGAGCAAGACACCTAACCCCCAGCTGCTCCCGACGAGCTGGATGGCGCCTTGCATGGCTGACACCGCCGTAGGTGTATGAATGGGTGAATGTGAGGCAAGATGTAAAGCGCTTTGGATGGCCATAGTGTCTGTTAAAAAGCGCTATATAAATGCAGTCCATTTACCATTTTATCTGCACATTGTCCAAACTGCTGTTATAATGAATGACACTGTTATGCATAAAAGAAGCTCTTACTGTATTCATGTCAATGTCGTGACACCCTACGGTCTTGTGGACTTGTAAGTCCAGTCTATTCGCGGTGGCTTTGGGAATGGCCTCACAGGGCAGCAAAGCATTCTGGGAATTGTTGTCTTTCATCCCCATGAGACAATGCATTTTCTGTCTTTTTTCAGTCTAGAAAAGAAAGCACCAAATAAAAATAAAAAAAATTACATTTCTACTACATTAATGACCCAGTTTATATACAGATTAATCTTCCCAGCGCTGAAGTACTCCTTTAAACTAGTTACCATAATGCGTTGTGTTTTCTGTACATCTATTCTACTCGACTTTGTGTGTGTGTGTGTGTGTGTGTGTGTGTGTGTGTGTGTGTGTGTGTGTGTGTGTGTGTGTGTGTGTGTGTGTGTGTGTGTGTGTGTGTGTGTGTGTGTGTGTGTGTGTGTGTGTGTGTGTGTGTGTGTGTGTGTGTGTGTGTGTGTGTGTGTGTGTGTGTGTGAGAGAGAGAGCCTGTTTATGTGGTTTTGAGGACACAAATTTGTATAACTACATGGGTATTACACTGGTATCACACTATAAATATGGTTTTTGAGGACATTTTAAATGTCCTCATATTTCAAATAGCTTTAAAAACATACTAAATTATGTTTTTTTTTTTTTTGAGAAAGTAAAAATGCAGAAGTTTCCTGTGATGGTTAGGTTTAGGGGCAGGGGCAGTGTAAGTGGATAGAAAATACAGTTTGTACAGTATAAAAACCATTACACCTGTGGAGAGTCCCTGTAAACCACATAGACCAAAGCGTGTGTCCTAAATACTATCTCCTAAAAAATGTATTTCAGTAATGAAGGGAAATGTAAAGGGCTAGATCAACCAATGATCAACCAGCTCTCTAAAAGAGCTCTCTGAGATGCATCACATTAACCTTCATTTGGCAAGTATATATATATATATATACAGACGACAACGTAGTGTTACAATTTCTTATTACATTTACATATACATTTATTCATTAAGCAGACGCTTTTATCCAAAGCGACTTACAAATGAGGAATACAGCAACCAATTTGTCTAGAAGAGGCAGACAAACATGAGAAGTGCTCAATATACAAAGCTCCAGACAACTTAACAACTTAGATTAAAGGAAAGTGTGAGCATATATTTATTTATATATTTTCATGATGATGAGGTTAAGTGCTCATGAAAAAGATGAGTTTTTTAGATGTCGTTTGAATGTTGGCAGGGATTCTGCATTCCGAAGGAAGGCGAGAAAATCATTCCACCAACAAGGAACAGTGAATGAAAATGTTCTGGAGTGATGTTGTGCCTATCTGTAATGGTACCACGAAAACAACAGGGAAACAAACAGGTTCAGCAGCTGGGAAGATGAAGAGAAGTTATAATGTGTGTGTGTGTTTGGGGTTTTATTAATGTGTGGAATTATGTTTAAACGAATCATCAGGGAGATTCAAAGATTTATCAAAGATTATCAAAGATTATCAAAGATTCAAAGAAAACTAAACTAAACTAATGTATTTGTGTCTGGTGCGCCTAAATTCCTACAAGGACTAAGCATGTTGTTTATCTTGTTTATGAACAATGACACAAGGTCTTGTCATTCTGATGGCACTGATATGTTCATTGACATAAATACTGACTTTTGAGAGATGAACTAAGGAGTTTGAGCAAGTTATATGCTTTTGGTAATCCATTGTGTGGTGCTGTTTGTACACCATTTTATTTGTTTTTTTGGTTTTTGGGGAGAAATGGACTATTCCTAACACATCGTTCCAGGTAATTTCAGGTGGAAACGGGGCTTAAAGGGTTAGTTCATCCAAAAATCCTGCTGGACAAGACTCACCCTATGACCTCTGTTCATCTTCGGATCACAGTTTAAGATATTTTATTAATTTTATTTATATTTATATTTCATTTTATTTAGTCCGAGAGCGTATGCATGTGTATGCACACTATACTGCCCATGTCCAGAAAGGGAATAAAAACATCATCAAAGTAGTCCATATGTGATATCAGTTAGTTAGTTAGTTAGTTAGTTAGTTAGTTAGTTAGTTAGTTAGTTAGTTAGTTAGTTAGTTAGTTAGTTAGTTAGTTAGTTAGTTAGTTAGTTAGAATCTCTTGAAGCATCAAAAATACATTTTGGTCCCAAAATCACAAAAACTATGACTTTACTCAGCATTGTCTTCTCTTCCAGTTTGGTTTTTAATCCTCAAATAAAGATTTGAACGGTTATAAATCAGCGTATTGATTCATGATTCGGGTCGCGTGTCAAACTGCTGAAATCACGTGATATTGTGATCCGAATCATGAATTAATACGCTGATTCATAACCATTTGAATCTTTATTTGAGGATTGATTTTTGGACTAAAATGTATTTGTGATGCTTCAAGAGATTCTAATTAACTAACTGATGTCACATATGAACTACTTTGATGATGTGCTTTATTACCTTTCTGGACATGGACAGTATAGTGGGCATACACTTGGATACGCTCTCGGACTAAATATAAAATATCTTAAACTGTGTTCTAAAGATGAATGGAAGTCTTACTGGTGAGGAACAACATTAGGGTGAGTCATTAATGACCTCAATTTTGGGGTAACTAACCCTTTAATTGTTTAGAGATTGGAACTTAACTGTTTTGAGAAAAAAAGTCTCATTTGAGAACTGAGCCATAGCGATTAAGAAAACTCTAAAGTGGAGTTCAAGTAGAGTTGTTTTAGTGTTTCTCCATGAATGTCTATAGTTTTCAGTGGATGCACGGCCCATAAAGCCTTTTTGAAGTTGTGCATCAGAGGGAATCTATGGCTTATATCTGAACGCTTGATTTTAATGGAGCAAAGATCAATGTTCATTGGACAAAAGGCTCTAAACATTATTGGAGAGTGTGCTTTCAATCAATGTTTTTTTGTCCCACCTGGCTTCTCTGTTTAACGATCTGGAAATGAATGGGACTTTGCAACAAATACTCAAAAACGGCGGTGTATGTATGTGACTGACAGCATTTCAAATGGAAAACCACTGCTGTTGAAATCAGAGAGTTCATGCAGCCTCATAGATACAGACAAAGTTACTGCAATCTGTCATAACAGATTTATTGTAGCTTTCATAAAGCTGTTTTTGCCTGTTAGTTTTTTTTAAAACATTACACTTCAGAGCTAGGTCGATTATTTTTTTTAAGTAATTTCACTATTTAGTGCATGGGCATTACTTAGCTTGAAGCCACAATATGTCATTTTTGGTCGTTTATTCAAAACAAAGGCGTAGCTTGATGACACCTGGATTTCACAGAGCTTTTAAGCCACAAACGAAAGCTTCTGCTTCTTCCAGTCATGTATGCAGCACTGTTTTTGTCATATTAGATAAATTTTTTGAATGTGTTAAAAGTTATGTTATAATGCTTCTCTGTGTGTTCATTCGGCGGCTACTATGAGCACTTGTTGCACACTGCAGTGAGCTAGATCGATATTAGGCATACTCGCGGAAAATTAAGAAAATGAGATTAAACAACAAGACTGTGTTGAGCTATATAACAATGATTCGTTTTCTGCCGATGAATGTATCCAAACAGTTGCTCACCTGTATAATAAAAGACATAATATATAAATATTTTTTTATATTAAACAGTCTTCCGGAAATCGAGGGTAAACGCGTGAATGATGTCATTGATGTCTTGGTTAAATGTGATTATTTCTCTGTATTTAAACATTCTTGGAAACATTTGGGATAATGTAAGTGCACAAGTCAACAAAATATATAACATTGTTCTAGTGGTTTTAGGATATTTTAATTTTAAAAAATCGCACCTTTTGTGAAGTAAAAAGTAGTAAAGGGAGGTTGTGATGCCACAAAAAAATGATGACAAATTAGCTCATGAGTATTTAGTTACACAAAATTATTTTTGATTGATAAATATTCTAAAAATGTCCAAAATCATCTGCATCGTTAAATAGCACAATGACTGCATGCTTTTTTACAAAACAAGTTCTAATTAACTTCATCATACTTGATAGCTTCAAGTGCTCAAATTTTACTAATCCATCTTGGATTTTAGAGGACAGTGAATAAAGCCAAGCATGGCCCTATAATTTTGCTTCATGTGTAAGAGGATATATGTGTTCTAATCTATTTATTTTATTGCAGTGGGAACTGCAAAAAAGAAAAAAAACTGTGGGAATTCATCTGTTTGCATATTTTCTTTTAGGTTTTTCTGGAACGGATAGTGAAGTTTCTGACAGTTTGGAAAAGTATGTGCTGGAGGGAACATTGGTTGTTGTTTTCTGCCACCGATTCCAACCACAACTGCTGAACGAAACAAAATAACAAATTCCTCTCATTATAACACACAGAGAAATAAACTCCTGCTCAAAAGCTAGACATATTTTTTTTTTTTTCATGTTTCTGGCATTAATTGACAGATCTTATTGTGAGCTAGTTACTAAAATGATGGGCCTATCTTCCACATGTCCCCACTGTATATGATGCATATTAGTAGCTTTGTGGAGCAGTGATTTGAACATTTGTCTTTGTGCTGTCTAAAACAGTTAGCCCACTCAGAAAATCATTGAAAGCCAGAAGATGTGTGCCATTAAAAAGGTCACCTCAGCCTCGCCATGTTCCTGGTTTCAGCAGGCCTGACGTTACCCGTGGCTTTCCCTGTCTGATAGAGCATGTTCTCTCCTACTGCTGTGCCATAAGCTCCACCAGTCATCTCCATAAAGAGACCCCATTAAACATGTCCACACCACACAGCGCTCAGCTTTGCAGCCTCTGACTGGCATTCTTACCCACGCGTTACCTCTCTCTCCGTTAAACAAGCGATGAAAAGAATGTTTAGACTAGAGAATATTTTCAAGAGAATGTGCTTTAAATCAGGACACCCTGCGTTATTAGGCTGGGTAATGAGCGATATCAACCAAGGTAATAAGGAGTCAGTGCTTTGCAACCGTGGGCAGATGGTGCCTCCATTGGCCTGCGATGTTTTCAATAAATGGACGATTTAATTTAGCCAGTTCTGGGATGAAGATGTTGTAGAGAATGGGTCGGACAGAATTATGATGGGACACCTTTTCAGTCTAAAGCAGGCTCTTTTTTTTCTTTTTCATTGTGAGCTACAGAGACGACGTGTGTGATCTCATTGACTTTGCCGTGCTCCGTACACTCGATAGTGCAGCCGCTGTATCCCAGGGGGCAAGCCGAGCGGAAATGCCCTTCAGGATCCATGAGGAAGGCGGCTGGTTTGTTTGGGCACCCCGCCAGCCTGTGTGCCCTTAGAGCGGCGATGCAGCAAATGCATGTTTGCACCGTTAAGGCAACAACCCACGTATTTTTTTATGCAAAAACACACACGCTCTTCCATCCCATTTGTGCAGCAGGTCTCAGCCTTGCATCTTTCTCCCTGGGTTTGAAAGAGGCGATTCTCAATTGTCTTTATTTCCCCCATCGATAGCATCGTGGGCTATTAATTAGCCTGAGCTCTGTGGAGCCTAATAGCAGTCAGAGTCTGGCTGTCAGGGCCGCGCTGCTGTTTATTTGTTTGTCTCTCTTGCTGCGGGGGGCTGGTCTGCTCACGCCAGCGCAGGCCACTCTTGGCGATTTAGTAATTAAGTTTGTTAATAGAAGTAGTTAATCAAGGCCTGAGATTATACCACCTGCAGCGGAGGCCTGCCAGCAGGGAGGAATGGCTCCTCTTCCCTGAAGGAAAGGCTTCAACTGTTGGATTTTTCTCCTGCAGCGTACAGGCCACGTCTCCCGCCTCACATTTGTCCAGCTTTGATTGTCCCCTCGGCGGCAGGCCCTGGACTTATCTCACCCTTTCATATTGTACACATCAGTTTTGGGGAAGCCAATTTAGATCATTTAGAAACGTTTTTTGTTATGGTTGTTGTTTCTTTGTCTACGCACACTGCGACCCACTCCAAACAGATTTGCAACCAGCCAGTTAAGAAACACTGATTTAAATGAACAAATCAAATTTGTCTGAAAGAATTGATTCACTTCAATTATTACTTCAATTTGTTTGGCTGAAAATCTGTGTGTAGAATACATTGATCACAACTGATTGAAAGGTTTGTAGAAAGCCATTGTTTCAGTCTACTAGCATCAAATTCAAAATCCATTTTTATGGACGTACTGGATATCATTCAGCGCCGAGATTAGCATCGCATCGTTTGCCTTCTGCCACGTTACCTGATGACGATGTGTTGACAGACTTTAGCGATTCAGAGAAGAGAACACTTCCGAATAATGTCACAGAGTTCCTTCATGAAGTTGTCGGCATCTGGGTAGAACCGAGCACATGCGCACTTTGGTCAGAATGGGAATAATGCGATTAAGTTGTTTACATGTCTACTTATTGAAAATTGCTTAAAATTGGCATTTGCCACATAGTTCATTGCAATTATTGTTATTAAAGCTGCTGTCCGTAACTTTTTTTGTGTTCAAGATTTACAGAAATTATATAATGAGAATATACAACATGGATCCATTTTCCAAACCGTGTTTTTGTCTTTCCCTGAATAATTATGGTACACTTAATAACTATTTATATTGGGACTTTTTCAGGCCAGACTGGTAGGAACTGCTGCGGAGGAGCACAGTCCCTGCGTGAATCACCATAGACATAAACAGAGAGAAGTATCTCCGGCTACAGTGTTCTTCCGCAGGACACTTGCAGTTCTGCTTAGTAACCGCTAGAGCGCAAGAAGCAGACTGCAACTTTAAGGTTATGAGCTTAATCACATTAGTTTGGTACTGCAAATATTTGTTATTTTGTTTCTATAAAGATAAAATGCTTTCCTGTAGCTCAAACAATAGAGCTTGGCGCTAGCAATGCCAAGGTCATGGGTTCGATTCCCAGGGAAAGAAAGAACCTACAGAATGTGTACCTTAAATGCGATGTAAGTCACTTTGGATAAAAGCATCTGCCAAATGCATAAACGTAAATATAAAGCTGCATAACAAGAAAGTTTATTAATAAACCACAGGCTGTGCACAGCTAACCAGATTAACCCAGAATATGAACTCTTATTGTGACGTGTAACGTTAAGTAAACGGAATGTGTTGCATTCATATGCTGGATTAATCTGCTTGTCTGCATATAGTACGGTTTATTAATAGGGTGTACTGTGTAAGTTACACATTAATGCTACCTTCATGTAAATACGATTAAGTTGACCGTAAACACGAATTTCCTAGTTAAAAATTGCACACAAACGCCCTACATAGTAATTCCTTTCAGCGTAAAAAGTTCATAACAACGACTTCAGAAGTGGGAATTACTAAATTTCCAATAGCATGTGAAGGTGATGTGAAATGCATGTAACTAAACGGGTTGCGTTGATATTTCTATGCTTTATTTGTATGCAGTTTTTTCTGGAGTTAGATTTTTGTAGTATTACAGTCTTAGTACATTAAGTCACTTTAAATGTTTTTCACGTCAAGCGTTTTAGAATGCCTGTTAACTGCTCATTTCATTAACGTCGAAGTAAGTTAACTGAAAACCATTTTGAATTGTAATATATTGCCGAATAATTTGTTCCATGACCACACATTTGTTTTTGCAAAATGTAACCGTTTTTTAACAATTCATAATTAAGTATAGTGAAAAATGATGCAGGTTAAGTTATTTAAATGCAATACAATAGTGTTTTGGTGGTAAATTAAATATATGTGTGTTGTCTTAACAACAAAGAACAGTGGCGCAAAACATTTTTTTTGAGTGTATTTGCTGTCTAAACCTTGGTTAGATAGACCAGATAGAAGTGGTTTGAATTCTGGATAAAGCACATTTGAAGGATCCTTGCTTATTTTGTAGAATATACAAAGGTACATGAGATGAAGTTTAATTGCAATATTGCCAAAATCGCATTACAATGACAGTATGAGGGTGCGTGTAAACACACTCATTGTGAAGCTGTATTTGCCATACAGTGACAAACAGGCCCTGGATTTATCTCACACTTCCTTCATATTGTACACATCAGTTTTGGGAAGCTAATTTAGAACATTTAGAAATGTTTTTGTTATGGTTGTTGTTTCTTTGGCTACACAATCACACCCCATTTAAAACGTAGTATTTCGTAGCGCTTTACTGCTTTTTGTTGGAAAGGTTAGCTTGCTACAGGATAAGCTACATTTTTAAGAAACCAAACACTGTCATGCTCCTGATAAATGTAGCTGGTAGCATCACTAATTTTAGTTTAGTTTCTCCCCAACACTGATACACACTCACAGCAGGTTGTTTAAATGCACACACAGCTATTTGAATTTGATTATGTTTGCCTGGCTCTGTTCACTTGCTCTTCCTTTCAACTGAATTTGTTTATTTATTCTCCCACCACGAGACCTCATTTATTAAGCCTGTCTGTGTCTTATGTGTGTTTTTATCAGAGTGGCTGAAGACAACAGTAGTTGCTAAGCTCCTCAAGTTTGCACCCCACGAAGAACTTTGGAGAAGAGTCAACACTTCCCGACACGCTGGGAGTTAAACTATGAATTCGCTCCTTGTCTTGAAAGATATCATACCACACCAGCTGGTTTGGCAAGAGCCTTGCAAATCAACTTGAGACCAGTCGATTTATACCATAAGGCACAAGTTCCTCACATTTTAAAGAATTTAAGGAGCTTCTCAGTGATATTTTTATTTCCAAAGTACCCATTTCTCACATACTATACAGTTTGGTGCCAGTATAAAAACATGTTTCTGACAGAATTTAGAGAAATGAAAGTTGAGGAGCATTTTGAGGACTTCAGTATTATATGTGATGGAAATCATGAATTACCCGTTTATGTCTTCATCCGAGTGGCAATAAAACTGTCACAGAAGCCATAACATTCCTCTGTAATGTACGCAATTTGTGTCAGTGTGTGAGCCCGCCTGGGGAGAGCAATAACATGGATGTGATGAAATATGAAGCAGTGGGCTTGCGAATGCTGAATGATCAAAACCCTAGTACTGTAGGAGGTAAACGAATGAGAGGTATTTGTGAGAGTAGAAACACACCGTGTGAGGTCAGGTCTCTTAAAAGCTCTCAAATACTTCAAGCGAAATTGAAGAACAAAATGGTGTGACGTCGTTTCACACAAAATAAGGAAGTTCGTTCCTGGAGTTCAAAACAGCTTGTCAACGCAAAATTTCCGGAAAAGTCCATTTGCAATTGGTCCATGGCGATTATGTAATAGGTAGGAGTGTTCTGAGACTGCGCCTTCTTTGTGATCTTGAAAAAATATTTTCCGGTTCATTTCTTCTGTTCAGTCCGTCGAGGTCAGACGCAAATAAAAAACATAAACACGGTGTGTGTTTATAGTACAAATTGAATTGATACTTCTAATTAAAACCTACAATTGTCGTGTTTAATACTGTAAATCGGCTTGCTTTAAAACAGTCTGTTCTACAAAGTGGTATATAAATAAACATTATGTGACTTGACTGGAGTGTCGAATTGCAGAGCTCGTGCAAACAAATGCACATCACTATGATCAGATGCTTTCTTAACCGCTGTTTTCTCACTGTAGTCATTTTTGTTGTGTTTATCTTGTTATTCTTGTTATTTGTCAGAACAAAATACTCATCAAATATTTACATATTCATCTAAACACCACACCCATCGGTATGTTCACTAACAGTTTATTGCTGCAAAGGTATTTCTAACTTATTTTTACCTCTAAAGCTGGGCTTAGACTACAGGAGTTTCGGGCCGATTTATGCCAGATTTGTCCCTCCTGACAATCTAAGAAAAAATCTTGTCCATGACATTGGTCGGTTCTGATGATCGGCCCAGATTATCTGCTTATGGACACATAGGGGCCTCCCAGATTTTATCAAACATGTTAGATATTTAAGATTTTAAATCGGGATGATTGTCAGTTCTTTCACAATAGCCAATGAGAGAAATTAATGAAATCGAAAGCTGTTGTGTGGGTCCTTTGAACAGCGGAGATGCATGGCAGAATGGTGTGTGGAAGTGTTGCCACAAACACGACTGCTTGTCTTCGAAAACATGGCATGGCCGTACAGACAAAGAGAAGAGCTGGGGAGAAATGGTGTTGGTTTTGAACATACTTGGAAGAGTGTAGAAAGCTGCTTGCAAATGTAAACATTACCTTTTGAGACATCACTGATGATCTGCTAAGGATGTTTTCATCCGCTTTCCCATGAGATAACGTTCTCCCACATGGTATGTTCTCCACCTCCATGATAATCTTAGTAATATCTTGTAGTGTGTAAGGCTCTGCAATTTTCAAAATCTGGTAGTGTGTGCATGTTTGAGATTTATGTGAGAAAAAATCTGTGAAGATTCTCTTTATGTGCGTGATGCAACTAGGTTTCATGATCTGTTAGGATTTAAAAACTCCTGTAGTCTAAGCCCGGCTTAAGCAAAGCACAAAAAAGATATTCGCAATGTGTTTATCAGGGCCTTAAGAGTGTGAGTTTTTTCCCATGGGTCCCGCTGGAGTGAGCTTTTACGTGGTCCATCATCTGGCCAACGAATCATCTTCTGACCTTGTCTTATGGCTAATTGCTCAACACAGGCTCAATTTTTAACACTGCAGACACTGTGTTCTGCTCCTAAGAAAATGAAGAGCGAGAGAAAAAGAGACTGAGAGATTAGAGTCTGCAAAAGTCCAGGGGTCATCAGAGCCAGTAACTACGCGGACTTAAAAAGAACCCGAAGAGGCACGCAAGACTCGTCTCCTTTGAGCAACTGACATTAAAGCCAATATGTTTGTATTCAGTGATTGTTTTTGGTAATTAAAGTGAGGGGGTTGTGTGAACATGGACTTTCAGAGGACAGATAAAGTCTGTTTGACTGTAGACCACAGGGGAGTCTTTCTTTATGTGTCTGTGCTTCTCTTTGTGGATTTAGTCTTGGCTGTATAGATTGGAGGGATGGATCAAAAGAAGTGTGAGGGAGCTACTTACAATTAAGAACAGTTCTCTTATAATGTTAAAGTTTCCAGACACTAAAACTGTTGGGAAATTTTACATTTATTTACTTTTAAGGATGCTTTTATCCAAAGCCACTGGTTCATCTAAAGAGGCAATAAACACGAGAAATTCTATTAATACAAAGTTTCAGGATATTATCGTTTGGGGTAGTGAAGGGTAGAATAGGGAGGGATTTAGGAATAATGAAAGCATAGGTGAAGGAATCGTAAAATATATCATTTTTTAACTGCAGCAGACAGTTAAAGGCTCATGAAAGAGGGGATTTTTGTGAGAAAAATGTTCCTGAGAGTGATTTTGTGCTTTTCTGTGATGGCACCCAAGGCGCTGCTCACTTACAGACCGTAAGTGATAGCACCTAAACTTGTAAGAGAGAGGGGAGGTTGAAAGGTACAGAGCCCTTGGCCTTCCTGTAGGCTTTTTTTGTTGTTGTTGTTGTTGTCCTAACCAGCCGCAAAGGCAACAAACACCAAGGGATTCTATTCTACACTTATCCCTTCCATTGTGTGTGTGTGTGTGTGTGTGTGTGTGTGTGTGTGTGTGTGTGTGTGTGTGTGTGTGTGTGTGTGTGTGTGTGTGTGTGTGTGTGTGTGTGTGTGTGTGTGTGTGTGTGTGTGTGTGTGTGTGTGTGTGCGAAGAGAGAGAGAGAGAGAGAGAGAGAGAGAGAGAGAGAGAGTGTGCAATGTCGTGGAATGTATACGCCAAAACTCATTTTGGCATGCATATGATACACTGTTTTTCGTGTGCATATGATACGCACTTTATGGCGTATATATGACACGCTCTTGGGTAGGTTTAGGGTGGTGGGGCGTAAATATGAGACGCTCTTGGGTAGGTTTAGGGTGGTGGGGCGTATATATGACATGCGCTTGGGTAGGTTTAGGGTGGTGGGGTGGGGGGTTCGTATGTATAATACGCCATAAAATGCGTATCATATGCACGCGAAAAACAGCGTGCCATAGACACGCCAAAACTCATTATACATTCCACGACATTGCACACTCGTACTATTTATACACATTTTTGTGAGAATACCCTGGGGACAGGCAGCCCACACACTCTTCTGATTGGCTGTGATGTGTGATTGATTTTGTCACATCTTGTAGCCCTGTCATGTCTGGTGTGGACAGACAATTTGCTTGTCGCTGGAATCTTATCACATCACGTCTCCGTGTCATGGTGTTAGAATTAAACCGGTTGTATTTGCTTCTGCACCTTTAATAAGTCATAAGTAATGATGCATGTTATGATTGGCTAATGACTTTTTATGTAAAATGCTGTAGTGATATATACAGTATTAAATACTGATGGTTGTGAAATTGATACCATGACACATTTTTGCATCTGAATTTTAATTTTCACTCTCAGTCCCATACTACTTCCTCCTTTTAACTTCATGTCTTCTCACAGCTCTAGTCTTAAAATCACTCTAAATGTACTTTTCTGTTTTACTACCCCATACAAATCATCCAAAACCCATATAAATCCCATTTACTACTACAGATAAATTATCCCAAAGGCATCACATAGTCCTTTCTCTCTCTTTTCATCTAATATGTACTAAAGAACTCTATTAAATTCTAGCTCAGTAACTCTTGAATGAACTGTATTTTGATCAAGGTCATGACACCTACATGGAACAACTTTACAATATAAAGAGTAACACCTTTTTTTAAAGCAAATCTTCTCATTGACTAAATTTGACTTGAGCCACTTGGAGAACCTAATGTACAAGTTAAGGGCTAGACGTGAGCATAAATTCATAGCTATTTGCCAGGATTTTAGTTCTCGTGGGACTGTTGTTATTTTTCCAAAGCATTTGAAGGGAAAAGGCATTGTAATCTGAAATGCACAGTCTGTAAAAAATCGAGGAAAATTTCTGACATGGTCAATTCAGATGGGATTAAAATCACAAAAAGCTCTGGTAATTATTACATCACCCCGAGAAGGAAGCTTTGCTGTATGAATGTCAGATTATCTCTATATATTGCAATGAAAAGGGCAGGGAAAATCCGGTTTTCCATATGCCCTTCAAGAATACATTCAGATTGTATTTGCTGGATCCTCCTGGTAGAGCTGCTGAGTATCATATGTATATACATATATGTATTTATATAATTATCTTTTTATAATATATATGTTACCATTTAATTTATTTGTTATTTTGATTTTATGAATTGATTTATTTATTTTTGTTTTGTATATTATTATTAAGATTATTTTATTTTTGTTATAATTCATCTTTTTTTTCTTTTCTTTTCTTTACTTGTCACTGCTTTTGTTGTGGATATTGATGCTTTGCCAGTTGTGTACATATAACAATAACGCTGATAAAATGCTTAGAAATTGATTTCCTCCGTTCACCATTACCCATGCACAGCCAGTCAGGACCTTTATAGTTTTGGATGAGGAAAGAGCTAGAGCAGAGATGGAGAACAAATGAAGAATGATTTAAAAAAAAGGGAACTAGGCCGTATGCAGAATTTAGTCTCAGCACATCTCCCATCCGGACAGTGGGAGTTTCGTCTGAGCATTGTTAAGTATGTGGGGGGGATGTCTATAGAAAGCTTTGATGTGAGCTGTGCTTTGGGTGGAGCTTGACAGGCTCTGATCTCCAGTGTCTCCTCATTATGGCAACGGCCCTGCAGCAAGCGGATAATGTCAAATAATGAATGTTGAAATTGGCTCAGCTATTTGGGAATAACACGAAATGTTTTTTTCTGTTGGCGGTTATACGCTGCAAATTGATATTTTGATTGTAGTAAAAGGTCACTTCTTGAAAGGGAGTATACCCGCCTGACCTTTCCAACCAGCCTTTAACTCTTTATCCGTCGGCGTATGTTTCCTGCTAATGATTGCAGGTGTGACATTCTCCTCGTTCCACATGAGAGGAGGGAATTCTGGCCTCCGAATAAACGGCAACGGGCAGCCATCAAACTGGGCGTTGTGGACTTGTTTTTGAGTTGCGAGGTCACAGGGTCGCTGGGTTTGTGAAGAACACTCGCAGATTGGTGCGATGACACTTTGTAGTTTGGCAGCTTGGCAGTGCTCCACACGAAGATAGTGTCATTCAACCACTGCATACACCCACTTCACGTTCAAACACACTCCTGAGACCCTGGACTCATGCAGTGATAGTTTGATAGTGGGTTGACAAGTCCCACACAGATACAGTTGCTTTTTTCCTATTAGTTTGAACTCCACCCGAGAACTGAATGAATGGCCATGGCAGCTCACAAAAGGCATTCATGTTATCTCTGGAGCTGCAGTGCTTTCTAAGGTTTATCCGTCGCCCCTTCTTCCTCTCCTCCATCTTTCCCGCACTACTGTATTGATTTGTGTCGACTCCTTCATGCCTCCATTCACAGAATATACCAGACTCTGCCTGCCTGTTTAAGCCACCCCACTGGTTTCCATTATTGGGAAGATTTATAGCGAAGCATGGGAAAAGCACGCAAAAAAAGAGATGAGAGACAGATCAAATGTGAAGGAGTGTGTCAGCACAGCTGAGGTGATAATTGCATATGTAGCAGGTATGGAGCTCTATGATTATTGCTGACAACCACTAACTTGGCATTATCAGAAAGCTAAAGCACATGCAGAGTTGTACAGTTAAAACACTTCTTTACTTTTATTCTCTGCAACCATACGCAGAACTTTCTTTTTAGCATTAGAGGGACAAAGTCTCCTAAGACATAACCTAGCCCAACACCTCTGCAGACTAAATCAGACTGACTGGTGTTGAACTTGCGAAGTCTGTCCCTGAGTACATTACGGGCTTTGATCAGGCATACGGGATGCTGTAAGTGCCATTTGTACAAGCAGCGGAGCTCAAATTTGACTTTGATATTGTGTACCTGTCAGCGGTAATTAATGACAAGCACTCAAAGCTCTTGATTAATCACGACTCGTTTAAATGAACAGGATATGGGTCCTGCTCAGCCAGTTACTCCCATTTACCTTGGCTTGTTGCTCTCATTTTACACACTTAATTACCACTACTGCTCCCTTATAGCCTCTTAGGAGCCCAGTGTCGAAAATGAGTCACTTGCTGGGCATTTGTTGTGATTATTTATACCATAGGCATGAAACTGACTAAAGACCTTTAAGGGTATTAAACCGTGCAATCCTTTCACCTTTGAATCATGATTAAACGCTCAAATAGTGCCACTGACTGAACTTTAGACCATTTTCAAGATTCTCTCGGGGAAAGCATGCATTTTTTTGTGTTTTTACTCGTTTACTCGACTATTACTCGTACTTGAGGAATAAAGTGTACTACTTGAAAGGCCTGTTTACACCAACTTTTGTTTATGTAGCACCTTTCCAATACCTCCCATCTGCTTCACAATGTAGATAAACATTGTAGATAAAATTGCACTAGTGTAGACAATGATAGCAGACAATACAAGCAATAGAATATTACAGGTGATAGATACAAATAAACATAATACCAGGACATAAAAGAGAGCATTACATAGAAAGGGTATCACATAGCAACATTTAGCTATTCAAACACATTAACAAAATAAAGAACATTACTTGGGAATGATAACATTTAGAAAACAAATAGGTTTTATGTTGCGATATGAAGTCAGAAATATTATTAATGCAACAAAGTGATAACTATATTAGCATCTACATTAAATGATCCAAAATCGGGTGGATTAGAATTGGCTGTCAATTTGTATCATTCATCAGCTGGAAAAATCATTTTGAAAGTGGTTCCAACAATATTGTTTCTCTGTGGCATTATTGTTATATTTTTGCTATAGACATCTTTATTCGCAAAGAATTAGAACAATTATTAAAACGTTGTAGCTATCGCTATAGTTTTTGTCCTTGGTGTGAACGTGCAAATTGCAGTTTCAACACAGTTTCAAAAAGCTCAAAACAATCCCTGCCGATGAATAAGGGTCTTATCTAGCAAAATAATCTGTAATTTGCAAATTGGTAGTCTGGAAAGGTCATATGTAACTTAGGTGGAAGTACCAACCCAGTGTGGAGATGGAGGACCATTCAAAAGTTGTTGTATGTTGAATGATATATGATATATTTTATATAATGATATATTTATATGTCTTTGTGCCTGTTTTGTTTAAAATGCTACATTTGTGTGCATATCCTGGATGTTAAGTTTTAGTTCTTAGTCCACTCAGTCAGACCTTCCCAACAGGGTTTTTTGGAGTGAACTAATCTTTAATTCATCAAAATGCTAACTTTTTTTTAGAAGTTACACAAGATTTATGTATTTTTTTTTAAGTCAGTTTAATGTAATATAAGTTGAATTGAGTTAAACAACAAAGTTGATTGTGCTTAAAAATGAAAGTTTTTTCTTTTTTATAGTGATCTAAATAAAAACAAAAGTATATTGAATGTCTCCATTTAAAGTCAAGTCAACTTTATTTATATAGTGCTTTATGCAATACAGACTGTTTCAAATCAGCTTTACAGTGATGACAGGAAAATAATTCAGGGATCCAAAGTTCATTTCAGCTGTACAACAGTTTTGAAAGAAAATAGTGCCATTGTTCAGCTGAAGTCAGTTCAGTGTGGATTCAGTTCTGTTGTAAAGATCATCAATTATTAAATTAGTTTGTTTCATCAGTAAAGTAGTTCTGCAGCAAACAGTCATGTCATCGTCCATACAGTTAAATTCACAGTTAAAAATGGCCCTTTATCGGTTAAAAAACAAACTGCATGCATTTTACATGAGAACCTTATTTAGTTGTGGATGAATATGTCCCTTCAAAATAGATAATGCTTTAAAATGAACTCTGTTAGAGAGCTCCATATGACAACATGCACTCACCTAAAGGATTATTAGGAACCTGTCTAATTTCTCATTAATGCAATTCTCTAATCAACCAATCACTTGGCAGTTGCCTCAATGCATTTAGGGGTGTGGTCCTGGTCAAGACAATCACCTGAACTCCAAACTGAATGTCAGAATGGGAAAGAAAGGTGATTTAAGCAATTTTGAGCGTGGCATGGTTGTTAGTGCCAGACGGGCCGGTCTGAGTATTTCACAATCTGCTCAGTTACTGGGATTTTCACACACTCATTTCTAGGGTTTACAAAGAATGGTGTGAAAAAGGAAAAACATCCAGTATGCGGCAGTCCTGTGGGCAAAAATGCCTTGTTGGTGCTAGATGTCAGAGGAGAATGAGCAGACTGATTCAAGCTGATAGAAGAGCAACATTGACTGAAATAACTACTCGTTACAACCGAGGTATGCAGCAAAGAATTTGTGAAGCCACAACATGCACAACCTTGAGGCGGATGGGCTACAACAGTAGAAGACCGGGTGCCACTCATCTCCACTACAAATAGGAAAAAAAGGCTACAGTTTGCACAAGCTCACCAAAATTGGACAGTTGAAGACTGGAAAAATGTTGCCTGGTCTGATGAGTCTTGATTTCTGTTGAGACATTCAGATGGTAGAGTCAGAATTTGGCATAAACAGATTGAGAACATGGATCCATCGTGCCTTGCTACCAATGTGCAGGTTGGTGGTGGTGGTGTAATGGTGTGGGGGATGTTTTTCAAAACAAGGAAAGTGGCACACTTTAGGCCCCTTAATGCCAGTTGGGCATTGTTTAAATACCACGGCTTACCTGAGCATTGTTTCTGACCATGTCCATCCCTTTATGACCACAATGTACCCGGAGGTTGGAGAGTGTTCCATTTCAACCTTTATCACTTGTTGTGACAACTAACCTATGCCACTCCCACGCCATTCACGTTAAAGTAACCAGAGCAAATTTTCTCAGTTTTTTTTACTGATATGACGAGACACAACGGGCAAGTGATGTTTGTATGCAATTTCCTGTGAAAACCATCCTGTTTATAATAAAATAGGCTACCCTTAGTCACCATAATAGTGAATCTGGGTCGGATTCACTAAGACAAAAACGTTTTGGAAGAAGGATTGAAGATGTATTTATTTAATTGTGTGTGTGTGTTTGCGTGTGAGCGCGCGCATTTGTGTGTGTGTGTGTGTGTGTGTGTGTGTGTGTGTGTGTGTGTGTGTGTGTGTGTGTGTGTGTGTGTGTGTGTGTGTGTGTGTACTCGTTTTCCACTCTAGGCATGTTTTGTTCTTTATGTTTGTCAAAGCTGTTTGTGCTGAGTAGATAGCTTCTCTCAGAGCAGTACCTCCCTATTGGAAGATATCCAGACTCTCTTCCTGCCCACAGCTTTACTGCACAGTCCCTCACTGTCCCTGACTGCATTCACTGCCTACACGTCCTCCTCCTCTCTTTTCTTAATGTCTCTCCTAATAAATCCTAATTGTTCTTGATATTTCACCCTCTCTCAGTTGAAATGGTTTGGAGCTTTGGGTTCTTTTTAGCCCTGCTCCTCATCACATTCACATATTTCTGATTCCACAGAGCCATCAAGGCTGTTTGGCTGCCGCTGGATTTCATTTGTACGAGTAAGGTGGTATCTCTACCACAGAGACGAGAAGGCGAAATAGAAAGCTGGATCTTTTGATCATATTCTCAGAGGAACGCTTTGATTCTAGGTGTTCTTGCTTTCTTACTTTCTCCTTTCTTACTATGTTTACTGCCTTTAACTTTGTTTTCCAATATTCTCTACACAAGATTAATTTACTTCAGAAAGAATACTGTTTATTATTATTATAATTAAGACATTAAGACTTGTTTTTAAAAAATATATACATTTTATTTTATTTTTCCCTGTAACAGAGGGAATCCACTGGAGACAAGATTAAAGATGAACTCAAGTGCAGTTTAAAGGAACTTGCCGACTTTAGCTTATTCACTGTGTCCCCCAGAGTTAGATAAGTTCATACATACCATTCTCATCTCTGTGGGTTCCATAACTCTGTTGATGCACCCACCGCTAGCCTAGCTTAGCACAAAGACTGGAGGTAATTTGCTCCATCTAGCCTACTGTGAATAAGTGACAAAATAACACCAACATTTTCCTATTTATATGTTGTGTATAGTTACATTGTGTACTAAGGCTGACGGAAAATGAAAATTTGCAATTTTTTAGACCGATATGGCTAGGAACTACTCTCATTCCTGCATATAATCAGGAACTTTCCTGCCATACCATTGGTCCAAATAGGCTAACTTCCGTCAACATAACCATCGTGACAACCTACTTGCACAGAGAGCATGCTGGGGACTATTTTCAGGCTCTGCGTAATAATATCATTGCGTCACTGCACCAGTGGTATGGCAGTAAAGTTACTGAACTATTACGCTATAATGAGAGTATAGTTCCTAGCCATATCGGTCTAAAAAAATCGCAAATTTTCATTTTCCATTATCTTAGTACACAATGTAACTATACACATCACATGTAAGTAGGAAAATGTTGCCGTTATTTTGTAACTTATTGACATGACATGATATTGACCAACAGTGGGTTACATTTACAAAGACATAGACAAAGATGCATGGCAAACATGAGGGTTTAAATACACAGACTACTGATGATAAGACAAGGGACACCTGTGAACAATGATCAAACAATGAACCAATCAGAACATGATAACATAGAACACATGACAAGGAAGCGCATGAGGGCACAATGGAATCACATGACAACAGGAAACATGACATTGAACATAACAAAATAAGAACTTGAAACATGAACATGAAATAAAACCAAAACAATAGACTTTTTTATATATATTTATTTGTTTTTGTTTTTTATGTTACATAATTTTTCTAGATGTGTTCTTTAAAAAGAAATTCTTTGTTCTGAGAGAATATTTTAGAATTAAGCTTATTTTTGCTATTCCATTGTCAAATAGTTTTTATTTTATTTTAGCATAACCATTACTAAATGTTGTTAGATTTACGCTTAAAAAAGAAATGCAAATGAGTTAACAAAAACTTGTATCAGAGATGTTCTCTGAAAGCACATCTTAATATCTTCCATCCTTTTTGCTTCTCAAGAAAATATATGTTGTATTCAGGATTTATTCAACTGGAAAACAAGGCAAAAGTAATGAATACGATTTTTTTTTTTCACAATGTGCTTTGAGAAACAGGTTGAGCCATTTACAAAAGGATTATCCTCAGCATTTTGCGATCTCGTGAGGATCAGAGCAGTCTTGAGCAGCTGCTCTTCTGTGCAACATTAAAGTCAACCTAAAGCAGATGTATTTTGCCCTTGCTTCTAGGAATATTTCATGCAAGGTGACCCAGGATCTGGGGAAATGTTCCTCGTTCTCTGGCTGTAGCACCCAAAAAAAAGTCCTTAATAACACTAGATTCTTTTTGCTTCAATACATTCACTTGGAACAAAAAAAGCTGGAAAAAAAAACGTCCTGTGGTGCACTTTCTCCCCTGTTTGTAACCCTTGACACCTTCATATCTCAGAGAGCAGGTAATTTTAGATCCAGCGCAGTGCTGCAGCATCCTCCCCTGTGTCGTTTGGGTATACAGAAACGCTGGGGATCAGGTAGCGAAGGGAAGATAAATAGAGCGGCACCTCTGCAGAACACTTCGTGCAGGAGGCCCAATGAACCATGCAGCTTTGTAATTATAATAAAAAATAAAAATGATGGTTGATTTAGGACTGCCATGTGTGCTGGGTGGAGACTCAGCCTCCTATTAAAGACACTGTGGCCCCCATATAGGCGGTCTAGCAGAGGGGTGCCAGCCAAAACCGGAATGATAATGAGGACATTGGCTCGCTTCAGAGGATTGGGGTGTAATTGAGTTAATGAATGCATTCTGTTGCATCTCTGATTGAGCACATGTCCCTTCGCCACTTCCTTTAAAGTGTCTGTGTGTGTGTCGACAAGCTCTCTTCCGCATTCTCCTCCACCTGACATTGAGTCTTAAAGGAATAGTTCTTGCAAGAACTAAAATTGTCATTATTTAATCCCCTTTATGTTTCTTACCCGTATGAATGTATTTCTTCTGTGATTTTTTTTTTTTAATCAGGGCACTCTTTTTAATATGAAAGTGAATAGGAACTGGGAATGTTATGCTTAAAAGTGATTTTTATTTATTTATAAAAGTACCATAAACATAGTATTTTTGACTCATTTGTAGTATTTAAAATTAACATGGGCTTGGGGCAAAAATGCCACCAAAACGCTCCCAACTGTTTCAAAAAAATCTAAAAAAAAAAATAAATAAAAAAATGTTTGTCATATGCACTGAATAAGGTTTGCACCATGCAATGAAAAGCTGTAATTAGAAGAAATAAAAAGGAAAACAGATACTTCAATAAAAAAATAAAATAAAATAAAAACACTTTAAATATGTACAATATTAATATCTAAAAACAACTCCAGCTCCAAAATCAACTCGAAATAAATCATTTAAAATTTTACAATAAAAAAGTTAAATGTAAATATAAGTTAAATACAGCATAAATAATAATAGTGTGCCATTGCATTGCATACATGTCCTTGTTCAAGATAAAAAAGAAATGTCCTTGTGTAGTACGCATAAGTCCTTCCCTCTTCATGTAGACTAGGTGGAATATTATAAAGTCTCACTGAGGTAGTTTTATGCAAAAACCAATTGAAGATAATGGGGCAAAACAATGCAACTACAAAAACGAAATCTATTATGATTGTTGGTAACAATGTGAACATTAATGAAAGGTGTTGATTGTGGCATTCATTTAGATGGGCTCATCATGTTGCATCCGATTTCTTTTTATGTCTTTTTTTTTGCATTATAACAATCACACAGGTTTCTGTTAAAGCTTATGAATGCAATGGCCAATCAGAGGCATTTAGATTAGTCACTGCTGAAAATGCCGGAGTTTTGTACAGAGTGCACGCTCACATTAGCAAATTCTCTCATCATGCATCAAAGTACAGATACAATATAAGTAGCATAATTAATATTTTCATTTTACAATGTAGAGAACATCAGTGATTATAAGGGGAGTTTTGTTTTAAAACAAATAGTTTTTTGTTTTTCAATTTTTTCAATATGAAAAGCGATAATAAATAAAAAATGCCCCTGGAAATCAAATATTGACATATTGAACTTGTGAACTTTTTTCTTAAATATTATTGCAAGTTCTCTGTAGCCATATAAAAGTGATTTTCTAAGGAACAAGCGACATTTTACATATTAACTGGGAAATTTTATGTGCACATATTTTCAAACTGTTGCAGTAATGAGGTATGCAAGAACCAGTGTCGTTCGACATCATTGTCAAAACTAGCAGGGCACACTTTGAAGTGCATGTTTGAATATATGCAAATTGAATTCATAATTAATTAAAAGTTGGTCTGTGCCTCACACAAAATGTGAAACTATGGTTTCAGAAGACATTAAATATAATGCATGGGTCATATGGACTTATTTTGTGATGCTTTCATATTGCTTGTTTGTTTATTTTTGTGAGCTTTGCAGTCTAATATCTCTTTCTGAAACAACTTGGTGGTGAGTAAATGGTGAGAGAACTCTCACTTTGGGTGAACTATTCCATTAAGGCTTAATGGTTGCTCTTTTCATGTTATTGGATCTTCTGCTACACATAGTTACCTTGAAGGCTTAGAATAACTCTCAGTGTGTTTCTCCTACAGATCGGTCAGTGGCATTCAGAGCAGGGACTGTCTATGGAGAGGAAGCTTCCATCACTTAACGTGACAGACACACTATTCAACACCACTCTCACAATAACAACCATCCTGGTAAGTCCTGTCTTCTACTCTGGTCCACATTCCTCATAGAGAACACACCCTAATGATTTAGCCAAGAGTTTTATACACACCCCCTTGCTTATAGTTGCTCCTTTTTGAGGGAGTCTCTTTTTAGCTTCCAGAAACTGTCTGTCTAGTCTCTAATTACCTCAGGGTTCACCACTGATCTAAATAAAGACTCTTCTCCTCTGAGATGTGTGGAAGCTAACAAGTATGCGTGTGATAGCATGTCCTGGAGCAGCAACCACCAATTGAAGATGTAATCCGCTAGGCTGTTATCTGGGGGCAATTTTCTCATCTTCTCGTACACTGTATAGTGCTGAGAAAAAAAGGCTCTCAGCAGCCTTAGGCCGGATGTTGCATATCTGGCAGGGTCATCCTTCACTAAAAAAGAGAGAGGAATAAAGCGATTGAGAATGAGAGAGGCCATGCAAGGTGAATAAGCACTCGAAAAGCAATACATAGCTGGTGTAAAATGGCCTTGAGAGAAATCTTCTTAAGTCACAATGTATACCTGATGAATGATATGATGAGCATTGATTAAGAACTGCTGAGAAGACAAATATAATCATTAAAACTTCACCAGTGGTATTGGGTGAGAAGAAAAGTCTTGGAACAGTATTCACTTCCATCCAGAAACCTGTCACAGATCACTTATCAATCAACCAACTCTTGATGAACAAAATCAAGTCCCGCCCTACATAGTTGTTGTATTGTTCGAGAAGCCATTTTACTTGGGTATACATTACAATAGGGAAGAAAAGATGATTACAATTGTAATTTCATGCCAGATTGAAGTTTGAATTAACTCAGAGTATTCCTTAGTTACAGTTTGTTTAAAAGTCTGGTGGGAATGTTAGCGCACCAGCATCCAACACAACATATGGTGTTTTCAGCAGGTTTTTTTAAAACAAACTGCTGTGCCGTAAGTGAAATAGAGATGATTATATCTGGGAGACTGTGTGTGTGTGTGTGTGTGTGTGTGTGTGTGTGTGTGTGTCTGACTAAAGGAACTGGTGGAATACAGGTGGAACGATTAGTTTCTCTCAGATCTTTTATTGTTAATGTGCTTGGTGTTGCAGCTAGGAGAACTGGAGAGACGTTTGCACCATGTGTTTATTCCTCTTTAAAGATATACAAAGACTTTGGCCGCATTAAAGAGCCACCGAAGAGCAATTTCAGCTCTATCACGGCCCATTCATCACCGGCTGATTGCAAAGTCTGCTTTATCTGAGTAAACGCAGCACAGTTGAAAACATGCTGCAGAACTCAGCACCTGTGGACCATTCCACCAGCGTTTTCATTACAGCTCTGAGCTTTTTTGTCATTGCTCGAGTTACAGCACACACACAAACACACAGATTGAATTTTACCCTGGTGATATGGGCTAGATCTAACAATTTTGTAAGGATAGACAGTATATTAGAGCTGGTTCGGCTTGCTGTGGTAAAGCTGTCTAAACTGTTCTGTGGCTTTTTGTAGTTGCTCTTGATGTCTCTGGCTTTATATCATGTGCAGAGGGAGCCAGAGCTTCACTGCTTTGATTGAGAACACATATCTCATGTTTGTTTGTAACATTTTTACATTGCTTTTATAACTCACAGACTACATCAAATGTGCCTTTTGATTTTTATTTTTTTATTACTCTACCATTGATAGACTTGTTAATGGCCATCGGTAGACTTGGTAAAGACATAATATTACATTTAATATGATATGATATGAACACTCTTTACCTCAAATATACGAGTTAACTTCTATTAATAATGCTAAATTATTTCTGACCTTTATATGGCAATAATTCTTTTAGCTGTGAGGAATAATGTGTGTTTAAATGGGTCATTAATTATTTTATAATGTTAAAGTCCACTTTTAATGTTAGGATTATTACATTGAAAAACTGCCATAATTATGAAATAAAAGGCCATTTTGTAGGCTTATTTTAGCCCTCTGCTTTTATAAAAAAAAATATATAATTCGTATACGTATGTGTATATACAGTATATATATACATAGAGCCAAATAATGGCCCTAATATGGTGTTGGTCCCCCTTTTTCTGCCAAGACAGCCCTGACCCATAAAGGCATAGACTCCACTAGACCTCTGAAAGTGTTCTGTGGTATCTGAAACCTGTTAGCAGCAGATCTTTTAATTCCTGCGAGTTGCAAGGTGGGGCATCCATGGATCAGACTTGTTTGTTCAACACATCCCACAGATGCTCGATTGGATTGAGATCTGGGGAATTTGGAGGCCAAGTCAACACCTCCAACTCATTATTGTGCTCCTCATTCCTGAACCATTTTAACTTTGTGGCAGGGTACATTCCTCCTGAAAGCGGTCACAGCCACCAGGGAAAACAGTTTCCATGAAAGGGTGTGCATGGTCTGGAACAATGCTTAGGTCGGTGATACGTTTCAAAGAAATATCCCATTCCTAGCAGAACATTGCCCAAAGCATCACACTACCACCGCCAGCTTGCCTTCTTCCCATAGTGCATCCTGATACCATGTGTTCCCTACAGACACGCACCTGGCCATCCACTTGATGTAAAAGAAAACGTGATTCATCATACCAGGCCACCTTCTTCCTTTGCTCTGTGGTCCAGTTCTGAAGCTCACATGCCCACTGTTGGCGCTTCCGGCAGTGGACAGGGGTCAGCATGACACTAACCGCCCGGTCTGCGGTTATGCAGCCCCATATGCAACAAACCACAATGCAATGTGTATTCTGACACATTTCTATCATAACCAGCATTAACTTCTTGAGCAGTTTGAGCTACAGTAGCTGTATTGATCTGCTTGATCGGACCACACGGGCCAGACTTTGCTCCCCACGTGCACCAGTGAGTTTCCTTGGACCACTTTTGATAAATACTGACCACTACAGTCCGGGAACACCCCACAAGAGCTGAAGTTTTGGAGATGCTTGGACCCAGTCGTCTAGCCATCACAATGTGGCGCTTGTCAAAAGTCCTTGCTCAAATCCTTACGCTTTCCCATTTTTCCTTTTTCTAACACATCAACTCTGACAAGACAAAATGTTTACTTGCTGCCTATATATAGTGTGTGTGGGTTGGTGGATGAGGGTTGTAAATATGAGGACTCAAATGTGTATAATGACATGGGTATGACATAGGTATTACAAGGTGAGGGTGAAATATGAGGACATTGGTCATGTCCCCATATTTGAAAATGCTTATAAATCATACAAGATGAGTTTTTTTTTTTTTTTTTCAAAAAGTAAAAATGCAGAATTTTTCCTGTGTAGGGGGATAGAAAATATGGTTTGTACAGTATAAAAACCATTGCGCTTATGGAATGTCCCCACATTTCACAAAAACAAACGTGTGTGTGTGTGTGTGTGTGTGTGTGTGTGTGTGTGTGTGTGTGTGTGTGTGTGTGTGTGTGTGTGTGTGTGTGTGAGCCTGTTTATGTGGTTTATGAGGACACAAAATTGTATAACTACATGGGTATTACACTGGTATTACACTATAAATGTGGTTTATGAGGACATATCAAATGTCCTCATAATTCAAATGGCCTTAAAAACATACTAAATGATGTTTTTTTGAGAAAGTAAAAATGCAGAATGTTTCCTGTGATGGGTAGGTTTAGGGGCAGGGGCAATGTAAGGGGATAGAAAATACGGTTTGTACAGTATAAAAACCATTACGCCTATGGAGAGTCCCTGTAAACCACATAGACAAACATGTGTGTGTGTGTGTGTGTGTGTGTGTGTGTGTGTGTGTGTGTGTGTGTGTGTGTGTGTGTGTGTGTGTGTGTGTGTGTGTGTATTCAAATCAATTGATCACGATTAATCACACGATTAACATTTAGTTTGTAAATATATATTTGCGGTAATTCATCCGCTTCTTTTCACAAACCTCCCGCTGTGCATCTCTGTAAGCACTATATGAGTTGGTATAAGGTTTACTCAGTGTACCTGACACAGTTAATGCCTGATTTGCATAATTCCCTTAGTGATTCTAATATTAAAACAACACACCGTGTGTGCGAATACAGGAGGATGTTATTGTTTTATTTGCGTTTAATACTTTTTCAACCTTTGTTTGCTGTCATTTGATGTGGATTTGATATGCTTTGCCTTCAGAGACCTCTTTCCTACTCAGATAAAGCTCTCGCTAGGACTTTTTTTCTTTTCTAAGCTCAAATACTGTACATATTGTTTTGTCTCAGAAACTGGGTTCACTTTCCGTTCACTCTATTAAATCATCTTTCTGTGATGCTATCTGCAGTGTTTTTCAAGAGCCACATTATGCTTGAATTGAATCCTCAAGAAAAGTCTTGTTTAGTGAGCCTTTACCTACCTATACTGCCTCTGAGAGCACTTTTTTTTTTAAATGAAGAGCTAAGTATTATTAATCTGTATAGGTACAATATCATCTCAATAATGTGATATGGAGTGGATGCTGTATCACTGCATCTTAAAGAAAAGAGAGTCCTCACATTCAGCAGCTGAATTGATGCTCAATGTAATCAATAATTGCGGTAAAGTGCTCTTTCAAAAAACATGGAGAAATACAATTGCAGATACCATTTCATGATGAAACCTCAGGCACGCCATCTTCAGTGGACAGGCAACTTTTATTGTGTTCAAAAAAAAGCAGATAGCCTTTATTCGCACAGCAATTGGAAATGTTCATAAATATCAAATGTGAGGCGCTATCTTCATGTAATGTGCCTCCTCTGTGACCAATTTCTGTTTCTGTGATCGCAAAGCTGGTTCTGTCTGGACGATCTTTATTCTCATTCACCCCCTGTAAGCCATAAAAAATATCAAGAGAGACATAAATGAATCAAAGAGGGAGTCGTGGGCCAGTCAGTTACCAACCTCACTCAATTTTTTGGGAATGTCTGAGAAATGCTAACACACAATTTCAATTTTTCTTCACTTTCTGAACAAAAAGCTTTGAAATTTGATTTGAAGTAAGATTGACTTTAATGTGTTTGTTTTCCAAACACACCAAACCAGACTGCCGCCAAGTTATATTTGTAAAATGGATTTCATCAGCTGACAGCCTTCCAAGAAAACAAATAGAATCAAATCTGCTGCAGATCCCAGACTGGTGAGGAATGTTGCATTTGGCAGGCTTGACACTCAAAGTGCCCTTAATCTCACTGTCTGCGCTATTAAACGGAAAGTTTCTTTCTCTGATGTGACCCACAGATTTTATAGAACCATTCAAGCTCGCAAGAGAGGATTGCTTGGCCTGATAACAGCGCTCACTCAGCTGATTGATGCCCGAGCTCCAATCCTGAGATTGATGGCGATATGCCAGGACCGGTCCTGTGTGTTCACAGTTAACCTCGCTGGTCTTCCTCAATCGCTTTCTCCCTCTTTCCATAAGTTTTGCTAACAATGAAATGTAAAAATGTAGTCACTGTGTTTTCTGTCACTCAATCATCTGTCGGACTAGAGGCTAGCTGAAAACACAAAGAAAAGGAACAGTTTAAATAGCAATTTTATGTATTGCTTATTTTAGTAGCATTATGTGATATGTAATATAAAAAAAGCTAAGATGTTACCCTGATATCTAAAGCTTAACTGAAAACAAAGAAAGCAATCTGGCTCAATTTGACCATTGTGTACCTTCTGTAATATTATGGGATATATAATTTTGAAATATGTTAGCTAAACTGAAGAAAATGAGTAGAAATTGTTTATTTAAACATTTTTAGGTTTGGTATTTTAAGCTGGTACATGTAATTTAAAAGGTTAAGGTATAGCTTGCTCACTCACTGAAAACACAAAAAAATTGTTGAGTTTGACTCAACAATTTCTAGCTTTTGTAATATTATGTTAAACGTAATTTAAAAGCATAATAAGGGGAACATTTTTTTATTTTGAGCATGATTAGCTTCAGTAATATAATGTGATGTAATTTAAAAGGCTAATCTGTTTGCTTGCTAACTGAAAACATAAAGAATGGGAAATGTTTTTGACCATTTTTAGCTTTGCTATAATCGTGATTTATGCCAGAGCTCCTTTTCTCATATAGATGGCAATGCCAGGGCTTGTGTGTGTACAGTTAACTTCCTCTTCCACAAATCCTTTTCCTCCATCTTTTCATAGATTCTGCTAATAATGGATTATGACGCATAAATGTGAAATCCCTCCCTTTTCTTCGACTCAATCATCAATCAGACCAGAGGCTAGTTGGCCATAATGGGCAACACGTAATGACCCAAAACCGATAATTTCTCTCGCCCAGTGCGTAGACCCATTAATTGAATCTAGAAGGTTTGTTTATTAGCTTGCTTGCGTTCTTTGAAACCGTCTGTCTAATATGCAACTGGCCCATGAAATGCTGCTCTTTAATAAGCCTAGCTTGAGAGAAAGTGTCCGGCTGCAATACTTGAGTGCCTCCAGCAGGCTGTAAGCGATGAAAATTTGCATTTATATTGTGCTTTTCTGCATAACCACCACAGCGGTGTCAGCACAGGGCATGACGGTAACATGCGTGGATGATTCAACGAGTTAATGAACAAAATGGAAGGATTTGCATTTATAGAGTGTCAGACTCTGGGCCAAAGCGGCTCCTCTTTGTGCTATGGCAATATGGGATTTCACCGTTTGCGCCGTCAGGTCCAAGGTGCGAACATCCATCTGCAAATACAGCGTGCGGCTTTTATGGACATACAAATGAGGTGAAAGGACGGTTATCGTGTTATTTGGATGCATACGAGCGGCTCGTATTAATAGGATACAGGTTTATTTGAAGTGTCGGAACATGGCCATTGACGTTTCCCCTCGTCTGATAGGCCGCAAGACCCAGCTGTTGCTATACTCAGGCCAGCTGGAGCGTGGCCACCGGGCACATCAAAAATCAGGGATGCAGGACCAGACAAGCAGGTAAAAAAAAAGAAGAAGAAAGTGTTGCCATGGCGATGCGAAAGACTGAAAAGTCTCGTCAGCTCTTCAGATTGCCACTCAAAGCATCGGAGTGGAGCGAGTCAGATTCACTGGTGAAAATGAAACACACTCACCAGTCGACCAGTCTGCGCTAAACAAATCTTAAGTACAAGACCCATTTTAGTGTCTTTCTTGCTGCAACACATTTGACTTTTTTTTTTTAAGTGATTTTGAAAAGCTTTTATATGGCTAGTTTCATTCTGTAGTGACTTTTACACTGTTCTGTTAAATGTATGCAAAGTGTTTGAAAATGGCAGTGACATACTCGACCAACTGCACACCAGCAAAGCATCTGTATATCAATATATAATAGGGAGCACAGCAAATGTTTATTGAATGATGGTAGGATGAAATGTTTACGAAGCCTTTATTTGGACCACAGATTGCCTCATAAATCTGCTCAATCTTTGGGCAGCATCAGAAAACAAACCGTAAATTTGGAACTTGATCTTTTGTAGGGCTCACATTAATAACAGAGCGCCCATGTGTCCAAACTGTGTTTCCTTCCAATTTTAGGAATTAGACATTGCTCTTAAGATCCTAATATTAAAGCATTCATAAAAATCAGTTTTGCTTAAGTGAAAAGGATCATTTTAAATAAGAAAATATGGACATTAACTACAATTTTACAAATAATTTCCTCATTTCATAACAAAAAACTTGTGCCTTTGCCTCAAAAGATCATATGATTGAATAAACTGGACTAACCAGCGGACCAGCCTCATTGTTTTAATCATTCTGAAAGGCCTGAGCCAAAGTCACTCATCAAATAATAGTTTATAAAGTATAATTACCTTCCTGAACTGTCTCAAACGTTAGAATTCCCAAACATCAGGCATGAACGCAAGATAAAATGACAGCATTTGTTATTGCTTTTCATCTGCATGCTCTGAGGCATGTAATTTATTGTGTAGGAAAAAAGAGCTACAGTGTTTCCCAGGTTGCAACTTCCATTTTTTATTAGATTGAAATGGTGCTTTATTCGCAGATGTTTTATGCAATTTTCCAGTTTTTCACAATTAAGTTCAATTAAATTAATTTCACAACTTTGGATGGAAACATAGCTCTAGGATGATTGCCAACTCATTCAATCTTTTGTCACACAAAATTGATGCAAAATTGTGCCAATTGATACAGTGAAGCCAATGATGTCTTTACAGGAGAACCCGTATGTAATGCTGAGAGCCAATCACCAGGAACTAGAAGGGAACGAGCGCTACGAGGGCTTCTGCGTGGACATGCTGAAGGAGTTGGCAGATATCCTGAAGTTCAAGTACCGTCTTCGGCTAGTTGGGGATGGAGTGTACGGGGTGCCGGGCGCCAATGGCACCTGGACGGGTATGGTGGGAGAGCTCATCAGCAGGGTGAGTGACATCACAAGGAAAAATTTTATACTCATGGGTTAAACTGGTTTCTGGTGTCATGCATTATCTCCCTTCTTCACTGCCTAATCAAAATCATAGTGTGTTGTTGTAGCTAAACAAAAAAAGCTTTTCTTTTACACCATTCTATGAGGTTTTGTAGTGTAAATAGTGCTGTACTAAACATTCTAAAAAGTGCACTTTACATACATATTTAATTAACCAAAAATATTAAGGCTGTGTCCGAAATTGCCCCCCATACCCTTAAATAGAGCACTATTAGAGGACATTATTAGACTATTAGGGACAGCCATTTGTAGTGGTGTCGGAAACCATAGTGGACGTTATTGAATGCACAATGCACTGCAAAAGTGTAAAACTGATGTATGGCTTGAGAATACCTATAATGCACTGTGAGAGTCCTGCATCTCGCCAGGAGATAGCGCCCTCAGCTGAATCAATCATCCATTTTCTAAACCGTGCTGATGCAGTGTAATATCATACAGGTATAAATTCCTTTTCAATTGATTATTTAATTGTTTAATTATGGTTTTTATACATGCTAGTTTCCATGGCAGAGTTCAAGATGAATATTTTCATTACTACTGGAGCTGCTATGTTTCAAATAATTATTAAACTGCAAGCAGAAACTATGCACAATGGGCAGCCCTTCCAGCATACTCAGTGTCTGAATTCACTCACTCGTTTTCATTCACTCCAGTGGACTAGTGGAGTCATGGGGAATAGGGAGTGAGGGTGTAGGGGGCGATTTCGAACATGGCAAAAATGTGGAATGTTACGCTAGTCTAAGCTAGTAACCAAATGCTGAATTTTTTTTTTTTTTTCGGTGCTTTGAAAAGCTAAATTAGGCTAAACTATTAGCTTGCTAATTTTATAAAGAAATTAACTTTTGACCTTTTTTAGATTTGTTATTTAAATTAGTTTGGGGTCTATGAGATTTTGTGTGTGTGTGTGTTTGTAATATTATAATTGTTGGTAATAATGTAAAATATGATTGCAATTTGAAAGAAGTTTTCTACTTTTATATATTTAAAATATAATTTATTCCTGTGATGGCAAAGTGGAATTTTCAGCATCATTATCCCAGTGTCATATGATCCTTCAGAAATCATTCTAATATGGTGATTTGCTGCTTAATATTTTTGTGAAACAGTAATACTTTTTTCAGGATTCAAAAGAACAGCATTTATTTGAAATATAAATATTTTGTAACAGCTTGTCTTTGCTCTCATTTTTTTTTATCAAACTTTGCTAAATAAAAGTATATTTTTTAGTAGTATTTATGTACTGACCCTAAACTTTTGACAGTAGTGTACTCTAAAGGTGCTGTATGTATTTTATTTAAAAAAAATAATTGCATACATTTCCCCCAACCTAAAAACAATATATATATATATATATATATATATATATATATATATATATATATATATATATATATATATATATATATATATATATATATATATTCACTTCATTTATATCAGCAGTGTATAACATTTAAAACACATGTGAATTAATAAATTAATAAATTATCAATAGAAAAAGCCTTATGAGGAAGAGAACTACCTTAACAAACACACATAACATTCACAAAAACAGCAAAAACTGTCCCTGTTTGCTGTATGTCCATATGTAACTATTTGAATCTAATTCTGACAGGGTTTCATCATCTAATCTGTAGTTGTTTACTTTCTTTTTATCATCTCTTGCTACTTTATCCTTTCTGTGAATGTTTAAGAGCTGATTTCGCCGTTGTCTGCATTTTCTCGTAGGCGGAGAATACACAAGGAAGCGGCGGCACGTATGACGTAGTGTGAAATTCACATCGGCCAATCAGATGTGATTTTTGGCTACAAACTTTTGCGGTTGGTTAGTTCTACAAAGGAAATGCCCATATTTGGATTAGATAGTCTCATACACAGCAGTGAAAGCTTAACAATGATACAGCACGGGAGCTCGCGTTAGATTAACTTTTGATGATTTCGGGTAGAAATCTAAAGGCGCAAGTTGACAAAATATAGTGAATTAACCACATTAATGTTTAATGTTGACATATTTTTTATTTTGATATGAAAGCTTACATGTTAAAGGAACAAACTGGCCCAAAATCTCAAAATTGACCACTCCATGAAAAAACGATGTTTTCACCTGCCGTGTCTCGCCTTAAATAATAAATTAAAGCATAAAATACTATAATATGTTTGCAGATATTTAGGAAACATGCTATTAAAAGTTATTTTCTCTGAAAAACAATGCTACTGCCAGTTTTTCTTTTTTTTTCTTTTTGAGGTGTGCATTCCAGGTGAGAACGTCTGTTTTTGTTTTGGTCTGTTCAATCACCGCCTACTGCCAATTTATCCAATAGTATTTTGATGCCACGGGTTGCCAGTTGGCAGAGAAAACAGCATTTTGAAGCCATGGAAGCCAGCAAAGAAAATGGTTCAGAGATCACAGATTCTTCCTGCTCAGCAATAAAACCATTTAAACTGTATATTTTACTTACAATGTAAGGCTTGTCACGTCCTGCTTTTGGTTGTGCTCATTCCTATTATGTAGTCTCAATCTTGCAACCCACGTGAGGGTCGAGTCTGAGGAGGAGGGGGCGGAGAAAATAACTCTCTTTAATATTTAGAATTTGGACTGCAGTACTCATTTCAACCGCTAGTTGTTCATATTACATACTGCACCTTTAAAAATGTTCATGATTAAAAATATATATACAACTTAAAGCAGTTTACCGTTGTTACTATTTGTAATATATCAATGTATACAGTACACATTAAAAGATGCTAATGGAATGGCTTTGCTAAAACAAGGACAAATCATTATTGCCACTTGGTGTGTCCGGGTAGCTTGTCATAGTTTACCAGAATCACCGCCAGGTTTTAAAAGGTTCCCCAACTCCAATATCCCAATTTAACCCCTGGATATATTGGCACATGGACAGTTTCCATTTAATTACATTCAAAGCACACCAGTTCTGCTGTACGGAATATACAGAATGAAACAACAAGCTTCTTGTTGTTTTGGCCTGGAATTATTCATTCTCAAATGTTCATTTCAATAATTAATTAAAGGAAGCCTTAAAGCCAGACTAAAAGTTGTTTTACTTGCATCCAAACAGGTGATGCAGATTAACCAACAATATTCATGTTTATGCCTCCAACCCAGTTACAGTTCCCTCGTCCTAATGAATTTCAATTAGCCCATCTGATCACATAACAGACACACACAGATGTATTTAAAAAGAATTGGTGAAGCGTAAAGAGTATTATTCCCATTCTAACAGCCACTAACATCCTGTTGATGAGATGGAAACCTTGCATGCTGCAAATTCTGTTTAGCCGCAAACGCTTGCCCTTTTCGGTGGAAATGTTTTTTATTTAAAAACAGTTGCAGCTTTACGGCGTGCTGCTGATTTATTGGTCCATTTTTTGGCAGGCACCGCAGGGAGCAAAGTAAATTTTCGGAAATGAACAAAAAGGCCACGGCGATATTCATATATTTCCAGGGGAAAGGGTCATAAACCAGAACATTTCTCTGTAGCCTATGTTCTCCCATACAAAAACGAGAATGCTTTGAGAAGTTATCGGTCTTAATTCCACGAGCTAATGGAGGGCAAAGCCATTAGTGAAATAAAGAAAGAAGTGCCTAATCTTATTATTGTCTCAATTTGTTCTCTCAAAGCATGCTCTATACAGCTGACCTTGAGAGTGCCCAATGAGTCTAATTGTATGCTATAGTGTCTGTAGACAGTAGAGGGTGATGGGGGGAAACTGAAGGAGATGAAGAGCGCTTCTTCATTCTGACCAAGCAGCAACCTCCCCTAATTTCTCTTGAAGCCAATACAGAAGTAATTTAAACATTAAACACACAATGACGCATTGCCAAGATGACTACGGCCAGCTCGTCTCTACTTTACGCTTCAAAACAGCTTATCAGAATCCTATGGGTGACATCACGGACACTACGTCCATATTTTTTTTTACAGTGTATGGTTCTGACAGCAGACTTTTGGTTCTCATGAGGGTCTTTTTTGTAATGCTTTAGCCTGTTATTTATTACTTAAAAACATGGGTGTAGATTTCAATGGTGGACAAACAAATACAAGTATTTTTACTTCTTTACTGTACTTAAGTAAATTTTTCAATTAATTTATTTTGGTAAACTTTTACTTTTACTCCACTTCGTTCCATTAAATCATATTGTTGCTCATTATTTCCAACTGAAGAAATCTCCACCCCTTCTGAGACAAGAGCGATGTCCGATTCGCGAATGAGTTGATCCTTTCTAAAGAACCTGATGAATTGGTTTACAAAACAAACTGAAAAATTAATTTGTGAATCGGACTGATCGGATTGCAGCTGTTCTCATGTCAACAACTCTCTGATTCAATGAACAGGTCAAAATGAGCCAAGAAACATGATATCATGAGAGCTTTAAAGGGCACCTGTCATGCCCCTTTATACAAAATGCAAAATAAGTCTCTGATGTCCCCAGAGTGTGTATGTGAAATTTTAGATCATTTTATTGTATTATTTAATTTTTTTTTTATTTTAGTTTATTGTAGCCACATATTTAGCCACAAAATTAATTTCCTCATTTTTAAAATACTATATGGTATATTGTTTCACTTGCACTTGCACACTTGAATTATCAGTAACTTAAAGGTAGGGTAGGTAAGAATTGGTTAAAAAACTTTTTTTCCCAAATTTGTTTAAACATTCTTTATATATATCAATAAATAATTAAAATGTAAGTACTCTGAAAAAGAAAGTATAAAAAATTAGTGTCTGTAGACCTCACGATTGTTTTAAAGACAGCTCATTATTTCCATTCACTCCACCTTCTCCCTTCTGGGCTCTTTCCAAAACACAAGAACACGGTTCACCGGCCGCTCAGCTGGAAGACGCATTATTTACCTCAGACGAGCGGAGTGCATGTAGTGACATCATGTCAGAATCACATGTAATAAAAAAATCTATCTTTATCAGTATGAATATAAACAAATAAGATGTCTTTTAGTACTCACTATCAAGCTAGAATACCGGTACTGGTAAAGTTTAAAATATATTTTTGTTTGATTCGGTAACAAGCTAGTTATATTTATAAGGCAAAGAAAACGAGTAGCATCGATACATGTTTTTCCATTAACATCAGTTATACTGTAATGAAGATGAATTTCGTGTAAGATTCATAACATATACTGTGTTTTGCATGTAAGAGTTTCCATGATGAAAGCATTGTTGATTAGTAGTAGTTAAAGCTAACTTAGTTCTAAAAAAAAAGTTCCTGGATGCGGTGTACTAGTTTTTACACATGCATTTGGTTATCTAAAGTTAAATTTTGCGAAATTCAACACAACAGCGATCAACTTGAGCTAAACATATTGAGTAGTTTTCATCTCTATGGCTAAGTGTATAATATTGTAACTTTATGCTAAGTAATGTTATGCTATATTAGGCAGCTACGTGTGCTAGTAATATGTGCTTCATAAAAACATCAATTGAAAAATGTATAAAAGATTTCCTGTCCAGCAGAAATACAGCCAGCAATGAGTCCTTTTTCAGCCCCTTGAGGTCCCTCAGTTGGAAAGACATGCTGATATTTACTCACGTTTGATTTCTTTGTTTATCCAAAGACTTTATGTGCATTGCCTTTACATGTAGGCCTACTGTCTTCCTTTTTTTTGCATTGTTTGCCTTCACTGACTGCAAAACCCGGCACTGTACATTTGCTTTTGCTCTTCCTGGGGGTGCGCGCATGTGTGGGCAGATCCTGTAACGAAAGCGGTGGTTGCCATGGTAGCGAGAGAGAGTGACGGTCGCCCAAGTCAATCATTTGTTTCGTCCCGAACTAAAATAATGAGCGGTGTTTATTGCAGATTAAAAAGTCTAGAGTCACTCGATTTTTATATTCTCTTTTTCATAATTATTTTAATTATGTATTGCCATATAAAGAAAGTTTAAACAAATTTGGACAAAAGTGTTTAGATCATTCCTACCTACCCTACCTTTAAACTGATATTTTAGTATAGTTAAGTTTAAGTTAATAAATATAATGTTTGCTTGATATTAGGTGGCCTTAATGTAGTCATTTGATACAATGCACTTATTGTATACACAAACGTTTTTGCATTGTACTTAAAAAAGTACCTGCTATTTAAAAAAGGCCCCACTTTATATTAGGTGGCCTTAAGTACTATGTACTTACATCAAAAAATAAGTACAATGTAATTACTGTGTTCAAATTGTATTGCAAAACACCTTTGCTGATATTGAGGTGGGTTACGGGTAGAGTTAGGGACAGGTGTGGTTTGTCGGTAAGTTTAAGGACAGGGTTAGGTGTAAGGGAAGTGCCAACTGTGTAATTACAAATGTAACTACAGAAATTAATTACAGACCTATAATTACATGCAGGTATTTTTTTTTAAATGTTAGTACAATGAAAAAACATGTAAGTACACAATAAGTGCATTGTATCAAATTATTAATTAAAATGTTAAAGGCCACCTAATATAAAGTGGGTCCCCTTAAACTTACCCATACCACCACACCTGTCCCTAACTCTACCCATATCCCACCTCAATATCAGCAAAAGTGTTTTGCAATACAATTTGAACACAATAAGTACACTGTGTAAGTACATTGTAGTTAAGTAAGTACATAGTACATACCTAGTTTATGTAAGTACATAGTAGTTAAGGCCTAATATAAAGTGGGACCAAAATATTTTTCCATATAAAATTAAATTAACTATGCAAGTGACTTTAAAATTAAAAATATTTCAAATTATATATATATATATATATATATATATATATATATATATATATATATATATATATATATATATATATATATATATATATATATTAGAACCCTGATTTAAAAATTAAGAATAAAATAATACATAAATAAAAGTAAAATCAACTCCAGTGTATTTTTGAACATTTTAATTTAGTGTACAATATAAATACTTTCCTGACATGGTAATATAAATACTGTAATTTCATGGTGTAAGCAAAAAACATGGTGAATCTTTAGTTTGATTTAAATGTTAACATAATGTAAATGGTATGAAAACCAGATCTAGATCATAAATAAATACATCTGTGGATAAGTATAACACATTTGACATATACAGTTATTATGTTGGATTTAATGCAGGATCGTTATTATCATATACCCTTTTACAACTAGATTCAAAGAGTCCTATGTAAATATGATAGTAATATGAATGTTATGAATAATATAACAGCCTACATCTCTCAAAGTCTTTAATTATATGTAGTAACATATATTTGTTATGCTAGTTTAGCCAGCTTATCTGTTTGCATGCTTACTGTAAGTAAAAATGTTTGAGTTTACCACATGTAGCTTAAGTCCTTAAATGTGTACTCAGTCCCAAAGGGGCCATGTTGGTCATGCTTTATAATGTTGTGGAAACTCTTGTACA